>NW_012140524.1:770426-779018 GCF_000956105.1 Propithecus coquereli
TTTTGGTATCAGGGTTATGTTGGCTTCATAAAATGTGTTGGGGAGGAATCCATCCTTCTCGATGCTGTGGAATAATTTCTGCAGGATAGGCACCTAAAACATACTTTCAGTTTTAAATCAGAATGCTTTATAATCTAAACATCTCAATGAATGAATTTAAATTAAAATATTGCCACATCCTAGCAACAAAAACTTACTTTGGAAATTCCTTATATATTCTAGATATGAGTCCTTTGCTGGATATGTAATATATATATTACCTTCTCTCAATCTGTACCTTGTTTTTCACCCATTTAACAAGGCCTTTTTGATGAAGTATAATGTATCAATTTTTTCATCTATGTATCATGTTTTCTGTGTCAATCTAAGAACTCTTCACCAAGTCCTAAGTCCTGAATATTTTCTCCTAGTCTTTCTTCTAAAAGTTTTAAAGTTTTACATTTTACATTTAAATGGATGATCCACTCTGCATTAATTTTTGTATAGGGTGTGAGGTTCAGTTCCCTGAGAGTATGCTCTTTTTTTAAAGTATATTTTTCCTTGTTGTTCAGATTGAATAGTTTTTATTATTCTTTCAGTTCACTCATTCTCTCCATTCTGTTGTGGAAACCTATTCATTGAGTTTTTATTTTTTTATTGTTTTCTTTTTTCAGTTCTAAAACTTCCATTTGTTTCCTCTTTATAATTTTATTTCTTTGCTGAGATTTTCTATTTTTTTTATTTATTTCAAGTATGTTTGTATTTGCTGAAGCATTTTTATGGTGGCTGCTTTAAAATCCAATCAGATAATTCTAACATCTGTATCATCACAGTGTTGGCATTTACAGATTGTCTTTTTCATTCCATTTACAATCTTCCTGGTTTTTGTAACGATAAGTTGTTTTTCATAGAAACTTGGACATTTGTGTGTTATGTTATGAGACTTGGGAACTCAGTCAAACTTTCTGTTTTGACTGTTTTGTTTTGTTTTTTTCATGCTGATCCAGTGGACGTAGGATGATTCTGTTTTGTTCCTGTCTTAATGACCTCTCATTCACCTCATTGATAAGGGAGGGATTCCTGCTCTAGAGCTATAGAGATGGCTAAGCACATGACACTCAACACTGGACAAAGGAGATAGGCAGCAGTTTGTAAATCACAGATACTCACAGCCCAGGGAAGAAGGACTCCACAGACACCAGATACCACTCCACACCAGGTCACATGGAGTGGGGGTTGCACTCAAGATCAGAGTGAACAATGAGGGATTATAGTAGGAAAGCTTGGTAGTATCAAAAGAGTGAGGTGCCCTTCGTTTCCTGTGAGAGGATATGATTGGCTTGCTTGAATAATTCCACAAACCGGCAGGAAACTGAAACTCATAACTCAGAGATAAGCAGGAACCGCAACTGATCCACTTGATAAGGAGGATTGTTTGGCTAGGGGATCTTATCTTCAGGGGAATAGTAGGGAAGGGAACTTGTGGTTAGGCCAGATAAGACCCTTCTGGTTCCACCAAACATTGAGGCAACACAATATCAGGCCTTAATTTCAGGCCTTACACCACATTACTGCCAGGTGGGAATAGAAATGTAGTGGTCCAAGGTCCCCACTTAGCCTTAATTTATACCTGGGGAGCAGGGAGAAGGGTTCCTTGTTGCCACTGGGTAAATATGGGAGTTATGGCTCCCCAATAAGTCTCTGATGACTCTATCATGGGGGAGGGGGCCTTGTCACCCTGAAAGGAGGTGAAAATTTCAGCTTCCCACTCAGCCTTTGCTAACATTATTACCACAGTAGAGAGAGGAGGGGCAGCTTTTTATCTCCAAGTGGGAATAAAAGTCCAGGCTCTACTAATATTGCCAGTTGGAGATTAAAGTGTCAGCTCCCTCTTGGCCTTCTAGGAAACACACCAAGCAGGGGAGGGACTTCATTACAGCTGGTCAAGTGTGGAATTCTAGGCTTTCCACTGTACTTTGCTGTTGGAGATGTGGGAGGGGCCACACTTTTTCTATGATTTTTGCTTATACTACAGTGATTGTCACCTAGAACTTTTCTGTATTGGTATGCTACCTCTTTTTAGGTTTTTCTTTTTGTCTGATCATTCCCATTTCTGGGTTGCTGCCTTCTTCAGCACACAAAAATGTGAGCATATATGAGGCAAAAAGAAAACCCAGGAAACTCACTGCTGTGTCTTACCTAGGGTCCTAAGATACCAAGCCAGTCTGTCTTCTCTCCACCTTTCAAAGTCTTCTTGGAATGTTTTATATATAATGCCTAGAGTGTTTAGCTGTACTTGGTGAGAGGAATAGGAAGAAATGCACCTCCTCCATCTTGTTCTAGAAGTGGAAGATCTATTTTCTTTTCTCTCTGTGTATTTTTATATGTGTTTTTGTCTTCTTTTTCTTTTTTTTTTTTAATCTTTTTTTTTTTTTTTTTTTTTGAGGCAGGGTCTTGCCTGGGCTGGCTTCAAACTCCTGGGCTCTGAACTCAAGCAATCCCTAAGCCTCAGTCTCCCAAGTAGCTGGGACTATAGGTGCACACTACTGCACCTGGCTACTTATGCCTTCTTTTGATTCCCTTACAATGTTCATTGAGGGTTTCAGGAAAGAGTGAAGTTAATATGTATGTTCAATCCACCATCTTTAGCCAGGGCCCAGCAAGTTACCATTTTTTTTCTTTTTCTTGCTGAAGACTAGCTTTCTCTTGTTCTCTAGGTGATATGCAAAATCCATATGATCCCTCCCATGTCTACATTATAGAGCTAGCAACTCAACATGAGAAAAAAAAATAATTCTCTTGGTCTCAAATGCCCATTCCCAAAGAAGAAACTCATATTGACCTAGCTTAGGAGAAAGTCCATTTCTAAGCTAATTGACTGTGACCAAAGGCTAAGCATACATTGAACAAACATGGAAGTAACCACATGTATTAAGGTGGAAAGAAGTTTCCAGAAAGTGGGAATTAGACACAGAGCTCTATTGATGTCATTATAGCTAACATTAACACAGTATTTTCTCTGGTCCAGGTACTTTGCTTAGTACTTTACATCTCAATTAATCCTCAGAACAATCCTATAAAGTAATCATAAATATTTTCCCAATTTTGTAAATAAGAAATTAAGATTATAGAAATTGAGTAAGCCAAAGGGACAGAGTGGAAATTTCAACCCTTCTGTCTTACTCCAGAGCCTAAGATCTTAACCATTTTGTTATATTACCAGCAAAAAGAAAAGTGAACTACCTTAAAGAAGCACTTTCTCATTTCTCACGAGATACAGACATTTAGAAATTTTCACTTTGAGCAGCAGAAGTATATCTCCCTTGAAAAGGCAGGCTGGCATCATGGAAATATTTTGACCTGAATTTGAAATTACTCAATCTTTATAAATCAAATAAAACTATTTAAAATAGTCATGCATGCATGTGTGTGCACACACACACATAAAGAAAGAGGGAAAAATATACTTATACCTTTTATAAGCTAAATTTTATATAAATAACAGTGGCTTTCAAATAGATGGCAATAAATTCTCTCCTGCATTCATCTGGTGAAACTAGAAATTCATTCAACTATTCACTTAATAAATATTTTTGAGTTCCTACAGATGCCACCACCTCTAGGTCATACATAAATAAATCAGACGTGGATGGTTATAGAAGAGATACAACAAACCCATAACTATAATAACAGCAGAGGGCATCATAATCAGGATAAAATGCTGTGAATACAGAGGAGGATAAAATTCCCTCTAGAAAAGAAAGATCGGGGAAAGTTTTCATAAAGAAGTGGCATTTTGGCTGAGTCCTACAGACAGAGAGTATAAATAAACATACAAAAATGGTGTTGTTACTATTGCCTCACTCAGCCGGGAAAATCTGAAGCATCAGCTACTAAAGCTGAAATTAAAATATTGTTCATTTTCCTGCAACGGGCTTTCACGTTACAAATGGTGCTTTTGAAAGACTTCTTAAGGATATAGAGCTCTTTCAGATTCCACAGCACAAGCAATTAGAGAGGGAGTCATGAGGGCATTAGAAGATGATAATAATAAGATCTTAATAATAGGGAAGCTTTGCTCTAGAACTTATGTTTAAATGCTACAGTAGTCCAAGTTTCCATTAGCACTAGCCCTTCTTTTTTGAAAAGTTAAATGGGTCAGAAACTTTTTTTTTATTTCCACATAGCTCTTTGTCACAGAATAGGATAGGGGTCCATTGTGTTTCTTCGGTTTTTGTCCAGTATTCTGCCCCAGTTTATCTTGAATTTTGTGTCCATCCTACATCCACCTCCCTGTTTATTTCTTTTCTCTGACTTTCTAATTCTTTCTCATTCACTTCCTTTTTCTCTTTGTTTCCCTTGTCCTATTTTTCTTTTCTTCTTCTTTTCTCCTAATCTGTCATCATTCCCTGTTAACCTGATCCCCTGGTGATATTAATAAAACAATGCCCAGTCTTTAAACCAGAACAAAGAACACAGTGATCCCAAGAAACAAAATACTTAAAAGTACTTCCTAAAGATCTTACTTAGTATACCTCAGAACTTAACCTTCAAATGTAACATCAGCTTTTTAAACTGTTTATTTGGGTGGAAAAGATAAAACAGAGCTAACTGCATATTTAACTTCTACCTGGATCTGAGTATTAACCAAAGCCTTGTGTTTATATGGCCGCAGTCCTCAAACAATGGGCCACGGACCAGTACTGATTTGTGGCTTGTTAGGAACTGGGCCGCACAGTGGAGGTGAGCAGAGGGCAAGCAAGCAAAGCTTCATCTGTATTTACAGCTGCTCCCCATTACTCACATCACCGCCTGAGCTCTGCCTCCTGTTAGATCAGCAGTAGCATTAAACTCTCATAGGAGTGCAAACCTTACTGTAAACTGCACATGCAAGGGATCTAGGTTGCATGTTCCTGATAAGAATCTAATGCCTGGTGATTTGAGGTAGAGCTGAGGTGGTGATGCTAGCACCGGGGAGTGGCTGCAAATGTAATAAATGTAATGTGCTTGAATTATCCCCAACAATTGTCTTCCACGAAACCGGTCCCTGGTGCCAAAAATGTTGTGGACCACTGTATATATAGCATTAGAATATTGGTTTGAAAACAAGCCATTTTCCTACTGCCTCTGGATACTAACCCTCCAGATTAGATTACATTGTGAAAATAAATATATAGTTTAATCCTAAATTGTATATTCATTATATGTCATTTTCTTAACATTAAATTAACAATGTATTTTTTAAAAATGGAAAGAATCTTTGCTAAAATAAAAGGATTATGGAACAAATTTACCCTTCCTTAGAAAATTTCAAGGCCACAGTCTTTTTCAAATCAGGTAACCTAATGGGATCTATTAGTCAAATACCATTAGCAAGGTTTTATCCTTTTGTCTACAATGAAGGATATTATGATTTGTGGTATATAAAGATGGAAAATTCATAGTTTAATGTACTTTATTCCAGAGTCAAAATGAAATAACATAGTGAAGCAATCCAATAAATCAGGGCTGGTGGGTCAAAATTCCAGCTTTGTCATTCACTAACTCTGTGGCCTTGTCATTAGTTAACTCTGTTAAAAAATAGGCCCATTTTTAACATATCACATATAAGGTTCTCAATGGGGGTGAGTGAGGGCAAAAAGTGGGGAATGAGGGGAAAATAACAAAGTTACCTGGAAAATTTTTCAAACTATATACATCTTCCATGTCTTCCCCCACTCCCCACCACCTAGGTGCACACCTCAGATCTGATATGTGCTGGCCAGGGCCATGTGTGAATCTCAGGATGGGAGAGATGAGAGAGAAAAGAAAAGGCAGAAGGAGAGATGGGAAGGCATCTGTCAATTTGTAAATTTTGATGTGTTGGTATCCAGTTCTTCCCCTAGTCCTCCTTCCCTAGAGTCAGCCACTAAGATAAATGATCTTGAAGGTTTTTCTCCCGTTTCTAATAAGTTATGTCTATGAAGCAATAAGCATGACACAGAATCCATTCTGCATATTATGGATATGTGAACTTTAAATGTGACATTTTGATTTGTTTCAGTTTTTATAGATTATAAAAAGCTTAAAAAGAAATATGAAGCTCATTCAAGTCTCATGAAATTGTTTTCTTTAAAATCAAACATGTTTACTCCTCTCTTACACATATTTTATTTTAGTTCAACACAAATGATTTGTTTAGATGATCAGAAGAACCAGCTGCCCCATGAACTATACAGATTTGTGGATTGTGCCCTGTACAACTCCAGGGGCCCTTAATCACATTGTATAAAAGATGTCTGCTGATTTGTATAGTGAACATCCTGCACAGCTGTATGAATTAGCAATATTTACCCTTTTTATTTTTTCTTTGTTTTACTTATTACTATAAAATACTACACATTATAAATTTGGGGCTTTTTTGTTTTATTTGCTATAACAAATGTTCAAGATGAGAAAAACCCATGTTATAAGATAAAAAGTGAAAAGTAAATATCTTCTCCTGCTAACTATCCCAAATTTGTACTCTCCTTAATTAACCACCATTAACAGATTTGGGGTTATCCTCCAAATTTTGACATATATATATATATATATATATATATACAGTGTGTGTATGTATTTTTTCATAATTTTATATAGTGTGTTTTATTATAAAAAGAATGTATTTACCATGGAATACTTGGAAATATGGAAAAAACTCAGACCTTACCATTTTTATAAACATAATCTCCTTTTTCTCTTATAATACTTTTATTATGCAAAAGTAGTCTTAATAACTTCAGAAAATAGCTTGATCTTGGTAATTATGATCTTCGACTTTAGCTGTTATTGCCAGTTGTTCACAAGAACAAATGAATGTGACTATTGTACATTTGCAGCTCACTTGAACAATTATTTGAAGTTAAAGGTGTCCATAATGATTGGAATGTTCTAGTCACCCTATCCAACTGAGAAAACATTCCACCCTTGAGGAAAAATGCTAATGAAAGTGAGAGTCAAGATCAAAGACATTATTGGGTTGATATTTTCAGTGTTAGAAAGAAGTGATTAAACACATTTGAGTCCATGTGTCATATACTTTTCAATGGTAAGGGAAATGAAAGAGGATCCTCTTTCACTGAGTTTCTCATTCCTGATGGTTTTATTTGGTTAATTCCGTAAGAGGACCTTAAATTTGCATTTGCTTTGGGATCCTCCAATGTAATTGTTTTCAAAAAACCTAGGTTTGAGCAAGATAGGTCTGCTCTATAGTAGGCATTATGAAAGTAGGCATTATGAAAATATGCCTCTATAGTAGGCATATTGTGTTCTGTTCAAAACAGGGCTTTGGTTACCTCCTAACTTACTCCTCCCTCCAATCTTCTGCATCTCAGGGAATATACTGAGTTGCTCAAACCATAAATTTAGAACTCATCCTTGATTGTTTTGTTCTCTTACATTCCACCCCTTAGCAAATTCTGTCAGCTCTTTCCCTAGGATTTATCCAGAATGTGTCCACTTCTCTCCATCTGCACATCTCCCAGGGCAAGCCACCATTGTCTTTAGCTTGCAGAATCTTCCTTGCTGGCTCCATGTTCTTACTGGTACTCATCTCCAATCTATTCTCCACACATAGCCAGGATGTTATTTTTAAGACATAAATTAAATAATGGGTGTTTCCCTCCCTCCAGAAAACATGGTAACTTGCACCTAAGAGATAGAATAAGAGAGATTCAAGGATTTACGGAGATGCCACTGATAGGTCATGTAGCCACACATGCTTACTTGCAGATGCTTCCTAGAGGAATATCTGATTTGTTATTTATGTACACCCTGTGAGCAGTTATATTATATAATGTGATCAGCCAATTTAAAAAGGTGGTATGAAATCTGTCCTTGACTTTACCTGGAGTGTACAATGTCACTACTTCAGCCTTGGAAGACATTCAGGTCAGTCTCAATTCACTGACCAGAGTGGCTACAAATTGTCCTCCATTTCCTCCTTGCAGGCAAAGATAGAGTCTGTATAATCACAAATTTATCCTACTATACTTGGATTAATTCCTCAGAATCATGCTAAATCTACTCTGCCTGTGTTCCATAAATGGAGAAACAATGCCTGGATGACAGCACATCTGTTAACAGCATGGTTTACTGAATATTTTAAGCCACTCTTGCGACCTACTTCTAAAAAAAGATTCCTTTATAAATATTACTGCTCATTGACAATGCACCTAGTCACTCAAGAGCTCTAAGTGCATTGGAGATGTAGACAGAGATTAATGTTGTTTTTATGCCTGCTAATACAACTTTCATTCTGTAGCCCATAGATCAAGGAGTCATTTCAAATTTCAAGTCTTATTATTCAAGAAATATCTTTTGTAAGGCTATAGCTGCCATAGGTAGTGATTCCTCAGCTGAATCTGAGCAAAGTAAATTGAAAACCTTCTGGAAAGGATTCACTATTCTAGAAGCCGTTAAGAACATTTGTGATTCATGGGAGGATGTCAAAACATCAACATTTTTGATTTGATCTTCTGCTTGACTGTTGTTGGCATATATGAATGCCTCAGATTTGTGTGTGTTGATTTTGTAGCCTGAGACTTTGCTGAATTCGTTTATCGGTTCTAGGAGTCTCTTAGATGAGTCTTT
>NW_012140524.1:780098-782795 GCF_000956105.1 Propithecus coquereli
AAATAAAAAAAAAAAAAGAAAGAAAAGAAAATTATTAAAGAGGGAAAAAAAAAAAAAACATCAACATTAACAGACGTTTGAAAGAAATTGATTCCAACCGTCCTGGGTTACTTTGAGGGGTTCAAGACTTCAGTGGAGGAAGTAATTGTGGATGAGGTGGAAATAGCAAGAGAACTAGAATTAGAAATGGAGCTTGAAGATTAAATTGCTGAATTGCTACAATCTCATGACAAAACTTGAATGGATGAGGAGTTGCTTCTTGCGGAAAAGCAAAGGAAGTGGTTTCTTGAGATACAATCTACTCCTGGGGAGGATGCTGTGAAGATTGTTAAAATGACAACAAAGGATTTAGAGTATTACATAAACTTAGCTGATAAAGCTGTGGCAGTGTTTAAGAGGATTGACTCCAATTTTGAAAGTTCTGCTGTGAATAAAATGTTAACAAACAGTATTGCATGCTATAGAGAAATCTTTGTAAAAGGAAAAGTCACTTGATATGGCAAACTTCATTGTTGCTTTATTTTAAGAAATTGCCACAGCCACCCCAACCTTCAGCAACCACCACCCTGATCAGTCAACATCCATCAACATCAAGAACCTCCACCAGCAAAATGATTATGACCCACTAAAGGCTGAGATGATCTTTAACATTTTTTAGCAGTAAGGTATTTTTTAATTAAGGTATTTTTTTAAGAATAATGCTATTGCTTACTTACTAGGCTACAATATAGTATAAACATAACTTTTATATGCACTGGGAAACAAAAAATTTATGTGACTTGCTTTATTGTGTTATTTGTGTTATTGCTGTTGCCTAAAACTGATCCCTCAAGTTCCTCGAGGTATGCCTACATATCCTTTGACCAATCTCCCCATTCTCCTTTTGTCCTACCCATCCCAACCACTGGTAACCAGCAATCTACTTTCTACCTCTATGAGATCAACTCATAGATTTTTTAGATTCCACAGGTAAGTGAGATCATGTGGTATTTGTCTTTCTGTGTCTGGCTTATTTTACTTAACGTAATGTCCTCCAGGCTCATCCATGTTGTCACAAATGACAGGATTTCACTCTTTTTTACGGTTGAATAGTATTCCATTGTGTACATATACCACATTTTTTATCCATTCATTCACTGATTGACACTTACATTGATTCAATATTGTGAATATTACGAATAGTGGTATTGCAAATAGTGCTATTGCAAAAAGTGCTGCAATAAATTTGAGAGCGCAGATATCTCTTTGACATACTGATTTCATTTCATTTGGATATGTACTCAGTAGTAGAGTTGCTGGATTATATGGTATATTTCAAGGAACCTCCATACTGTTTTCCATAATGGTTGTACTAATTTACATTTCCACCAGCAATGTGTAAGTGTTCCCTTCTCTCCACATCCTCCCCAATACTTGTTATCTTTTGTCTTTTTGATAATTGCCATTCTAACAGGCAAGGTCATTTTGATTTGCATTTCCCTGACTCTCATGCCAGTGCTTAACTATAACTTCTTTTAGAATCTATGGTTTGTTGCTGTTGTTTTTTCTTTATGTAAAAATGTTGAAATTTCTGCCTAGCATTTGCCAGGGAAGTGACACAGGATGGAACCATATTTCAAAAAAAGGAGTAAGACATATAGGAAAAAGCTAATTTAATGGAAAGGAAAAAAGTGGAGACAGAGTGAAAATTATGGTGTTTTAAGAAAAGGCAGACTTTTTTATTCCCCAAAACTGAGAGAAGATATTTGGGTTTGATTAAGTGGAAAATTTTCTTTTGAAGAAAGGGAGCGAGAAATAATATTTAGTCATGTTAGTTTCAAAAGGAGAGAAAAATTTCTAATGTATGTGTAGAATTAAAATAAATGGCTCCTAAGACAAGCTATCCAGTTTCCAAACAGAATATTATTCCAATGATGCAATGGTAGATTTCCCCCATAAAATATTTCTACTTCAGTCATATGAGAAATGGTGGTAATTTTGTCCTGAAAAAAGTTTCTGATATGCCTATGGGTTTTACATTGCATCTGAAATTACATCAGAATTTTATGGCCCATCAGAGAAAATAAGAACATAGAACCATAGAACATAACAGTGCAGTAGTACTCAAAAAAAGGAAAGAGAAAATATCTTCTATTATACAGAAATACAGAATGTCTCCACATAGGTCAAGTTACAGTGGTCTTATATGGGAAAATGGCGAAAGCTATGTTGGGTGTTTTATTTATGATATAATCCTGAATATCCAGAAATCAAACACACACAAATTTGCATATGATTACATTGTGGCCTAGAATAGTGTCTGGCATAGCATGTCTTTTTAATAAATATTAACGAATAAATAAAGTATAAATAGACCCTATTTTTATCTTCTGCTGCTCTAGGGACTCACTCTGAAGGAGCCTACCCTGGTCAGCTGCCTCCACAGCTGCAGAAACCCAAAGAAGTTCTAATCCCTTTCCACCCCCAGTCTCAGACATGGTGCCTCTCACTGGCAGAACCTACATCTGAACTCGCTAACCATAAAATTGGTGCTGTGCAAAAATCAACTCATGCTGGGTAACAGATTTAAACCTAAGGAGTGAAACTATTAGAATTCTAGAGGAAGATGTTGGAAATACTCTTCTAGACATAGGCCTAGGCAAAGAATTTATGAAGAAGACCCCAAAGGCAATCACAGCAACAACCAAAATAAATAAA
>NW_012140524.1:783820-793111 GCF_000956105.1 Propithecus coquereli
TGAGAGCCTCAGTGTTCAGTCTTTGCCCTTGACTTAAAATGATAAAATTGAATGTTTATATGTGTATATATGTAAAACTATATATTAATACATATATCTCATATTATGTTTCAAGTCCCATTATAAATCCTTTAAATGTTTTAACTCATTTAATCTTCATAAAACCCAGGTGTAATAAAGTACTATCACACCTATCATTTCCATTTTACAGATGAGGAAACTAAAGCATAGAGCAGTTAAGTAAAATTTGCTCAAGTTCATACAGCCAGTAATTACCAAAACTGGGATTTGAACCCATGCAGTCTGGCTCACATGCATGTTCTTAATATTCTATGCTGCCTCTGCCTCTACTAGTACTAGTACTACTCCTCTACCCAGTACTAGCACAGAGGAGTATGTTGTTATGGAAGCATATGGAAAAAAACATCTAATTTCTAGAGGACTTCAAGGAAGGATTCCAGGGGAAAGCAATATTCGGGTGGAGGCCTTGAGGATAAGTTAGGCAAGTGAAGAAGGAAGGATGGCCTTCCTGCAAGACAAGATGGTATATTCTGAGGCCAGAAAAGGTTTGGCTGTACATACAAAACTAAGCAAAACCAGTGGGGCTGGAGCTTAGAGTGTGCAGAGGGAAATGGCAAGAAATGAACCTGAGAAGGGACTTGGGCTCCCTTTCCACGAGCCGGGCATTGCAGGCATTGCCCTAAGCACCTAACATAACCTGAGCTCTACCCCAGAGTATCTGGGGAGCTAGAGATCACAGCTAAGAGATGTATATCCTGATGCACACTACCCCAAATGACTACTCCGTCCCAGTGTAAACTCCAGCATTGTGGAGACTGGGTTTTATGGATGGACTAGCAGGTTATGTTTTTCAGGTGATACCCCAAATCTTAGCATTAGAGATTAATTCCTCAAGATTAACACTTGCTTTTTAAATTCAAGTCAATTTGAGAAAGTTAAATCATTAAATTATTAATTCTTTGTTATTTTGTGAATTAAAAGACATTGTTTTCTTTTGCTGACAACTAGATATTATTGCAGGAATGAGAGAATAGAAATGTTGGTGAATAGAGGAGAAATGGACACTTTTTGAGCCTCAAGCAATGCCCAAAGGTGGCACGAAGGCACTGGTGCCAAAGGAGGTAGACTGGTGTGTGGCAAGATGTCTCAGAAAGGGGAGTTTGGAAGAGGCTGAATATGAACTTAATTTGTAACTACATCAATAGCAATATCTGAGTCCATTTGTCAAAGCATACTTTTTTTTAACAGATACAAATAAGTGATTTTCTTATGGTTCCTTTGTTTTTCATTCCACAGGTCTTTACTAAGGAATCTACTATGTGCTGAAACAATTCAAAACCCTGAAGTTAAAAAACGAACGGCCCAAGCCCTGAACTCAAGGAGAGAGAGGATTATAATAAATGTTGAGATTCATAAGCAAGAAGTGCTATGAGACTTCCTGCCAACTCGATAAGAGAAAAAAGGGAGGTCACCCCAGTAGCAGTGATACTTGCCCTGAGTTTGGAAAGCAGAGATATTATAAGGAGGAAAACAGTGACGTGATTAAAGACAAGAGTCCCCATCCTTGAGAAGTTCATAGATAAAAACAGAGGATGCTAGGAGTGAATTCAGAAGTCTGGACCTTTGGGTAACCTGACCAGTAGACACACTTGCTATAGAGGCACGCAGAATAAGATCAGGTGAGTGACGTGTAGAGACGGCTGCAGAAGACGCAAGCAAATGGTAAGCAGGCAATTTGCAAAACACCAGAAAGAAATCTTAAGGGCACAGTTCCTAATTATAGCATATCTAGGAAAAAATCAAAGACAGAACACCTAGTGAAATGTCAAAACTGATATCAAAAGAAATCCCATTAATTGAACAAAATAACTTGATCTTAATCTGTTCACTAACTATAATTTTCAACAAAATACTTGCTGGGAAGTAATTTTACTAAAAATCTTATAGATTGAGAGAATTAAAAAAAAAAACTTTTCCTTCTGTTAATGCCATTAGTTGACAGCTAATGATATTAGAAGAGTATGATAAAATAAAGTTAATTGTTAAGCATCCTGAACTTGCATTATGTAATATAACTTTTAAAACAGTGTTTCTATGTTTCCACTTTGGCTAATCACTATGGTCTCTCTTCACACAGTTAAGGAATTTCTATTTGTCCAGTCCAGAAAACCAAACCTTTCTGCTCTCCCTAACTCAAGAGTTTGTGGGGTTTTTTTTTTTAATTCTGTCTAATCTGTTGAACACAGACTCTGCAGGTAATTGTAAAAGGCCTACTCTCAGGTTTTCATTAGAAGAACCTGAGATAAAATCCATGGAGACAAATGTGGGCAGCGTTGTTTCTTTAGTAGTTTCTGCTTGGTTTCTGTAAGGTTTATTTCTGCATGGCTTCCCTGTTTTTCTTGCTCAAAGGTTGTGTGCTTATTTGTTCTGTTTTGTTTTGTTTTAACTGTGGTTTTGCTTTTATTTTTTGCTAAATGCCAGCAGAAATGCATATTTTTATAAGCATAGATTCAGCACCATGCAGACATAAACAACTAAGATGTGTAATTTCATGAATTTGGTTGTGACAATGGAGAAATTGGAAGGAGGAGATAAATGGTGAGCAGTCAGTTCAGGCATTGGGAAAACTTTCCAAATGGCAGGGAAAGAACACAGAGGGGAAAGAGGAGAAACGAAACAGTCCAGCTGAGCACTGAGAGCCTCAGTGTTCAGTCTTTGCCCTTGACTTTATACATTTATGTCCTATTAATAGTGGAACATTTTCTTGGATATTTATAAGTTGAAACATGAATGCATCTTCACTCTGCTCCTCATAAATCTGAGTTTCTGTGTAAGTGAATGGCATCACTATTCTCCCAAACCTATACTGCCCATGTTAGAAACCATGGAGACCTCACTATTCTTCCAAGTGGTTACTGAGTCCTGGTATGCATATACAGGGCCTCTTATTCTGTCCTATATTTCTCCGCTTTTCATTCCCAAAGCCAATACTGGAATTCAAGTCTTTAGTCTTTCTTACCAAACTTTTAACTAATCTCCCAGACGCTGAACTCACCCATGCTAATCCATTCTACAGAATGATTAACACAGGATTTTTCACAAACCACTGACTTGATCATGTCACTCTCCTGCTCAAAACCTCTAGCTATCTTCCTCCTGACTGACATGTTAAATGCCAACTTCTCTGCTTGTGTTTCAGGGCTCTCACAACATGGCTCTGACTTGCCCTTCCAGGTTCTATCCTGATTGCTCCCATTGGTGTCCTCAGTGGCCCATCCAAAGGAGATAATTCAAATCGTTCCCTCTTGTTGGAATGCCCCCTTCACCGTTCTCTTTCAAAATCCTCCCCATCATCAAGGCCCATGAAGACAGCAGCCAACTTCCCCACAGCGTCTCCCTTCCTCTGAGCTACGGTAGTACTTTGTGTGAATGTCTCTCATGGCACCTATTCTTTTCTATTTTATTTGTTGTGTATTTTTGTGCTTGTCACTTTTCCTACTAGGTTTTCATTGGATGAAACAGTGAGAATGTGATTAAGAATATGGGTTAAATCTTCTTCCCCTTAACTCCTGTGAGGACTTGGACAATTATTGTACTTCTTTAATACTTAATTTCTCCATCTATAAAATGGAAGTGATAACAGTATTTGTCTCATACAATTTGGGGGAAGATTAATTAATACATGTGAAACACATGGAAGAGTGCCCGGTACAGAATAAGTACTTGAAAGTGCTTAATTATTTGTAGTATTTTAAAAATCTTTATAACTCTCCATAATACCAAGAGCATAACCTTGTATGTAGCAGATATTAAAGAGACGGCGCAGGAGGAGAAGGAGAAATGAAGTCATTGAACTAATGAAAAGGTAGGAAGAAGGGAAGGAAGGAAGAAAAGGGGGATACAAGGAGAGAAAGAGGGAATGAAGGAAAGAAGGAAATACATTAAAGTGGAGAAAAAGGAGTTACATGAAACAGTTACACCTGTTTGGTGCTGTCATAACAAAATACCACAGGCTGGGCAATTTATAAAGAATAGAAAGTTATTTCTCACAGTTCCGGAGGCTGTGAAGTTCAAGATCAAAGCACTGGTAGGTTCATCATCTGTGAAGGTCTGGTCTCCACTTCCAAGACAGTGCCTTGAACACTGCTTCCTCCAGAGGGGAAGAATGCTGTGTCTTCACATGCTGTAAGGTGGAAGAACGAAAAGGGACAAACTCCCTCCATCAAGCTCTTTTATATGGCTCCTAATACCATTCCCAAGGGAGGGCTTAATCACCTCCTAACGGCCCACCTCTTAATACTGTTACATTGGCCATTAAGCTTGAACATCTGAATTTTTGAGGTGACACATTCAAACCATAGCATATATCTATTGCAGTAAGAGGCACTCAGCCTGAATTATTTCTTCAGTATAATGCAAAGAAGTAGTGTTTCACCTTAATATGATGCATTACTTATACAAAGGCCATTCACATACCTTATTTCATACGTAAGATAGAAGGCATGTGAGTACAAAATAAGGAGAAAGCCATGTACTAATATTTCTCTGAGGCTCTTCATTACTTCCCTAGAAAAGTCCACTGAAAACGCACACACGCATGCACACATGCACACGCATACACGCACACACGCACAAAGAATCACAGACACACACGACCCCACAAAGTCTACCATCTACTTCACCTGAGCATGTGCTAGTTGACAATGGTTCACAGCTCTGCAAATGAAAACAACACGGTAATATGTCCTAAGCAGATAAAATTCTTATTCAAAAAGCTCTTGGATGATTTAAGGTTTGTATAAATAAACAAATGACATTCTCAAAAACAGCTTTCACAATGTGTGGGTGTAGCAGTGTATAAAAATTCTGCTTCAAATCAGTGTTTAAAACGACAAGAATAAACGAGTATTATTGGAATTGCTGGGGTCAAGCAATAATTTGGAGACCTCACATTATGTGTGCTGAAAAAATGGAACGTGATTGTTATCCAAGGGAATGTTAATACAATCAGAAAACTCTGAAAGATGAGGGAACCAAAACAATGAGGAAAAGCAAAAGAAAATGGACAAAAATAGTTTAATAAAATTTTGTTTGCAACCAAATGAATAAATGGCAGAGACTTTCTTGAGGTTTCTCTATTCCCAGCAGCTGCCCCTCCCTGTGACCACCTTCTCTATCTAAATTCTGACCTTCAATTTTAGTTCAAACTGTATGTCTCCCAAGAAGTTTTTACTTAGTCCCTGGCCTGATTTAGATGCCACTCCTCAGTACTATACACATTTCTCTCACCATGCTTAGCACATTGTACTGAAATGATCAATTTGCTTATAATCATCAGATTATAGTCATGTTTCTTTATGTCCAGGATCATATTCCACTTCACATCTGTAGCAGCTAACATAGTGTAACCTATAGTATATTGAGTAAAATTTCTTTGCCATAATTAATTCATTCTGTTATGTTTCTTTTCAAGAGAGGCAGTACATAGGGAAAATTGTCAATTCTGCAAGGTTATTCTCTTTGCAATAACAATTGTCTTTTGTTAATCATCTCTATTGCCTTTGCACATGATAACAATAGGAATTATTTTATAACTGAAAGGAGCCTCATAAATCATCAAGAACAATTCCTTTGTACAAAAAGTACAAAGATAGTATGTCAGTGACTCAGGGACACTAAAAATTCTACATGTTCAAAACCAGGCTCAACATTTTTTCTTCGAATGCATTTCTTGTCTTATGTAGTCAGTGGATCAGGCATGGTTGGGAGTACCTGCCCCGTGATAGTTAGGTGTATGTGTTGAGTTGGCCTGGCTATAGTCCCCTGATATTTAAACACTAATTTAGGTGTTGCTGTGAAGGCATGTTGTAGATGAGATTAACATCTGCCATCGATTGACTTTAAGTAAGGGAGATTATCCTCAATAATCCTGAAGTCCTGAAGACTAAAACTGAGCTTTCTCTGAGAAGAAAGTAATTCCACCCGTAGTCTGCAGCATCCGCTCCTGCTTGAGAATTTCCAGCCTGCTATATGGATCACGAACTCACCTAGCCAGTCCCCATAATAGCATAAGCCAATTCCTTATGAAAGATCGATAGATAAATAAGAGAGAGAGAGAGTCTTACTGGTTCTGTTTCTCTGGCAGAACACTGACTGATACACTGCCCACTCGTATTTCTTTTTCAGGAATCTTTTCTCATCCATAGGACCAGTTGATTGGACACTAGATCATATGACACCCCCCAACTCTGCCCAGCCACTGTTGTTTAGACCTAGGCCCCAGACACAAAAGCAGCTGTCCATAGGCTTGCAGGCATCCTA
This sequence comes from Propithecus coquereli, assembly GCF_000956105.1. Classification (NCBI taxonomy): domain Eukaryota; kingdom Metazoa; phylum Chordata; class Mammalia; order Primates; family Indriidae; genus Propithecus; species Propithecus coquereli. The sequence goes on from NW_012140524.1 coordinate 790,163, forward strand.
ATGGGACTAGCTTCAGAAGAATGCAAAGGACCAATCTAATTTCTTTGCTAGGCATTTAAAATTATAACACTAGCATATAGCTAAGGGCCAGAGTGACTGCTTGAGGACTAAATACACAAAAGAATTCAAGTTACAGAAAATAAAGAATAGAGAGAAGTATTTTTTTTTTTTAAAGGAGGTTTTAGGAAGATGGCCGATTAGGGGTGACCTCCTGGCTCTCTGCTCCCAGAGCGGGAGGTGAAAAACGCGGACACCCACACGCGACTGAGGCACTCCCCTGCAGGATTGGCTTCGTGAATCTACAGAGAGGCAGCGAGGGACAGGCAATCCCGCAGATAGAGTCAGGTGAACTCAAAAAACACTTGCAAATTACCGGAGAGTTGGGACAAAGGAGAAAGGCAGCGCGGGACAGCCGCACCCCGAGGTGGGCACTCCCGGGGCGGGGAGATCTGACTCACAGGAAGACAATTCTTTCCTCACCAAACCCCACTCCCACGCAGGCAGGGAAGTGCCGGAGGTCGGTGCAAGGTGGTGGCGCATACCGACAGGCGGTGGGGAGCCGAGACAGGAGCGGGGTCCATTTCAAACGCAGCGGAACGCGGCGCTGGGTCGGCATCTGAGGGGAGGGACCGGCCCGAGCGCGCGCTCCCCGTATCAGACGCAGTGCCCGAGTCCACAGGGGAGAGTTTGGAGGAGGCTTCTCGCCACAGGAGACCGCCAGGACTGGATCGGGGGGAGGGGAACTCCATAAAAGAGGCTCTACCCGTGGAAATCGCTGAAAGTTCCGCGGGTGCTGGGAGGGACATAGCACAGAGGCGCCGTGGGTAGGGCGCGCAGCAGGCTCAGCAGGCAGCGCTGGGGCACACCTCTGGGAATAGGCAACGGCGGACCCCGGCTCCGGATGCCCTCCCGGTGCAATCAGCTTCAGCGCTGACTAGCAGGGGGTGGGCAGCTGCAATTCGGGGACCCCAAAGCCTGCAACTGCGGCCACTTGTTGCCCAGGCGTCCGCCTGAGTCATAGCCGCTGCCTCTGCGGCAGAGCTGGTCGCGCCCTGCGAGGAGAGTAGCACGCGCAGCCACTTTTTCTCCCGAATCTGCGGAGCCTGTCGCAGCCGCAGACTCAAGCCCTGCCTGCGAAAGGGCGGAAAAGAGAGAAAGAGCGATATTGCTGCCAAGTTTCCAGGCGGTCTCCGGCGGCCCTGTACCACTCAGTCGCTGGCGCTGTCCGCAAAATGACGGGGAACTGAGAGTGGACTGAGAGAGACTGCTTATAGAACTGTGATCCGGGACACATAAATCCCCCTCTGCCCGGCGATTCGACCTCCACCCCAACACACCGCGCTAAAGGGCCGGCCTCTGCCACTAGGAGGAGTAAAGGGGCCATTTTTTTTTTTTTTTTTTTTGTATAGTAGTGATCCGAGACGACATAACTAGCTCCTCCGCCAGGCGACTTCGACTACCCACACATCGTGCCAAAGGACCTGCCTCTGCCTCCAGCCGGAGTAAAGGGGTTGTTTTTTGTGTGGGTTTTTTTTTTTTTCCTTTTTTCTTTTCTTTTTCTTCTTTTTCTTTTCTTTTTCTTTTCTTTTTTCTTTTTCTCTTTTTTCTTTTTCTTTTTGTTTCTTCTTCCTTTTTTCCTTTTTTTTCTTTTCCCTTCTCTATATACATATTTCTCTTAATTCTTGCTCTTTATCTTGCTTTTTTTGTATATATTTATACATATATATTTTTTTTTCTTCTTTCCTTCTCTTTCCCTTCTTCCTCCTCTTTCCTCTCTTTCTGCGAGTGTGTATGTGTGTGAGTGTGTGTCTGTAGCCCACGACTGCAAGAGCCCAATTGTTGAATCTCCTCAGCGGGGTTGTTTTGCACCAAGGAGATAGCGCGCACCCTTGAGAGTGTCTAGTGACCAAGGAGGCCGCTCTTCAAGCTGAGACACGCGGTCACCTCTCTGCTTGGACTTGGTGGCTGGAGCTGCCAGCCAAATGGACAGATTCCTCTGTGGGAAGGGCCGAGTAGAGAGTCAAGGAGGCTGTTTTCCCAGAGGGGCCCTGTAGCTTCATTTTCGCGGTGACTTGGCGATCAGCGCTTCCTCCCAAGGAATTAGTTCCCCACCCTTGGCAGTGCAGAGGGACAAGGGAAGCTGTTCTCTGGACTGTGACCCTGTGGGGGAGGTGGATGACCCTTGACTACGATCAAACCACCGATATTGCGTTCTAAAGGGACTGACCCCACATCCGCTGGGGTGGAATAGCAGGACAGGCTGCTTTCTGGTCTGGGTCCCTCAGGGGTCTTAGGCCGGACCTCTCTAACATCCCTGAAGTGTGTACTTCTTTCCAGCTAATCAACCCTGCTCTTGAAGGGGTGGAATAATAAGGGTCGCCACTTCCTGAACTGAGATGCCAGGTAGCCCCAGGAAGCACCCTTCCCTCAGTCTGGGGGGTTATCTGCCCCTCTGGCAGATGAAAACCTGCCCTTGGAGGAGGAAAGAAACAAGAGAAGACGTTTTTCAGGCCGGGCCTTGTGACAGTCTCAGCTAACACCACTCCCACAGCCCTCGAGGACAGAGCCCGCCCCTGAAGGTAGGGAGATAGGAGAAAAAATACTTTCCCCATAGGTCTAGCCTGAATCTATATGACCTTGGATCTAAGCAAAAGGGGACAGTGTTTTGGCGTGATACAGCTGATTGGTTTTGAACACGTGACAAGAACATAACACAAAAGCTTGCATTCGGTGCCCAGGCTATAGTCACCTTAGGCACTAGTGGTCTGGAAAGGAAAATCTTGACCAGAGTCCTCAGCAATTGCACCAACTGGCATACTCATTAGGAATTCCTCCACAAGAGTGCCTAATAAGCCCTGAATAACATGCTAGCAGCTCTCTCCTAGCTACAGATCAAGCGATTCCTGAAGTATACTGCCTCAGGCACGCTGATTCCTGCTGCTCTTCTCA
>NW_012140524.1:793161-795041 GCF_000956105.1 Propithecus coquereli
CTGAAGTATACTGCCTCAGGCACGCTGATTCCTGCTGCTCTTCTCACCACATCTTAAGTGGTAATAAGTCTCAAGTAGCCCTTGGGAGTGGCAAAACATTTCCCAAAGACTCAGGCTTTTGTATGTCCCATTTGGGATTTTAGAGTTCAATTCAAAGATTCTGGAATACCTTGACAACAGACCCCTCCACGCAAAATTCAAGCAACAAAAGAGAGAGCAACCTCATAACTAAACCCAGCACCTTCCGCCTCAACCAAGTAGTAGATAGCGGAGTCACACACTCAAAAGTGACCCAACTCCTGGAAAGCTAAGCAAGGAAAAGAAACCCACTAATCTCTGTAAGCAGAAGGAGCAGATAACAGGCCAATGATAACCCAACAGGCCAAAACCCCACCAAGAGAGCACAAGACCAGGGAACACCTCTTCAGCTCTACCAAGGAGCTTCCCTTTGGAGCTCCAAAATTAAGTTCACAAACCAGTCATAGCACATCCAGTCCTTGACAAAGTAGCCCGATGAGAAAGAATCAACGAAAGAACACAGGAACCATGAAAGATCAGAAAGAAAAGTCACCTCCAAAAGAAAATATTCGATCTCCACCAACAGATACCAACATACAGGATACAATTAAGCTGACAGAGGAAGAATTCTGATTATGGATTGTAAGGAAACTGAACAGAATAGAAGAGAAAATAGAATCCCAACATAAAGAAACCACGAGAACAATCCAGGAAAGGAATGAAAAATTTTCCAAAGAAATTGAAATACTAAGGAAAAACCAAACAGAAACTTTGTCAATGAAGGAGGAATTTAGGGAAATTCAAAATACAATGGAAAGCCTCAAGAACAGAATGGATCATGCAGAGGAAAGAATCTCAGAGCTTGAAGACAATGTCTTCAAGCTGAACAAATCAGACGAAGAAAAAGAACTCAGACACAAGAGACAAGACCAAAGCCTTCAAGATGTGTGGGATTATGTAAAGAAACAGAATCTTATGATCATTGGTCTTCCAGACAGAGAAGAAGAAGATACTCAAGGGCTGGAAAACTTATTTCATGGAATACTGGAGGAAAATATGCCAGGCCTGGCCAGAAATCTGGACATCCAGATACAAGAAGCATACAGAACTCCTGAGAGACTCAATGTGAAAAGGCAATCATCACGTCACATAGTTATTAGACTGACCAAAGTAAATACAAAAGAAGCAATTCTTCGAGCAGCGAGACGAAAGCAACAAATAACCTATAAAGGAAAGCCGATCAGACTAACTGCTGATTTCTCATCTGAAACCCTACAAGCCAGAACAGACTGGGTCCCTATCCTTAATCTTCTTAAACAGAATAATGCCCAACCCAGAATTCTTTATCCGGCAAAATTAAGCTTCATCTACGAGGGAGTAATAAAATCCTTCCCAGAAAAGCAATCACTGATAGATTTTGCAAAGACCAGACCAGCCCTACAGGAAGTACTCAGTCCTGCATTACACACTGAACAGCACAATAGACACTCTTCAAAGTAAAATCATTCAAGAGTTAAAGCCTAGAACGTGGACCTCATGATGGCTCGAGGAGCAAAACAAAACAACAGGATCTCACCCAACAATATGAATGGAAATCTACCACAATTCTCAATCCTCTCAATAAATACGAATGGACTGAACTGTCCTCTGAAAAGATACAGGCTGGCAGAGTGGATAAAAATCCACAAGCCTAGTATCTGCTGCCTACAGGAAACACATCTAACCCACAAAGATGCCTTCAGACTAAGGGTCAAGGGATGCAAAACTATCATCCAGGCAAATGTAAGTCAAAAGAAAGCAGGGGTAGCTATACTATTCTCAGATAACATAAGCTTTAAACTAGCAAAAGTAAAAAAAGACAA
>NW_012140524.1:798491-814009 GCF_000956105.1 Propithecus coquereli
AAAAAGCAGAGACATCAAGAGGGAGGGAGACAAGAGGGATGAAAGAAGAAAAAAGACAGAGATTTTCATTGATTTAGTTCCTTGGTCCCTAGTGGACTTTTGGCTACAGTTCCAATTGTGTTATTCTTTCCCAAAAGGTACATCAAATGACTTTCACTTCCTTACAATCAAAACACTTCTGTCCAAACTACCCTGGCTGAAAACCACAGTATGCATCAAGTCTCCTCCAACTTGTTTCATGTAAGTAGTTGGTAATATATAACTCTGACCATGCTAATTTCTAGATCAAAAATATTCAAAGACTCTGTGTGCCCAACAAATTAAATGAAACTCCTTTCTGTTGATATTTAAATGCTTACATAATATGACCTCTATATATTTTTTCAAAATTTTCTCTCCCTACTTCTCAATTTGCTATTATATTTTCCAGTTAAAACTGGGTCCTTTCTACTCTCTAAACACTCCCTGCAGTTTATCATCTCTGCACTATTACTCTACCCTGCCCATCTGACAAATCCCATCTTTTCATTCCAATCAATCCCAAATGCCACCGCTAGAATCCTCATAATGAATGTCATCGTTCTTTCCTTTAAAATACGCTGGACTTTTTATTTATGACTCTTGGTACAATGCTCACTATTTCCTAATTTCTCATTATATCATACTTTTTACCCCATTTGCTTTACGCTATAAATAACTTGAAAGCAAAATTGGTACCTTCTCATTTTACATCCTAGTGCAGTGATGTGAACACAGTCAATACTTTAAAAACATATCTGCTGTGGGTTATCCAAGGAAGAAAAATAAATAAGTAACAGAATTGAAGCCAGATCTGTATCGTGCACTAGAACTTTACATCTAAGCATCAAACTAAATATTGTTGATTTGGAATCTTAAAATTATTTTAGTTCCCTGTTTTCTAGAATCTTTGGATTTGGAAGGATGCAGAAATGTCAGTATATCATAAGAAAAAAATGTTGAAGCATTCAGGTGTATTTTGTATTTCTTTCAATGATTTCTTCAGTTCCAGAATTTTTATTTGGTTCTTCTTTAAAATATCTATCTCTTTGTTAAGTTATTCAACTATATCCAAATGTTTTTATTTTGTTTTATCATTTTTTAGAATTCTCTTGTATTTCACCCATCTTCTTTAAAATCAACAATTTGAATTCTTTTTCTGGAGTCTCAAAAATGTCTTCTTAATTAAGATCTATTGCTGGAGAATTATTGTGGTTCTTTGGAGGTGTCATATTCTTTGCTTTTTCATGTTTCCTGTGTCCTTACACTGATATCCATGCATGTGGTATAACAGTGACTTCTTTCTATTTTTAAATTTACTTTTGTAGTTGAGGATTTTTTTCTGAAGATATAACTATGGTGTTGTGTAGGGTACTTTGGCTTTGATTTGGGGTGCATATAGTACTGTAGTCCAGTATGATTTTTTTTGGATGTAAACAGGGTTAGTAGTATCTGATTCTCTTGGTAGGATAGAGTGCAATTATATTAAGTATGAAATGTCCAATTTCCTTAAGTACTAAGTTTGACAATTGATATCTCTGACATTTTACTTTGACACTTCTTGTTTTGTTTTTACTGTGAAGGTATATCCTCATTTTTTCAAATGCATGATTTGGCTTGTGATTATCTTTCAAAGCTTTTTTTAGAGAAATTTTTGTGAAACCATGGATAAGTCAAAAATTCGTGTTATTTTTGAATATGAGTTCCATCGTGGAACCAATGCAGTGCACACAGCTTGAGATAGCAACAGTTTTTAGGAAGGACGTGGCTAATGAATGCAAAATACATGAATGGTTTGAAAAGTTTCATTCTGGTGATTTTAATCTTGGAAATGAACCAGGTGGGTGACCTGAGACCAAGGCTGATAATGATGAGCTGAAAGTTGTAATGAAAGTGAATCCATCTCAGCCTACGCATCAATTAGCAGTAAGGTTTGATGTTACTATTCCAACAATATTGGACCATTTAAAACAAATCAGCAGGTAAAGAAGCTGGATAGATGGGAACCGCATGAAGTAAACAAGTGTCAGAAGAGAAATCATCTCAAAGCTTGCCTTTCTTTGTTGTTGCAGCATAAAGGCAAACCATTTCTACACTATATTGTTACACGTGATGAAAATGGATTCTTTCTGACAATCATAAGCCTTTGGCACAATGGTTGGATAAAGATGAAGTGCCGAAACACCGTCCAAAACTGAATATTCATCATTAAAAGCTAATGGTGTCTGGTGATCCAGTGCTGGTATTATCCACTACAGCTTCATGAAACCTGAGCAACCAATTACAATAGATGTCTACTGCAACCAGCTGGATGAAATGATGACAATACTTGTGATTAAACAGCTGAGATGGGTCAACAGAGGCAAGCCAACCCTCTTGCAAGACAATGCTTGACCACATGTTACAAAAACAATGCCGCTCAAACTACAGAAGTTGAACTTGGAAACTCTGTGTCATCCACCGTATTCACCAGACCTTGCACCAGCTGACTACCACTTCTTCCAGGCTTTGTACCACTTCTTGCAAGGAAAAGTATTCAATTCTCAACAAGCTGTCGAAAATGCCTTTGGCAATTTCATTGCCACTGGCTCTCCAGGCTTCTTAAACAAACTACCATTGAGATGGCAAAACTGTTGACAGTTTAGGCACACACTTTGCTTAATTGTACTGCTTCCTGTTTGAGATACAATAAACTAGATTTTTTATTTGAAGTCAGATATTGCATATTTAATGACATAATAGTTCCCTTATAAATAGTTCTATGTAAAGCGTAGGAAACTGAACCATGAATGTAATTAGAATTTGAAAAGTTCATTACAATAGTTCTGTTTCGATTTTGAAAAAAAACCAAGTAGACAATTCTAACTGGTAATAATTATAAAGCAATATAGTATGCATCATGTTCTTTACAATTTTCATTTTTTGTACTAAAGTTGCATTTAGATGATATATTTATAATATAGATTAGTGGTTTTCTTTGAGATTATTTTGGTTTGACCATTACTTTTGTTTCTACATATATTCAAGTCAAGGAACAAATCTTATTTTGCTTTCCATTATATTTGTATTATTAGTTTTCAGGAAAAGCCTGTGAGTTCTATCCTGATGAACTTCATCAACATGCAGGAAAAACTGCTAGGTGTTCATACAAGCACTTTTAAGTGGGCAGTAGGAAGAAGCTACTTACTAAAATGGATAGAGTAAAATGAGTGCAATTCACCCACAGAAGCTAATGTTACTTAAAGAATGAAGTTCTTCTATAGTGAGTATACACAATATATAATTATTACTGATATTTCAACTACGTGAGACTTTAAACATCCACCCACTTTTCCTCATAATGTCTCAGGTTCATTCTCAAGCTGTAGTCTAGTATACTCTGTATAGCAAATGTATGCAGCATAGCGGCACTTAATTTTTCTCTGGTGGATATGTTCCTTCAGTTTTTTTGTTTTAAGATGCTCAAACTGGCAATTAACCAATCAATATAAGAAAGCTATCACTTGAGCTGTATTTATACCAGGGGATCTAAATTGCTCTAAGTCCTTTCTCCTGGATTTCTTTGGAATCATTCTGCTAAGAAAATAGCTTTGATTTGATTTAAAAAATAACTTTACTGCCAGAAAATATAGTGCTAGGGCTACCTATGAAAGCTCTACAACTTTTACAGGTATTAGAATCACAGGATAAGAGTAAGACTGATATTTAATAGTAAAATTTTGCATACATTAATTTTTTCAGAAGTCCTTTTGTGGAACCACTTATCATTTCATTTTTTAATTCTGGTAAATGGAGGCAAGTTACACTCAAGAGACAGAAAAATGCATCAGGGAGCCTAACTCTGATTGGGAAATTACTTTTGGTCCTATATTTCACATTAAACATACTTGCCAACACTTATCAATGGGAAAATTAAGTTGTAAAGTTCGTTTTGATCATTGCAGGTTGAATCTATAAGACCTGAGGAATTATTCTATTTTACTTTCATTTGACACATCACATGATTTAGATTTAATTAAAAGAATATCATGATTTTAAAGAGACCAGATTACAGATATTTTATTCTTTGAAAGACCAGAGGGCAGAGTTAGGAAAATTGAGTAGAAGTTATGGAAAGATGGGTTTTTGACTGAATGTAGAGAAAGATTTTCTAACAATTACAGCTATTTAAAAAATGAAATAGACTGACTTGAAAGGTAGTAAATTTCCTGACTTTGGAAATGTCAATCAAAGGCTGGATGAACACTTGCCAGAGATATGGTAGGTAGAATTCTATTTTTGCAAAATCAGGCCAAGTGGCTTCATACACCCAGTATTTCAGAAAGGTCAAGAAATAGCCCTACCTTTTTTTAATATTGGTCATTTATTCTGCCTTGGATGCTCTTTTTCTTTTTTTTTGAACTTCAATTCTTTCTTTCAGATTTAGTTTAATCACACCCTTTCCTGGCAGCAGAATAATTGCTTTTCCTTTTGTATTTTTACAGAATTTTGATGAATACACTTTAAATTTTTTTAAAAAATCATGTATGTTTCCTATCTCTCCTGCTAGACTTCGGAGCCCTGGAAAGCAGTGCTTGTATTCTATGCATGTTTGTATTTCTAACATTTAGCACAATGCTAGGCACATGGTCTGTACTTATTTTTTTTTTTTTTTGAGACAGAGTCTCGCTTTGTTGCCCTGGCTAGAGTGAGTGCCATGGCGTTAGCCTAGCTCACAGCAACCTCAAACTCCTGGGCTCAAGCCATCCTTCTGCCTCAGCCTCCCGAGTAGCTGGGACTACAGGCATGCGCCACCATGCCCGGCTAATTTTTTCTATATATATATATATTTCAGATCATTTCTTTCTATTTTTTAGTGGAGATGGGGTCTCGCTCTTGCTCAGGCTTGTCTCGAACTCCTGACCTTGAGCGATCCACGCGCCTCGGCCTCCCAGAGTGCTAGGATTACAGGCATGAGCCACCGCGCCGGGCCGGTCTGTACTTATTAATAGCTACCAACACAAAGCCACTCCAAATATGGTGCTAAGGCTACATATATTCTACAGTATTATATATATATGCTATTCTTGAGGTAGGTATTATTATTTCATTTCCATTTCACTGAAGAAAAAACTGAAGCCCAGACTTTGCCAAAACTACCAGACTAAGTAAGTGACAGGAACCCTGGAATCTGAATTCAGGCAGAAAAGGTATCTGAATTCCAATATCATTCATTATTTTCACTTCCCAAGCCAGATTTTTAAACTACTTTCTGATCTAAGATACTCTGAATATCACTTTAATTTTTAACTAACTAAAGCTTTCAGAAACCTCATAAATCTTCTGGAGAGATAAATTGAAGCTTATTTGGAATAATGTGTTCCTCATATGTAATAAATGACTTACATATTAAGGACAATAATCTCCTCCCTTGTGCAAAGAAACTCTCATACTTTCCCTTGAAATAGTTCACTTGCTTTACACAAGAAGTACTTAGAACTTTCATCTACCTTTTTAAAAAAATAGTAATGTGCTGTTTTTGTGTATGACTTGGGCATTTCCTTGAAATTACTAGAACTTTTTAGACTTCAAAGTAAACCAAATGTTTCAGGAAAGAGTCATGGTTTTGTTGTAACTTTCTGAAAAGGCCTATGGAAAGCTTTAAATATTAGCCTAGGGAAGAAAGAGGACATGCACAGGAAGACCCCATATACCTGCTAATTTTGAAAGATACTGGATGGTGTAATGCTTTGCAGGTCAAACCAACTCTACCACCAGCAATAGAAATGTGGATTCTTTCAAAGGACATATCATCCACTTTGGGTATTGCCATTTTTTGGGGGGTTGCAGGAGAGTAAAAAATAAGTCTTGAATGTCATATATGCTATTTTTGAAATTCAGGGTCTAATATTTATAGTATTGTCATCTATCCCTACTTCTTCCTCCTATTTATCAGCATAACCATGTGATTTCTCCAACCAATATTATTTTAGATGATGTGATTATTCTAATTTTCTCTCAGCACCCAACAAATACATATTCTAAACACATGTCTCTCTGTGAAACAAAACTTTCATGCACTTACTTAATAGTTATATTTAGTGAAGTTTCTAATCCACTCTTTGCATGGTTCCCTTCTCAACTGTCTGGAACTTGTGACTACTAGAGTTTTAGGTAAATGTCCCCTGAATACAGCTAATGTAAACCAGTATTAACAACAGATACTTTTGATTTATTTTAATTCTTTTAAATTGCTATCAGAATTGAACTGGAAGTTATATATTAGCTCATTCTAAGCACAGTCTGTTGAGGCTTGGAAGAAATATGCCATTTTATTATAACATTTTAAATGCTTCTAGTTGTTCATGTAAGACTTTAAAATGTATGCTAATAAATTTGCTAATTATTATGAAAAATATTTCAGATAACCATCCAAACTCTTGGATTTCAAATATAAATGAGTAATTTCATCCATCTATCAATCATCTATGCTTCTATTTATCTAGTGCTTTAAAAACAATGACTGCAATGAAATGTGGCAAAAGTGATGTTAGGTCATACATGGTGATGCAGCCTCCAATTTGTTCACTGGGACCCTTGCACTTGGAACCCTAAACTGCCATAAAAGAAGATACAGGTTAGCACTGGTTAGAAGCAAACATGTAAAGTGGGCAAAGATTAAGATTAATGGACAAGGGCCGAAGGGCTGGAATCCTTCCTCAAATTTCTTCTGCATACAACCAGAACTCTCAGCCAAATCGGCAAAAAAAATTAACCATCATGACTGGATGCATACAATGTTTTAGAAAAAAGGTTAATTAGACAGTAATGTCAATGCATATTGATTCATAATCTGCATAAAGTGATAGAACTCTCCTGACTCCTGCAATGAGTACTAACTGAGATTATTACTCACAATAAACATATTCTTCCAACTAATTATCTTTCTGGTAGTCAAGGTAATGACAACATTTCTAGAAATATTTCATTCCACTTAAGAGAAGCACCAACGTATTAAGTGGGTGACAACTTGGAGTCTCAGGAATGATTAGTGGTTTGAAGGACAGCTGGCAAAGCAAGAGAGAAGAATCTCCTCTTTCTCCTCTGTACCAGTAATTTTAAAATTGTTTATGGAGGACTTATGAAATATTTTACAGATGTAAATAAAATAATAAATCAAACACCATTGTATCCTTCATCCAGTTTAAGAAAAAGAAAATTGCTATGTCCTTTGGGGTAGATGGCTTCTCTGAATGAAAGGGTAGATACCTAGTAGATTCAATGGGTAGCCATGATAGATTGTTGAGCAGAAGGAAAAATAGTTTAGAGAGATTTTTGTTCTGTGCAGAGAAAATGACTTCTAAATTTTGTGTTTATTGTTCTTACTTTTCTTTATAGTTTTGTCACTTATGTTTGTATTCTTAGACAATAGGTTGTTAAGTTTCACATATTTTAGAGTCTTATATAAACAGAATCGTACTGTGCTAATCTGCAACTTACTTGTTCTCGTAATATTATATTCATGAGGTTTAGTCATGTTGTTATGCGTAGCCATGATTTATTCAATTAATTGCATTCAAGTGCTCATTATATGAATACAACTACATCTTGCAATTATGAATTTGCATTTTTTTCCTTTTTAGATTGAGATCTTTTTAAAGGTGGAAAAAATATCTTTTTATAATCTTTATATACTTGGCAAAAGCTTGGCCACAAAAGTTAGCATGTAGAGGGCTTTAAATAAACGCTTTTTTAATGGCAATCTCTATAACAGGGAAGCAGAGAAAGTGAAAAAAGTTTTCTAAGACTCTATCTTAGTCTGTCTGTCTTGTTATAAAGGAATACCTAAGGATGTATAATTTATAAAGAAAAGAAGTTTAATTGGCTGAAAATTCTGCAGGCTGTACAAGAAGCATGGCACTAGCATCAGCATCCAGTGAGAGCCTCAGGCTGCATCCACTCATGGCAGAAAGGAAAGCAGAGCCAGAGTGTGCAGAGATCATATGGCAAGAGAGGAGGCAAGAGAGTGAGGGAGGATGTCCAGGCTCTTTTTAACAACTAGCTCTCACAGGAACTAACGGAGCAAGAACTCACTCATTGCTGCAAGGACAGCACCAAGCCATTCATGAGAGAGCCACCTCCATGACCCAAATACCTCCTGTTAAACCCCAACTCCAATACTGGGGATCAAATTTCAACACGAGGTTTGGAGGGTTAAATATTCAAACTATAGCAGACCCTAAAAATGCAATTTATACATTCATACCTCTAGTCAAATTAAAAGATAATCCTCAGGGAAAAAATTCCAGAGACATGTTTTCTTTTTTTTTTTCTTTCAGGGTATTATTTTCGTTACATTTTATGTCTTAGCCCCACCCAAGTGAGGGTTAGAGGCATGCCCTTCCCCTCTACAATGCTCACCATGTCCTTTAGTTGTGAGTTTACCCCGCATCCTCCTAATCCCTGGAGAATATTACTACCATGTGAGCACCATAGGGTTAATCAGTTAGTACCAATTTGATGGCAAGCACAAGTGGAGCCCATTCTTCTGATCTAGTGATACCTCACTTCAGATAATGGGCTCAAGTTCAATCCAGGAAAATATGAGAGGTACTAGATCACTGTCGTTTCTTATAATTGAGTAATATTCCATTGTATACATATACCAAATTTTAATAATCCACTCATGGATTGATGGGCACTTGGGTTATTTCCACATCCTTGCAATAGTGAATTGTGCTGCCATAGACATTCGGGCGCAGATGTCTTTATTATAGATTGTCTTTTGCTCTTTTGGGTAGATGCCTAATAGTGCTATTGCTGGATCAAATAGTATTTCTATGTTTAGCTCTTTGAGGTATCTCCAAATTCTTTCCCACAGAGTGGAGACATGTTTTCTTATTATAGAATACACTTGTATTTTCCAGGCTTAATATCTTCAACAAATAGTTTCTGATAGGGATGACATATAGATGTTTTGTTTTGTTATTGTATCTAAATGGTTATGTCTTTACCGGTGACCTTTATATAATAAGTTTAAAAAAGAAGAAGGTGAAGGTTGGTTTCAAACTGCATTCCGTTTTCCCAAAAAGATTAACTAACATGATGGTGCATAATGTAAGCAATTATTGCCTTAGCAACATGACAGATAATTAGGTACTCAACAGAGCAGGTAATTTTTTAGGTTTATTCTTTGCATAAAGAAAAAAAAACCCAAACATTTCTGGGTGTATTTTTTTTTTCTGTTTCTGAGCTACTCTCCCTAATTCTTGAAAGTAGGATGGAAAAAGACTGGGTTGATTTTAGAGCTTTATATTTTTCATGTACAGTCTGAAAATCATCACTTTTATTACTATATATTTTGTTATATTACCCTCTCCCCAGGAGGTAGTATTTCTACAATATATTTCGTTAGTCACAAAATAAGAAACTGTGTGTTTCATAATGTGTTTCCTGTGAAGAACCACTATAGCCCATTTTCAGTTAGATCCCACTGAGTTAAAATTTAAGATTTAAAATAAAGCTTCCAAACTTGTATGCTGCAGATCCTTGGGAAGTTGAAATATATTGCTAAAATTGTGGATCTATCAAGCATTTTTCTGTAGACTGAAGATAATTTATATATATAAATTTTCAAATGTAGGTAGATGCAATCATGTTTAATAAAATAAAAATAAACATTTTTGTTGTCTTTTTTCTTTTTTTTCTTTTTTTTTCTTTTTTTTCAGCATATTATGGGGTACAGATGTTTACGTTACGTATGTTGCCCTTGCTCCCCCTCCACCCCAAGTCCAAGCTTCAAGCGTGTCCATCCCCCAGATGGTGCACATTGCACTCTTTGTGTATGCATATACCCGTCCCCTCTTCCCCCCTCCCCCCTCCCCCCTGCCCAACATCCAATAGATGTTATTCTTATATGTGCACTTATGTGTTGATCAGTTAATACCAATTCGATGATGAGTACATGTGGTGCTTGTTTTTCCATTCTTGGGATACTTTACTTAGTAGAATGCGTTTCAGCTCTTTCCAGGAGAATACAAGAGGTGCTATATCACCATTGTTTCTTAAAGCTGAATAGTACTCCGTGGTATACGTATACCACATTTTATTAATCCACTCATGTATTGATGGACACTTGGGTTGTTTCCACATCTTTGCAATTGTGAATTGTGCTGCTATAAACATTCAGGTGCAGGCATCTTTTTCAAAGAGTGTCTTTTGTTCTTTTGGATAGATGCCCAGTGATGGGATTGCTGGATCAAATGATAATTCTACTTGTATCTCTTTAAGTTATCTCGATGTTGCTTTCCACAGAGGTTGCACTAGTTTGCAGTCCCACCAGCAGTGTATGAGTGTTCCTATCTCTCTGAATCCACACCAACATTTATTGTTTTGGGACTTTTTGATAAAGGTCAGTCTCACTGGAGATAAGTGATATCTCATTGTGGTTTTAATTTGCATTTCCCTGATGATTAAAGATGTTGAGCATTTTTTCATATGTTTTTTGGCCATTATTCTGTCTGTTTTTGAAAAGTTTCTGTTCATATCCTTTGCCCACTTTTTGATAGGATTGTTTGTTTTTTCTTGTTGATTTTCCTGAGTTCTAAGTAGATTCTAGTTATCAGCCCTTTATCGGATTTGTAGTATGCAAAAATTTTCTCCCATTCTGTAGGTTGTCTGTTTGCTCTTGTGACCATTTCTTTGGCTGTGCAGAAGCTTTTTAATTTGATCAGGTCCCATTTATTTATTTTGGTTGTTGCTGTGATGGCCTTTGGGGTCTTTTTCATAAATTCTTTGCTGAGGCCAATGTCTAGAAGAGTATTTCCAACATCTTCCTCTAGAATTCTAATAGTTTCATTCCTTAGGTTTAAATCTGTTACCCAGCATGAGTTGATTTTTGCGAGAGGTGAAAGGTGTGGATCCTGCTTCAGTCTTCTACATGTGGCTACCCAGTTTTCCCAGCACCATTTATTGAATAAGGATTCTTTTCCCCAGTGTATGTTTTTGTCTGCTTTGTCAAAGATTAGGTGGCTATATGAGGATGGTTTTATATCTGGGTTCTCAGTTCTGTTCCACTGGTCAATGGCCCTATTTTTCTGCTGGTACCAAGCTGTTTTGATTACTACAGCCTTATAATAAAGTTTGAAGTCTGGTAAATTGATGCCTCCCATTTTGTTTTTATTGCCTAGAATTGTTTCTGCATGCAGGGTCTTCTCTCATTCCATATGAAGCATAAAATGAATTTTTGTACATCTGTGAAGAATGATGTTGGTATTTTAATAGGGATTTCATTGAATCTGTAGATCACTTCAGGTAGTATAGACATTTTAATAATGTTGATTCTGCCGACCCACTGGCATGGTATGGTTTTCCACCTGTTTACGTCCTCTGCTATTTCCTTCCTCAATGTTTCATAGTTCTCCCTGTAGAGGTCTTTTACCTCCTTAGTTATATGTATTCCTAGGTACTTTATACTTTGACTTTTAAAATGTGTTAAAAGTCAGCTAGTAAAACTCTCTGATGCTTGATAACATTATGCCTAGTGGTAGGGAATTTTATCAACTTGTCTTCCACTCTAAAATTTTACTGTTTAACATTTCTTCCATTTCTCTAGAACAATTACCTTGAAATTGTGATCATGAAAGGTGTCAAAGTTGTATACCTTCTTATCATTCACTTTTTTTTTTTGACAAACTTATGAGAAAATTGCTTTGTCACTGGGGCAAATGTATAGAAGCATTACTTGTGAAGATGCGGGTGCTGCAGAATTTATACCTTTTGGGTGGCAATGTATCACCCACCCATGTTGCATTTATCTAGAATTTACAAAATTATGAGAAAGAATATCTCATAGTTACACTTTCTTTTCAAGACTAAGAGGCCAGTCACTAGGCTCAGGATGTAGGGGAAGCAGAATATTATAAAAATGGGCAAGATATGCCATGGGAAGTCTACCCTGAACTCTGGCAATATGAAAAACCAAGCTAGTTTGACACCCCTAAAGGATCACAATAGACCTACAGCAATAAACCTCAACCAAAAAGAAATTTTTGAAATGTAAAAATGGAATTCAGAATATGGATGGCAGATAAGATCAATGGAATTGAAGAAAAAGTTGAAAACACAAAGAAGCCAAAAAAAAAAAAATTTCAGGACATCAATGAAAAAATGAAATGAAAACGTTGTTGAAGAGATAGACAATTACAAAAAGATATAATAAAACTTAAAAAATAAAAGAATCATTTATGGTATTTCAAAATACAGCAGAAAACTTCAACAATGGACCAAACCAAGCAGAAGAAAGAATCTCAGAGCTTCAAGACAAGGATTTTGAACTAACCCAGTCATTCAGAGATGCAGAAAATAGAATAAAGAAGAATGACCAATGACTTAAAGAAATATGGGACTACATAAAGCAAACCAATATATGAATTATAGGTATCCCTGAGGGAGAAGAAGAAAACTCATTCTAGGAAGCCAGAATCACCTTGATACCAAATCCAAGAAAGGACACAACAACAACAGAAAAAGAAAACTATAGACTGATATCCCTTATAAACATAGATGCAAAAATCCTCAATGAAATATAAGCAAACTGAATACAACTGGATATCAAAAAGATAATTCAACATGATCAGGTGGGTTTCATCCTAGGAATGCAAGAATGGTTCAACATATGCAAATCAATAAATGTGATTCACCACATAAACAGAAGCAAAAACAAAGAAAATATGATCATCTCAATAGATGCAGAAAAAGCATTTGACAAGATCCAGTACCCTTTCATGATAAAAAAAAAAACCCTTAACAAATTAGGCATAGAAGGAATATATCTAAAAATTATAAAAGATATCTATGACAAACCCACAGCCAACATCATGCTAAATAGGGAAAAGTTCACTGGAAACCAAGGATGGGAGAGGGTAGAAGGAGTGTGAGGGACAACAACATGCCTATCAGAACAAAGAACACTATTCTGGTGATGGGCACCCTGAAAGCCCAGACTTAAGCATTATACAATATATCCAAGTAACAGAAATATTGCACATTTAGTTTTTGAAACTAAAAAAAAAAAAAAAAAAAGGAAGACATCCTAAAGGTCAAAATCTTCATATAAATTTTTAGGTAAAACACACAAATCAATAATGTTAAGGCCAGAATTGAAGCTATGATCTCTCAATGCTTTTTCTTCTATGCTATTCTGTTCTCATCTGCCTCTTTATTTTTAACTTTATCTCCATCATTGAATATATACATAATAGATAAATATATGTTTATTTTGGAACTCATAATGTAGAGAAAACATATGTTCATTATCCAGTTGTTAACGTCTTTTAATGTAATATTTGTTGAGTTCTATTTTGTACCAGATACAATGCAATAGCAAGGGAGTCCTCTTTAAAGAGGTAACATTTAAACTGAAACCTTAAAGATCACGAGGATGAAAGGGAAAAGTGGAAAGTACATATGAATGCCTCGAATCAGAGAAAAACTTGTGCATTTAAGAAACTGAAAGAAGGTGAGAGATATTTGGTATCATGAGCAAAAGGAAAGAGAGATGAAACGAGGTGGTGAGGACTGGGGTGAGATCACTTGGGGCCGAAGCGAGGAGTTTGAACATTGTTTGAGATAGTATAGATCGATGTGGCATAGGAGGCCTATGTTCAGATTTCTAAGTTATGTTTCTCTCTTACTCTTCTCTAGATAATTACAGCTAACATATGTTGCATTTTTCAAGTGCTTACCAGGGCTGGGACTGGGCTGAAGGCAGTGAGGAGAATGAAGCACTGTCTAGGATACAAAATTTAAGAGGGTGCCACAAAACTCAGCAATCGAGATAAATGATATTTTTAAAAAATCAAAATCCATGATAAATAAAATATTAAAATTTAAAATACTATATATTAATATATTACTACATATTATTTGTACCTCATAGTTTTTCCCTTAGTTTAACTTACATAATGCTAATTTTAATACTTGTCTTATTCACTCTGAGAAATTTTACATTTGTTAATGTTAGGATGCAGGGGCAGAAAGAAGTAATACCTTTCTTTACCCATCATAACAGTCACTACCAATACTCCATAACACAGCCATGTAGAACTGTTATTGGACAAAAAGGGCATAATCTCATGGTAACAGACTGAGCTGGGAAACTGAACAGGCCTGTCTGTTCAGATTATTCTTGGATTCTCTGTGCAGTATTCCCTCCTCCCCAGTAGAGGTCAGGACCCCTCTGGAATAAGGATCTTATGACATGCTATCAGACAAGGTAGATCAGAGAATTTGTTAATAGCCAGCTCCTATATAGAGAGGTGGGGGAAGGTTAGAGTAATATTTATAGATTTTATGACTTGCTTTGGGAGAGAGGAGCTGTAGTATCTATGACCTGCCTTGGGAAAGAGGAATTCTGGTTTCTATGACTCACTTCAGGGGAGACACAGGGGCAAGAGACAGAAGTGCCAGAGAAAGAGAGACCTTGCTTCTGAGGCTGCTTCTGAGACCTTTCAATCTCCTTTAGTTCAAAGTACTCGGCATGCCAAAGCACCATATTTTGGGATACCATTTTCTGAGCCCCAGTAAGAAGCTGTGTTTTACTAAATCTAACACTGATCCTTGCTACAGAAAATGTTTAATAAATGCATCAATAGGATCCTTTGGGGACCAGACATGAAGAGAGAGTTAGAATTATTTGTATTTCCACAAAAAAGATCTCAAAATGATCTATCAAGTAAATGGCTATCGCATCTAAAATTGCATTGTGAAAACCCATACCTGTTTGTATTAAAGTTCTATAACTTACTGTTATATATGGATCTGTAAGAAAAAGTCTTAAAAATTGGATTTTTAAATGAAATTGTATTGATTTTATTGAAAATCTTACTCAAAGAGAAAATATATCTATGTACAAGTGCTAGTTCCTTATTTTATATAATCTTATTTTGATGTACAGAAATAGACATAACTCTTCAGTGTCTTTTAAAATGCATTAGAACAGCTTTAAATGGCAATGTAAAAAAATATAAGGACAAATGTGTTTTTCCCTAAGATATCATTTAGATTAGGATGAGTCAAATTCAATTTGATTCAATTACTAGTAGATAGTCTTACAGACGCAAGCCTGATTTTTCTTTGGAAATCCAAGCAGAACTTGGCTATCATATTTTGATACATCATTCAAATACTATGTATGTTAACTGTGTGATTTATTAATCTTCTGATTGGTTGAAATTTTTATGAGGTTTATAAATGGCAAAAATTTAATATAATTATGTCTTACAAGTCTGAGGAAAAACAAATAGCATTATAAATTCAGGATAAATTGTTTAATATTATGGTAAATAATGTAATGAAAACTCATCATTATCTTTTTGTAAAATAAACTAGATATCATCATCAGTTACATGAATTTTTCTATGCAGGTTAAAATTTAAACAAAGAATAAATTAAATTACTGGAAGAAAAAAGTAAAAATGTCCTTATGATATTTAAGTGAGGGACTCTAAGTATTATACAAA
>NW_012140524.1:814399-817435 GCF_000956105.1 Propithecus coquereli
CTTGAATGTAA
Organism: Propithecus coquereli; assembly: GCF_000956105.1. NCBI lineage: Eukaryota > Metazoa > Chordata > Mammalia > Primates > Indriidae > Propithecus > Propithecus coquereli. The sequence continues at coordinate 814,411 of NW_012140524.1, forward strand.
GTTGGTATTTCTTTCTTGAGAATAATTTGCAGTAAGTATAAATATAAAGTACATATAGTCTCTGATCCAATTATTTTGCTCCTAGAAAATTTTCCTAAGAAAATAATAGAATTTGTGTGTGCATGTGTATATGTATATGTATGTATGTATAAGGAAGTTTATTACAACATTGTAAAAACAAACAAGCCCATTAACTGTCGACAGGGAATTCATTAAATATATTACAGGTTACCCTTACTCAACCCAGCTATCTCTTTCAACCTCCACCAGTGGACCCACAAGTTTCAGCTTTCTCTACTACATATTATGAAACCAAAAATTTTATCCCACATCTCTGCAACATTTCCACTCTACCAGAAGTGATCCCTTAAGAGTAAACTGTCCTATCACTTCAGGTCCTTGGATAATGGCTGTTGAGAACCAAGATGCTTTCCTTTATTACTTTAGCCCTTTACTCTTTGAAATACCATCACACTGTGCTTAGTACATAATGATCCTCTTAATGTGCAGTTGAATTGAGTTTTCTAGTATTTTGTTGAGGATGTTTGCATCTACGTTCATCAAGAATATTGGCCTGTAATTTTCTTTTCCATTAGTGTCTTTCCCTGGCTTTGGTATCAGGGTAAGACTGGCTTCACGAAATAAGTTAGGAAGTATTTTCTCCTTTTGATTTTTAGAAGTTTGAGATGAATTGCTAATAATTCTTCAAACATTTGGTAGAATTCAGTAGACAATCCATCAGTTCCTAGGATTTTTTTTTTTTTTTGGTGGAAGATTTTTTAAATTACTGATTCAATCTCCTTATTCATTATTGGTCTGTTCCAGTTTTCTATTTCCTCCTGAACATAGCTTGCACATTTCCACTTCTCTGCCTTGCCTCAATATATCACAACCTCCTGAAAGGCATCTCCCAATACCTTCATCTGACATAAATCTCAATTTTCAAGGTTATCTCAAATCCTAGGGTCTGCCACCTTTCTTATCTGCCCCAGTATCTTCTTTCCCTTCTAAACTTAAGAACAATTTTCTGTTGTACACCCTTGCATATGTTACTATACATTTTATATTTGGGGTGTGTGTGTGCGTGTGTGTGTGCATACACACACACGCACACACACATATATATATATATATATATATTTAAAGCTCTCTAAACTCTTTCAGTTAGAGATAGTATTTTATACTACTTTGCATTCCTCCTATAGCACATTGTAAGTACTACCTAAATGATTCTTAATGAAGATAAGAAATGTACAACTACTCCTCAATGATGAGAAAAAAAAAACCTAATGTGTGGTAAGCTTATTGTCTTAAGAGTAAGATATTATCTGTATTAACACAAAGGTTGAAATGTCAAAGTAGATTGATTTAAATCATAGATCTTACCTATCACCAATTTAACTAATATTCAAAAGACACAGTCAAGCACCAAGTACAGATAAAAAAAAATCTTTTCCTGAAGAAACCTAGAACTATCAGATGTAGCTCATACAAGTGTCCCTTTCCTCCTGAATAAAGGTATGTTTGGTTTCAGAATAATCAATATGATTTGAATAGTATGTGCAGCAATGTTGATCACAAAAGGAAACCATTTGGGTTTTAGAATTACTGACATGTCTACCTCCCTATTCTCCAGCCAGCATGTTCCATAAATTCATGAATCCAAACACTGAAATTCCCAGGTTTATTTACAATCAGCAGATTAGACAGAACATGTTTTTCCTGCTAAGGAAATTTTATACACAGGCACTTCATAGTATCTTTCTGCTAGTAGATATTACTAACATATATACAAGGAAGTCTAGTCAAAGTCTTTAGCATGTACACAAATTGTCTGGTAGCTGCCTCTGATAGGGGGAAAATGGGTCATAGGCCAAGTGTTGAACCATTCCTTCTTACTACTCAGCAAAATAATGGATCTTTTTCTGATGTTAAGTAAAATTTACATGAAAAAATAAGCATATATTCATTCAGAAAAAAATTAATGAGCATATATATGAATATTCAAAGATAAGTCACAGATTCTTTCCTTCAGAAATTTGTAGTTTATTATGAAAGATAATGTGTTCATAGATCAAATAATCAAGATACACAGAAGAAAGTGACATGTGACATGATGACTTTTAATTCCCACTGACTGTAGGGAATTTTTAAAAGTGACTTCAAATTTAATTGGCACGGGAATAGGGAACAGGAACAGAGAGAAGTAGCATTGATGGTATGGAAAATAATGAAGAGAAATAGAAAAACACTCTGTAGGAAAGGGTATTTGACCTCAGCCTTAAAGAATAGGTAAAAATTGAGTATAAAATTCAGCTAGATGCATTGTGAAAACAAACTAAGATGCAATGTGGAAAGGATTTTATAGTTGTCCTTTCATCTAGCTTAGAAATAAAGTGAATTGGATAAAGCAAAAGCAAATAGAAAAATCACAATTGTATTACCTAAAACACATGGATCTACTGACAGAAAATGTGTATAGAATAAAAGCAATAATGTTAACCAAAAGAACTAGACACTTTTGAAACTCTCACAATATAGCTTGTTCAAATCTATTCATTTGTTGACTTATTTTGCTCCTATGCTCTCAGGATATAGAATACTTTTTCACATCAATAGGGATATGACAAGACTTCAAAGCCAACACTAAGCCATCTAAATCTAGTACAAAATTTTGTCCTTCCTGGTTGTTTTTATGTTTACTTATTTATTTTTTGCTAGCCCCCTCCTTCTCCTGGTTGTTTTTATTTGTTTGTATATTCTTAAGTCCATTGCAGTATGGCACTATTGTACTACAAGTTTGATTAATCTCCTGATTTCTTTCATTCTGTCTCAAAGCTTTGGTACAAGGTTTGGTAGATCTGCACAGTGATGAGTGACAAATATAAAGGAAAAGAAATAAGAACCTGGCCTAAGGCAAAGCCAAGAGATTGTGAATAGCATGAACAGAAGTGATCAACTGCCAAAATTAATTCAGAGTAGCACCTGAATAGACAAAATTTTGTTAACAATATAAACAAATTAT
>NW_012140524.1:817647-818656 GCF_000956105.1 Propithecus coquereli
TTATCAATAGGTTCTATTATAATACTTTATAAATGAGGACATTATAGATGTTTAAAGAATTTGTATGATTGTTGGACAATTCAATTAAAATATGTAAAAGTAATTGACATCCCCTGAGACAGGATTATATCATCTGGCCTCAGATAATAAAACATCGATTAAAAACTCAATAGACTCTTAAATTTGCAGGCTTTTCTTATTAGAATGAGCTGTTACTGTTATGCAAGACTATGGAGGATTATAATCTGTCCATTCATCCTTACCCCCAAAAATATGATCAACAAAGTACAAATAAAATCACATATGGTCCATTCCTTCAGCAATATTAGGAGACAGAGAATACCATAACATTCAAATTACCTGTAGGTAAAGAAATAAAACCCAAATCCAACAGAGGTACCACTAGATTTCCATCTGCCTCTGTGAGTCTATGGGTAAGGAAAGTGGGGAGAGGAGAGATAAGAAACCCTTGAAAAAGAAGAGAGAAAAGCAACAAACTTAGATGAGGTAGAAAAAAATACCCTAAGAAAGGAAAACCCAACATTAGCTAAAAAAAATCCTAGATATTGCTCTTGTATTCTTGAGTTCCAAGAACCAGCCACAGGGAAGGGGATTGAAATTGAGTGGGTGCAGAGATGGCAAGTTGGAGAAGCATCATTTCTGGAGAGAATGTGATTTAAAAAATATGTTGGGAACTCTTCAGAAATTTAGCAGTAAAGGAAGAAGAAAGGAAGTAAAATACCAACATCACTTTTCACAGATCTAGAAAAAATAATTCTATGCTTTGTATGGAACCAGAGAAGACCCCATATAGCTAAAGCAACCTTAAGCAAAAAGAACAAATTGGGAGGCATCAATTTGCCAGACTTCAAGCTATACTATAAGGCTATAGTAACTAAAACAGCATGGTACTGGCACAAGAACAGAGACATAGACCAATGGAACAGGACTGAAAACCCAGATATAAAACCATCCTCATGTAGCCATCTGATCTTTGACAAAGCAGACA
>NW_012140524.1:820221-845850 GCF_000956105.1 Propithecus coquereli
AAATAAATATACAGAAGAGATATTTAAACAAAAGAATAAGGTAGACCTTATGAATATAATACAAACACTACCATATGAAATAGTCACAAAATTATTATATTTCATAAGCATTAAACTTCCTGAATTTCATAGCTGTACTATGGTTATAAAAGTAAATATCTTTGTTTATAGGAAATATATAGTGAAGGGCTAAAGGGGCATGAGAAATGGGGAAAACAAGTAAGGATATTTAAGAGTTTTCTCTAATAATCTTTCTACTTTCCTGTAAATTTGACTGTTCAAAAGAAAAAGTTTAAAAATAATGAGTTTTTATTTTGTCAGAAGGTTGTATTTGCTTGGTGGTCTGTTGCTGACTAACTCATTGCTGCATCTTCTTCCAAGCTACAAAACACAGAACACTGCACCAAGGACACCAGAACAGCAGATGCATTCTTCTCTAACTACTTCACCAATACTGGAGGCTAGAAGAGCACTGTGTTATGTTTTGTTCTAAAACCTTCTACATCACTTTAAGGTTTTGGGACTTAGAGTGGGTGTCAATAATAAAATATATTCATGCTTGACATCTGTTTGTCCAGTGTCTATTACCTTTCTCTTAAAGTGACCCTGAATGCCAGAGACAAACATCAAGGTTTCATAGCAAGAAGAATCAAGCTCCCATCTTCCTTTCTGGAAGGAACATTAAAAGCTTTCCCATGGAGTGAAGAACACTATAGGCATTTAGAAGTGTGTCTTAACAATGTGGATGATGTTGTATGAAGCTTTTATGTTGAATAAGATCCTCTGATGATCAACAGGCAGACCATAATTCTATGAGCATAGAGTAGCAGATTCCAGCCAAGACTGAAGTTCCAGAGTCAGACTACAGTCCTTGGAAAAGCAACGAACAGAACAAGACAGAGTAGCAGAAAACTAATCAGAATTTCAGAACCTAGTGCACATGAGGACTGGAGGAAGTACAGCTTCTGAAAATACAGGATCCCAGCAGTCCCAGGAATTTCAGATTCAAAGCCTGATTGGAAAGAAAGACATCAGACAAAGGTTTCCCAAGAGAGTCTAATGCTAAACCCGAATCAGAGGAGCAACTAAAGCTGCTTAAATACTTGCTGCAGAAGGCCTACCTGAATAGCTACAGGAGTCAGAGGCCAGAAAAATGAAATATTACAGCATTTTCTACATATTTCTAAGGGAAAGCATTGATTTGAAGAGCAAGTTGATCTACGAAAGCACAGGTGAGCTTAAACTGGACTTTAGATCAAATGGACCTAATGAACATTTGCAGAATATTACACCCAACAACTGCAAAATATACATTCTTTTCATCAGCACATGGAGCATTCTCCAAGATAGACCATATATATGTTAGGCCACAAAACAAGTTTCAACAAATTTGGAAAAATTGAAATAAGTTTCTTCTTATATTCTCAGTCATAAGAGGATGCTAAAAAACATTTGCACGTGGACATAGACCACGAGAGGATAGATAATGAAGACTCAGAAGGGAGAGATTAGGAGGGAGGAAATCGGTTAATGGTACAATGTGTGTTATTCAGCTGATGGATACCTTAAAAGCCCTGGTTTGTCCACTACACAATCTATTCATGTAACAAAATTCCACATGTACTGTGTACCCCATAACTGTATACGAATAAAAAGGGGAAAAAAAGAGTTATAAATGCAATGAGGGAAGGTAGACCATTAATAAAAAACAGAAATGCATATTTATTTATATGGTTTTTACTGTCCCATAGAATTCTGTAATGTCTACTAATAGCTTCACAGCAAAGTTTTATACATAATCCCTACATTCATTAGTTCATTCTAGCATACATATTATGATGTCTAGCAAATTCAACAAATGTATACATCCATGTAATCCATACGCCTATCAAAATACAGATTCTTTTCAATACCCCAGAAATTTTCTGAATGCCTCATCTGTGTCAATCCCAGTTTCCACATCAGCTCTCAGAGGTAATACTTTTCATATTTCTTTCTAAATAGATTTTTCTGTTCCAGAACATAATCTATAAAAACTCATCCACACATACTCTTTTTTTGTCTGACTTCTATCACTCTACATGTGTAAAAATTCATCCATATTGGTAACTGTATAAACAATCCATTCTTTTTTATTTCTTGGTAGTAGTTCTTCATATCACTATACTACAAATTATCTATGATCCTATTGATAGATGAGTGAATTAAATATAGTTTTTGATTATTATGAATAAAGCTGCCATAAACATTTTTGACAAGTCTTGATGTGGGCATATTTTTTTCATTTCTCTTGAATAAATACCTAGGATTGTAATTGCTGGGTCATAAGAGTATATTCAATTTTATAAAAACATTTTCAAATTATTTTCTAAAGTATTCATATCATTTTACACTCTCACCAGCAATATATGAGAGTTTCAGTTGCTTTACATTCTAACCAAAAGTTATTATTGTGAGTCTTTTTAACTTTAATCATTCCAAGGGTTTTGTAGTAGTGCCTCATTGTGATTTTAATTTGAATGTTGATGAAGAATAACTATGTTGAAATATTTCTTGTGCGCTTAGTGGCTATTTATGTGTCTTTTGTGAAGTGCTTGTTTAAATCTTCATTATTTTGGATTGTCTATTATTCATTTGTAAGAGTTCTTTACATATTCTGAATAAAATCATATGTCAAACGTATGTATTGCAAATATTTTCCAAAAAGCCCCAAAGTTTGTGGCTTGCCTATTCATTTTCTTAATAGTGATGTGATGGTTCATTTTGGTGTCAGCTTGACTGGATTAAAGGTTACCTAAAGAACTGACACAGCAGCCAGGCATGGTGGCTCACTCCTGTAATCCTAGCATTCTGGGAAGCCAAGGTGGGACAGACAATCGCTTGAGGTCAGAAGTTCAAGACCAGCCTAAGCAAGAGTGAAACCCTGTCTCTACTAAAAATGGAAAAATTAGCCAGGTGTGGTGGTGTGCACCTGTAATCCCAGCTACTTGGGAGGCTGAGGCAGGAGAACCACTTGAGCCTAGTATGTAGTTTTGTTTTCTTGTAAATTTTTTGTAAGACTTTCATATCAGGGATGCTGGACTTATAAAAAATGAGTGGGAAAGATTTTCTTCCTTTACTCTTTCCTGAAAGTGTGTGTGTGCTCCTTCTTAAATGATTGATAGGATAACTATCTGGACCTAGTCTTGGTTTTCTTTGTGGAAATGTTGTAATTATAATACAAATTTAATTTCTTTAACATATAAAGGGATTCAGATTTTCTGTTTCCTTGTGTGTCAGTTCTGGTGATGTATGTCTTTCAAAAAACTTACCCATCTTATGAAAGATGTCAAATTTACTATCATGCAGTTTTTTACAATGTACCATTGTTATCCTTTCAGCATCTGTAGGATCTGAGGTAGTAAATCTACTTTCATTCCTGATATTGCAATCTGTTTCTTCTTTCTATTTTTCTGGATTAGTCTAACTATAGATTTAGCAATTTTGTCGAATTTTTTCAAAGAACCAAATTTTGGGTTATTTTATGTATTCTCAATTGTCTATCTTTTATTTCATTGTTTTTTACTCTTATTTTTATTAGTAATTTCCTTGTATTTATTTTTAATTTAATTTTCTCATCTTATTCTAGATTATTTAGGTAGAAATATATATTTTCAACCATTTTTCTTTAAATAAGAATTTTGAGCTATATATTTTACTTTAAGTACTGCTATAGCCCCCTCCCACAAATTTGATATGCTCTGTTTTAATTATCAGTTTGAAATATTTTCTCATTTTCCTTATGATTATTTTCTTACCCTGAAGTTTGTTTAGAAATATGAGACCTAAGTTCCATTTGTTGAGGAATTATCCAGATATCTTATTATGGTTGATTTTTAATTCTGTTCTGATCAGAGAATATGCACTGTTTGATTTCAATATTTTGCAATTTATTGAGACATTTTATTAAACATTTTTATGCCATCATATAGTTTGTATGCTACATATGTACTTTAGAAGAATATGTATTTTAAAATTATGTGTAATGCTCTATAAATGTCAACTAGATTAAGGTGGTTGTGCTTTTCAAATCTTTATACTTTCTAAATTTTTGTCTACATAGTATTATATATTATTACAATGAAATGATTAAAATATTCTATTGTAACTGTAAATTTATTTAATTAATTTAGTTTTTGCTTCATGAATTTAGATGCTCTGTTATTTGGTCCATTTACATTTAATGTAATTGTTGATATGGTTAAGTGTAAGTCTATCATCTTGCCATGTCCTTTTGATTCTTTTGTTGTTATTTCTCTTTTGCTTTCTCACTCTGTATTTTAGTAATCAAATATATTTTAGTATTACATATTATTTCTTATACTGGATTCTTCTATATCATTTTATTATCTGTTTTATTTGTTCTATAACTAACATTTTGCATTCTTATTTTGTCAGAGACTAGAATTAATACATTTCTTTTCACATATCACATTTCACATCTGACATTTCACATTTCCTAATTCACTCTTCCCCTTTCTCACATCATATATGCTGAAGGAAAAGGGTTTATAGGTGGAGTCCCACAAAGTTAGAGGAGCTTGGGAATATTAATGCTTCCCACTTCACACTTGAGTTAGTGTCCTATTGCTATTGTAACAAATTACCACCAAAAAAAAAACCAAAAAAAAGCCCTAAAATTTAAAACTTTAAAAATTAGTTTTACTGGGCTAAAATCAAAGTATTGTCAGGCCTGTATCCCCTCTGGAGGCTGTACAAAAGAATCCATTTTCTTGCCTTTTCTAATTTCTAGGCATCAGTCACATTTTTTGTCTCACAGCCCCTTCCTCCACCTTGAAAGCCAGCAAAGTTGTCTCCTCTCTGACTTTTGCTTCCAATCTCACATCTTCTGTCTCTGTTTCTGAGCCTCCTGCTTCTCTCCTAAGGACCCTTGTGACTACACTGGGACCACCCAAAAAATCCAAGATAATTTCTCCATCTCAAAATTCTTCATTACAACTTCAAAGTCCCTTTTACCATGCAGGTAAAAGGATATTCACAGGATTCTGTGGATTAGGACGTAGGCATCATTGGGAGACCATTATTCAGCATACCACAAAACTTTACGCCCTCACTTCTCAAATTTAATTTTATGTCACATATTTCAAGAACATACTTTCATTTGTCCATTCACTCAATTTTTGTATAAATGTTGCTATAACCTTTACATCCCTGTGTTAACAAATATTATTTTACAGTATTTTTTTCTTTAAATAGGCAATTGTTTTTCAAGTAAATTATCAGACTACATACTCTTTTACATTTGCCCACCTATTTACCATTTCCAGTTCTCTTTAATCCTTCATTTAGATCTGAATTTCAAGCTGTTATCATTTCCCTTTAGGCCGAAGTATATCCCTTAGCAAATGGAACGTTTTTCAGCTCCAAATAATTCAACAGCTGAATATAACCCTCATGGAATAAACTTTTTTGCATGAGATAGGTCCTAAGATATTCAACAATCACCCTGGTAGTTCCAGATACAGGCAAGTTAGAAAGTTCCTACGAGCATTTCTATCAGTTTGGAGACTATTATGTTTAAGCACTGCCAACCTTAACTTTTTTTACACATTTTTTGGTTACATAAAAAGCAGTATATTTGGGAGCAAGTGTTTTTATTTTCTTCTTTCAAGATAATATGTTGCAGGTGGTAGACAACTGGTAAGAAAAAGAAAACAGGGAAAGTGAAAAAGAAATATAAGGTATGCATGCAGAGCACCCAGCTTGGGCTGATGGCTGACCTTTTTTATCTACTGGTCCAATTTTCCTGGCTTTTGTGTGTGTGTTGCTGGGTTACAACTGCATACTTTTGTAATCAACATAAAACCAACTGGTTGAACAGGTCGTTCTTCACCAGCCTGAAAAAAAAAAAAAAAAGATTCATGCGATTAGAATTGAAATTTCTAATTAAGAATGCTTGTTAGGCTTCTAATTTGCAAGGCTTACTTTGCTCATTAAAGCTCTTTATTAAGATTAAGAGATTTAAAACAATTTAACTTTTCTTCATTGCAAAAGCAAGCATAAATATTGCAAATATAAAAGAATAGCTAACCAGCAGGTAAAGCTAGTTCTCACTAATTCTGTATCATCAGGTTATGTAATGATCAAGAGCAGATGTTAACCAGATATAAGTGGTTTCGTGATGCCTCTGATGACCTATGTCACCAGATTTTAAAGAATAGAGAAAACTATGTGCAAAAATATTTCCTCTCACCAAATTTCATGGTGATGGTCTACCATAATTGCTATTTCCCTGGTAGATGAAAACTTATGTAGTGTAAAATACATTTTGGAAATGCTAACGACACAACAAATTGACAGATGGTTACTAAGAATAAGGACAGCTGGTGATATGGGCTGGTCTTAAAACTAATAAAAGGGAAGCAGTTTGGAATAGTAGCTCTTAAGCAAGACAAGCATATCAAAAACCCTGAGACTATTTTCCTATGAATGTTTATCCTTTCAGCCACCCTTCATCCTTTTCCCACCTCCAACAGAGCTAACGTTCCTGGGAGAATAAACATTTACAAAGTTGTTTTTTTTTGTTTGTTTTTCCAGCATGCATCAGAATCACCTGAAGGACTTATAAAAACAGGCCCCGCCTTAAGAGTTTCTTATCCAGTAGGTCGGGGTGGGCCTAAGACTTAACATGTCTCACAAATTCACAGGTGATACTGATTCTGCTGGTCCAGTGATCACGCTTTAAGAAAAACTGGCTTAAAGAAAGTAGGAATGCAAAAAAGTAGTGATTTCAACCAAGTAGGAGAGTCTCAACATAAGCCAGAAAAGAGTGTAACAACTGATATGAGGTAAATGCAGTAGAAAAATCCAAGACAGAAAAGAGTCACTGTGGGGGATGATTACACAAAACAGAATTGTTTCTGGAAAGAACCTGGTAAAACCATACTTGATTTCTGCCTGAGGCAAATGAAATCAGAAGACCTGGGATTCAGCCGCCTATAGACAGAATAGTTCTAACCTGAAGAAGACGCTTAAAATACAGAATATTCCCTTGGGCACTAGTGAAAGCCCACATATCTGGGAGTGAATCCAAAAGGGTACAGTAAAAACCTGATCATCATGTACCCTAATTCCTTTATGGAACAGTAAAAGTCACCCCTGGGGAGCATTTCACTTTGCATGACTAGGAAGACCCCAGAAAAGTTGAAACCTCATAGTGCCACTCAAAACCAGGTAACTGATTAGGATTTCGTGATTGCAAAGTTGGCGGAAAGAAAGAAAACTACTAGACAGAAGGAAGTCAATGTGAGGTTGTTGCCAAACAGCGGCTAGGCTAGACAGAGTAGACTTATTGGTTTTCACTAACAAGTCTAAAGACCATGAGCCTCTGAGGCTCAAATTTCAGCATGTTTCTATTGGTAAGTTTTAGGGAGAAAGGCAATGAAGGATGAAAGACATCTGAAGCCCTGACGTAGCCCCTGCCAAATCTGTCTCCTGTTGGAAAAACAGATTGGGGAATTGCACGTATCAATGTTATACTTCTAAGGAGTATAAAATATAATACATGGGTCTCTGCTTTGGAGGGGAGTAATGTCAACAAGAGAGCCAGGTGGTTCACTGTGAGCTTCTCACCAGCATGGTCTCTGTAACATTTTCTTGAAGCAATCATCAAAGTTACCCACACGAAGAAGGCTATTTTGACTCATTTTTAAGTAGTAGCTGTGTCAAAAGTATTTTCAAAAATAGGTGCCCAAGCATGTGGTAGTGTTAGCAGCAGCAGCACAAGAGCACCTGGCATACAGCTTTGGTAAGTACCCAAACATCGAGAAGAAAAGCGTCTGTGCTTTCAGTGCATGGAGATTGATTTGGAGACAGTCAAGGTTCTGGGCTTTTCCCACATGTACCTCTTTCCACATGTATTCAGAGATGGTAATACTCTCCCCCAAACGGCAGAAAGATACATACAAGACATGTAGTGGCACATTACAGGCTGGAATGTGTAGTCCCCACAAATAAAGAATAGTACGTGGGGACAAAGACTGAATCCATCTGGTAGCAGCGAATCCTGGGAATTGTAGCATTTTGTGCATCCCATCTGTTCAGATAGTAGAAGTAGGAGATTATCTTATTTTAGACCAGTAAAACTAAAACAAATGAAAGACTGTTCCATACGGAGCTAGGAGCTAGCCCATTTATCTCCCCTTCGGCTGTAGAATGAGTAGGGAATTGATTCATCCAAGTAGACAGAAGGGGACCTGAGGCAAATTGTTGACACTCTCTCTGCAAAAACGCTCTTCACTGGCAAATTCTCAGGCTCAAGAGATTTGTTTTTATTTGAGGATGAGTAAAACAAAAACATATCAAATGATGCAGACTGGGGAAAGAGAACCGAAAGAGGAAATGTACATAGAATACTTCAGAAAAATATTTGGCATACTCAATGGTCTCCTTGAAAGAGGACCAGAAAGCCATAGAGAGAGAAAAGATAAAAATGAAGCAGCATTAGGTCAATAGGAGATAGGTGAGATGCAGGGTCACAAATAGCAGAAGAAACTCTTTCCTTAACTGAATTGTATAGCTTGTCATTACTTTTTTCCAATATATGTGAAATATATAAGAAATACAAATAAAATATTATTTCTGAAATCAGCTCATCAAATAGTTGAGTCAGAGTCAAATTTTTTCTCCATATTTTCTGTGCAAACTCTTTTATTCTTACTTTTTAATTGTTTGGGGAAATATCTACATTTACAGATTTCCCTTTAATAAAGGGAGTTCAGCAGAGAAAACTGAGAATGAGATACTTTCCTAGATACTCATTCTGCCAGTTTTATAAAGCAATATAAAATCACTTTGCAGCTCCTGGGGAACTAGTAGTCAGCAGGGCTTAGAAACGCTCACCAGCCACGTGTCCCTCCAAATAGGTCTGCAGCTGTTCTCCTGCTGCTGCCCGTGGGAGGTGCAAATCTTAGTCTATTGACTTTGTTGGAGGATATAGACCTTCACCACTGAGGATCATATAACTGTTTTGTTCTTTTCCATTTTCCCTTGCCTTCGGGACTTGAAAGTTTTATGTGTGTAGGTAGGCAGAGGCAGAGGAGGGTTAACCTTAACCAATTGAAGCAGTGGCCATAAGATTCTTCCCTTGTTCTCATACTCCATTTCGAATCCTCTGGAATCCTTGTTAGTTCCATGATCAACAACGATATCATCAATCTGATATCCAAGTACTTACCACCTTAGTCAAGAGCCATATCATTGGTCTATCTGCCTTCATCCTTGCCCTGCTAAGTCTGTTCTCACAGGGCAGCTAAAGTGATCTTTTGAAAACTTAGCTCACTAAATCTCCTCTCTGCTTAAACCCTCCTGTGCTTCCCAACCCAGTCCCAGTGAAAGCCACACCTAAGCGCCTTTGTACTTGCTGTTTATTCTCCCTGAATGTTCTTGCCCCAGGCTCACATGTGGCTCTCTCCCTCAACTCCTTCAGTCTTTCATCGAATGTCACTTTCTCAGTGAGTTTTCCTCTATAGCCCTATTATAAAATGCTGCACTTTCCCACATACACTCCTGTTTTGCCTTCCAGATTTTGTTTTTTCCATAGCACTTATTACATCCTTAAAAACATACATACTACTTATTTTTTTTTTTTACTCTTACTCTTCCCACTGGAATGAAAGTTTTATGAGGGCAGGTGTTTTTTTCTGTTTTGTTCACTGCTGTATCCCTAGGAAGGAGAAGAATTTCCATAATATATGCTTCCTAAATATTTGTTGAAAAAAAATAGTTTCAGGACAGTCTTCATTTTACTATTCTGTATTTTTCAATTTTGTACAATGCACATGAATTGCTTATATAATAAAAAAAGTTAAAATAAGCATAACAAAAGTCATATATGTACATATATCTTCTCTAAAGACATTATAAAGAAAATAGGAAATTCAAGGAAAATATTAGCAGATCTGTTGAATTTAATTGTCTCTCGGTTTAGCACCTAGTTGCAGTTAACTATTCACTTATTTAAATATGAGTCACTTCTTCCTCTTGTCTATGCAGCCATTTCTTTTCAGATATACACTTTGACAAATATAAATGTTAAAAAATAATGTTAAGAAAAAGTATAAAAGTTTATGATGTTTTATTTGGAAAAATGGAACAGGATAAGGAATCTACAACTAACAAGCCAGTAGCCCACCTTTAAGCCTCTAACTTTTTCATTGATTTAAGAGGCTACAGATAACATCAAGTTTTATAGTAGCAATAACCTATGGAGTAAAAGAGCTTCAGAATGAAAACAACACTAAATTAAATTAGTTTCCTTGGTATTTGGTCTAAACTGAGATAACTTTGTTGACAGTATGAGGTTTTCAATTTGTCTTTTCACTCACCCACTAATCTTTCTTTAGCAAAGGTGACCCAGGGGCTGAGATTGCCCTTAAAACTTAATTCATTTGTTTTTTCCTGGCCATCAGTCACACATGTGCGTGGTGAAAAGCAAAAGAACACTGTGTTTCCGTATAGAGCAAAACAGAAAAATTGATTATTTTCAATTGTGCAACTCACCGAGGAACTGATTACCTGGTATGAGTTTGAGCCAATGTTGTATTCTTTAACTGATGCTCAGTGTACTAAAATCCTCCAGTGAAAACAGACTGCCTCTCGTCTTGGTCCTAGCCTCTAGGTCCTGTGTTGTACCACTTGCTACTCATTGGTCAGTTGGTCACCTCAGAGAAACCCCTGTCTTTGAAGTCCACTCCCCTTCATCTGACCACAGATGCCCCTGCTGCCCACTTAATGGACCTGTTTCAGACTAATCCTGCTAGTAACCAGTAAGTGGAGATTTGCTAATGCTGGGATCTCATGTGGCCTGATAAATATCAACTCTCTGCTCTGCCTGATTTATAAACTACCTGTAAAATAAGATCAAAAATATTTCAGCATCATCCCCTTTTGAGTGTGAGCTGTGATCATTGAATCAACACCAAAGATTAGAGTACGGAAAAGGAGGGTAGAGAGAGTAACTTTACAGGGGCTAAATCTGGAAAACACTGCCTTGGCCAGGTGATCAAGGTGTATATCATCAGTGATAAGACCTGTAGATGGCATGTACATGAAACGATGTGATGAGAAGGGCACTTCACTCCT
Source organism: Propithecus coquereli (assembly GCF_000956105.1). Taxonomy (NCBI): domain Eukaryota; kingdom Metazoa; phylum Chordata; class Mammalia; order Primates; family Indriidae; genus Propithecus; species Propithecus coquereli. The sequence continues at coordinate 831,364 of NW_012140524.1, forward strand.
GTGGAATTCTTCCCCAAAATCCATAATCCCCATCTAACTATGAGAAAAACACCAAACAAACCCAGATTGAACTTTCTATGAAATACCTGACCATCTCAAAACTGTAAAATTATGAGAAGCAAGAAATGTCTGAGATAGTGTTCTAGAGGAATTGATGACTAAATTCATCCTGGAACAGAAAACAGACATTACTGAAAAATAGTGAAATCTGAATAAAACCTGGAATTTAGTTACTAATTATGTATCCATGTTGGTTTCTTAGTTGCAACAAAATTATCATAATATAAGGTATTAAGAATAGGGGACTCTGTGTCAGGTGTACACAGGAACTCTCTATACTATCTTTTCAACACTTCTGTAAATCTAAAAGTATTCAGAAATAAGAATATATTAAAAATAGTCAAGCAGATAAAAATCATAATATCCCTTTTATTGCCCATAAAGCCTAATTTGGATGGCATGGCTTAGGCGCAAGATGACAATGCAGTTTCGAATTACAAAACCAGAAACAGGCAGGCTTGCCAGAGTTACAAGTGGCATGGGATGCTGCAGGGCTTTCCCGAAGGGTTGGAGGGCGGGGCGGGGTGGACCCTTTAAATAGCTTGAAGGAGCAAGTCAGAATGGTACTTTCTACAAGTAACTGGCTCCGAAAGGAGTGAAGGGGGCTAAGCTATACATTCCTGGTTTCCCTCCCAAACTCATCAAACGTGAGTCATTCTTCCATCCCTGTAGAAGAGTGAGAGGACAGAGATAGAGGCAGAGTATAAATCTGTAATAATAGAGCTGCCTGGAATGACACAGAAATGGGGAATAAATGTTCTCTCTGACATTGCCCCAGTTTTTTGGTCTCTTAGCCATTTGAGTTTAACAATTAAGATGATGGTCAATATAAGGTGTGGTTATCTCCTTTAGAGGAGGAGATCAGCAGTTTCTCCCAGTAATTCTGCTGTCACCTTCATGAAGCTACTGCTCCATGCAATCTTTTTCTCTTGTGGAGATCCACCTGAGACCCCCATAGGCAGTGTTGATATAGCTCCAAAAATGCAGTCAAATCTTCCTGACAGCACCTCAGTTAACATACTCCGAGAACACTACCTCCAACACTGAAAATCCCCTCCCTATTCTATTCCTCAGCCATATTATGTCCAGTCATTTTTCCTGCAAAAGCCTACCAGAGGGACTTCCAGTTTCAGCTCCGATATGTGATAAGCTTGGAAGTCATCACAATGACTTACTCACAATAAGAAAAATCTGAACAAACTGAAAATCAGTGACTTTTGTTGAGTCAATCAGAGTAATGAGTTCACCTGCAATCTGGAGAGACAGGTGAATCCTGAGAGCCACAGATGAGAGTCTGTCTGGGGAAGGAAGGATAATCATTGTAAAAAAATATACCCATAAACAAAGAAAAATTCTCCAGGAGATAAGAAAAACTTTTTCACAGCCTTATCTTACCTGGAGGAAGGGCATTTTTCCTTCCCCAGCCCTCTCCAACCTTCCTGCCTCACTGAAGAGGGAGAAAGTGGCTAAAAAACACTTGTGAAGAACCAGAGATACAGTCCCTTAAAACTGTGGTCTCCAAGCCCCAGGATACTAGTCCACCACCTCTTAGGAACTGGGCCATACAGCAGGAGGTGAGTAGAGGCTGAGTGAGCAAAGCTTCATCTGTATTTACAGCCAATCCCTGTCGCTCACATCAGCACCTGAGCCCCACCTCCTGTCAGATCAGTGGTGGCATTAGAGTCTCATAGGAGCGCAAACTCTACTGTAAACTGTGCCTGTGAGGGATCTAGGTTGCATACTCCTTATGACAATCTAATGCCTGATGGTGCAGCTGAGGTGGTGATGCTAGTGCCGGGGAGTGCCTGCAAATGTAATAAACGTAATGTGCTTGAATCATCCCGAAACCATCTCCCCCACCCCCCAGAAGACAAAATTGTCTTCTGTGAAATTGGTCCCTGGTGGCAAAAAGGCTGGGGACTGCTGCCTTAAAAGATCAAGATTTAATCAAAATCCCCTCCTCCATATCCTTTTACCACAAGTACAGGGCTGCAACATAATAACAATGAATCACAGATTAAAGAGCTGCAAGACCCAGACTCTCTCTCTGAGGGTGAGTTCTGAGGGAAGCCCTAAGTCAACAGGAAAGACAAATATATAAGGACACTAGAGGAATCTGAAGCCTCTGGTACACAGCTAGTGCAAAAATTAAACACAACCCAACTCCTAGCCAGATTAACATAAAATCTCATGCTAACAGCCTATTTACCAACACATCAGGTTTGGCTTTCAACAAAAAAATTACAAGTCACCCTAAAAGGCAAGAAAAATAGTCTAAAGAGAAAAATAAGAATTTCGTAAAGGTTTCTTCTAGCCTGAAAGACCCCCAAATCCTTCTCCCTGACCAATAGTGCTGGGCTCTGTGCAGACTTAGCCACTATAAAAAGTGCAATTAAACAGTTTTTTTGTCTTTTGTCTATTGGTCACAAACAGGAATTAAAAGCATATACAAATGAAGAAGAATTAGGAGTAAAGTCATTTGCATGGTCTCTAAAAGAACTGAAGAAATTGTAACGATAAACTATTATTTGCATAAATTATACTGCAAATTTCCCATTATGAGGCCCATCGTGAAAAGGAAATGATAATCTTCACATTGCTGGCAAAGCTACCAGGATATAATTCAACATTAAAGGTTTTTCCATACAGACCCTGAGTTGGGAGGGAGAAGTTCCACTGGGAACTCTCAAGCAGTGTGAACTCTTGTTTGTTTTCAAAAGTATTTTGCCAGTTGTCAGCTAAAATTTAGTTAAAGTTCAAGATAACTTAACCTAAAAGGTTGCAGTATCATTTGCCCACATGGATGTGAGATCAAAGTAAAGATAGACTGAAACTGGAAAAACATGATGTTGGGCTTTTTGCTCTGTTCTAGTCTTGTTATTTTCATTATGAATATTTGCAATAGATCTGTTTAAATTTTGAAATTATATCAGAGTAAAAAAAGTAATAATGCCACTTTTATCTAGCAATAAAATTAACAAGATTGAGATTCCACATGTAAATTTCCTGATTATGTTAGTAATATTTGATACCAAGTAGCCTGCACATAACAATTTGGTGACATGTAACATCTCCCTCATATCCTTCCATTTAGAATATTCATCTCTATGTTTGTCTTATCTTTTCTACTTATTGTACTGTAAACTTCTAAAAGATTAGGCTATATCTTTTTCTGCTTGATTATGTGTAACACAAAACATATTACCTGCATGTGTAAAAGTTTAATAAGTAGTATTTAAACTCTATGAACATTTCAAGGTAATTAAGAGTGTGAAAATGTTTGATCTTATGCATAATTAAGCTCCTCTCTCTTTTTTTTTTTGAGACAGAGTCTCACTCTGTTGCCCGGGCTAGAGTGCCGTGGCGTCAGCCTAGCTCTCAGCAACCTCAAACTCCTGAGCTCAAGCAATCCTTCTGCCTCACATAATTAAGCTTCTCAACTTGAAAAATATTTCAGTTACATGAGAACTTCTTTATTTCCTATAAAACGTAAAAATCTTTAAGTCCTTTACAAATGCAAATATTAGTGATTCTTAGCTTAAGTATATTTGGACTTAAAATGGTAAAACTATAGTGGCATTTCAAAGGACTTTATAACATTATATTTGGTAGATGATGGTCTATTATTTAAAACATTGAGAAAAAAAGTTGAGTCCAAGATCTCAAAAATAGTGAATTTAAGAACCAAAAAACATACATAAGTCTCCCTAAATACCTACCCCAGTCATCTTGAACTCTAGACCTATATTCTCAATTGCCCCTGGAATCTCTCCCTAAGCCTACATATCTTCAATGTTTGCACTAAAAAATGGGCCCCGATAATCTGGGAAATCAATTTGGCTCCCAGAAACCAGGATAAGGTCACTGATGAAGATAAGGGCACAGGCCTCATATATGTAAAGTTATCTATCAACTGTCTACCCTAGTATGGCTCACACCCACTTGTGATCCTGCTAAGGGTCAAAATCCCAGACTTTCCAGGCTGTCTGATGTCAAGCCCCAAACTGACTTCACAGACCACTTCTTAGCTTGCTAGAAATTGTGCAGGCCCTTGTATCTGCTCAGATTTGTCGATGGACATGTGGCAACCTTTAATTCATAGACATTTTACAACTAATTCATACACATCCCTGGGAAAATTCCCAGGTTTGAAGGTACATCTACTTGCTACCCAAGCACCAGTCTTCTCCTCTTTCTATTAATAATTTCTTCTTTGGCCAATTTCTTAAATTCATAAGCAGTAGCATAGAAAAAGGCATTATATTACATGCAATTTACTACATATTATGTTTCTGCTGCATCACATCTAATCTGAATAATCTTAATATATTTTGCTTCAGTGATTATGAGTCAATGTTATTTTTGCTTTTAGCAATACGATACAAGGAAAATTGAACTCATGCCATCTGATGGCTTAGGGTAAGTCTTTGAAAAAAAAGCCTCTCAAAGAGCAGTGGATTTAGAATACCCTCCCTCAAAAGTGTTCCTCTTCCTGTGCTCTCTAAATTGGGAAAGGACAATGCCATTCACCCCGTTTCTTGAGTCAGAAAACTACAGGGCAGCCTAGTTTAGTACCTCTCCTTTACACATGCCTGTGATTAAGGATAAAAGTCCAACCAAGGTAACTTCCTAAATAACTCTAAAATCCATTTCCTCACTACCATCACCAGCACCACTGCCTCTGTAGTCTGAGTTACCTCAACAGCCTGCTAACAGTCATGTTCCTTCTCCAAGTGACCTAAGATGCAAATCCGATTGTGTCACTCCCATTTAATCACGCTCCATTGCCTTCAGAACAGTCCATCAGCTTTAATAATGTAGCTCTAGCCTGGCCTGTTAACCCTTTTCTCTTCACACCCCTTTTCTTCACTGGTTCTAAACTACTTGCCTTTCCTCAACATACGACACACATTTTTGTGTGGACTGAAATACACCACATTCCCTCTCACTTAGCTTAAAATTTCTTTGAAATTTACACTAAGACCAAACCTTCTTCAGGAAGACACTCTAAAAGTTCCAATACCCTGCCATCCAGGACCACTCCCAACACCAAATTTATATTACATCACCCCCTTCAGACTGTGCTTCCCTCTCTTCTGACAATTATCACCCTGTATAATAATTGCTTACTTGTTGTTTCCCACAAGCAAGCCCATGAGTTACTTGAAGACACAGTCTCATGCATGCAAGAATAGCCTCTGGAGGCACATAGTAGACACTCAGAAGATGTCTGTTGAATGAATGAATGAATGAGACAACAAAGCTTGAATTCAAATCCAGATCTAAAGCTCATGATCTTTTCATTTTATCATAATCATTCAGCTATATGAGTGGGATGACCCAAAATACACATTCGGGGAGAGTCACAGCAGCACTTATTATATAAACCCCTTTCTACCAGACTCTGTATATTTACCAGAGGAAGGGAAAGTGTTGCCATTGAAAGTGCAGGTGGTACTTCGTGCTTACACACTCCTGCAGACAGATGGTCATTGCACCATAACAACGAACAAAATGGGCCCAAAATAGGAATGTAAAATTCAACCCTCAAAATCTGCAGAGAGGCCAGGCGTGGTGGCTCACACCTGTAATCCTAGCACTCTGGGAGGCCGAGGCGGGCAGATTGTTTGAGCTCAGGAATTCGAGACCAGCCTGAGCAAGAGCGAGACCCCGTCTCTACTAAAAAAATAGAAAGAAATTATCTGGACAACTAAAAATACATAGAAAAAATTATCCGGGCATGGTGGCGCATGCCTGTAGTCCCAGCTACTTGGGAGGCTGAGACAGGAGGATTGCCTGAGCCCAGGAGTTTGAGGTTGCAGTGAGCTAGGCTGATGCCACGGCACTCTAGCCCGGCCAATAGAGCGAGACTCAGTCTTAAAAAAAAAAAAAAAAAAATCTGCAGAGAGTCCTTTGCCTATGGATGAAGGGATTATAATCACAGAAGAGGCATTTTAAGTGAAGCAGAGTCATAAACGTGAAGCACAGAACCTAGCTCCCTACTTTGAGGTTTATGGATTTATATTCCAACAAATGAATATGGTTGATTTCTCAGGTACATAAGAAAAATAAAACTGCCATGCAGAAATTTAAGTTCTAAAGCAACCAGTCTAAAAACTTTAAAGCTTCACTGGGCCATTTAAGAAACATCGAATACAATGTAAAGGAAAATTTCTAAGCATCTAAAATTTTCTTTTGTAGTACTTCTCAAAAAAAACATACTGTGCATTAAAAATCACCTGGGAGATTTTTTTAAGTAAAAAAATAAAGAAAGATTACTGGGTCTCACCCAAGATTTACTAAATCAGAATCTCTCCAGGGAGTGCAATAGTTTTAAAGCTTCCTCAGGTGATTCTGATGGACCAGACTTGCTACTGTGGGCTGGTATGGTGAGCTAGCCCACCAATTTACTTTTTTCAAATCTCGATAGAGGTGCTTACACACAGTGGGCAGTTCTAGGTGTGACATGGTAGTTATACAATACTCTTATTTCCCAGACCATAATTTTCAAGCTATAGATTAGGTTTTGAATATTTCTAATTTTTATTTTAACTTATTAGAATAAAAAACTTAACTGAATTGTAAGATCGAAGAAACATATAGGATGAAGTATATCACTATATGAGACTATATGTCTCCTGAAAGTTCATCAGGACCATAAATCAATATGTAAAACAAAATAAATGTAACTCCAAGTCTATACTTTAGCAGCTGTTCATTCATTATCAAGTCTTCAATATTTGAATTTCCAGTAAGACTAGACAAGACATCCCCAAGGTTGGTGACATAGAACTATACCTGCCTTCTTTACCAGAATGTCAAGAACAGAAATTAGTGTCTTCCCAGGTCCACCCCATACCTCCGGTGACAGAGTCAAGATTCCAAAACACCAGGGATCTCCACCTACCCACAAGTCCTTCCTTGGCCAGATAGCCCTGGAAACTGATCAGGATACTTTCTTGCCTGTTAAAGTACCATCTCCACCAAGTTAGGCCTCTCTCTGTCTCCAAGACTATACTCATGATTTCTAGACTAATATACTCTGACTCTAGATTATTTAACGTTTGAACTTTCCTGACAAGTCTAAACATGGAAAGAATCTTTCAGCTATGGCTGTTTGGCAAATATCATATATTCCATGTATGCACCCATATCCACAGGTGAACTATGAGTAAGGAGGAGAAATTTAGTTTTGGCTTCCTCGCCCTTATACCATCTTCATATGCCCTCTCATCTTTAGTTACTACTGTCAGGGACTTTTGTATTTTAAAAAGTATTCAGTGCATAACAGGAATAATCGATATAGGTAAAAAAAAATGAATGAATAGCCAATTTTCATGTAATTTGATTTTCACAAATATCTGTGAAGTATTTTTAATTATTTCCCAAATACAGACAAGAAATTGAGAAATAGAAAAGTTAAAAGTGTCACAAAAGTGGTAAGTATCAAAGTCAGAATTCAATCCTTGATCTTACAAATCTGAGTCCAATGTTCTTTTTAAATTATCACTGCCTCATATCAGCAAAATCCATACACATAAAATTCAGTTATAAGGTTATTTGACAGGTGAACTCAGAAAATCACATAGTCCCACATAACAACACCTGAGTTTCAAAGAAATCACTTGTGGAAAACCAACTTCGCATACAAAATTCAGCTCTAATTTTCTGATGTTTGATTTTTTCCTACACAATCTGAGCAGAGATCAAGGATGCTGTTAAAAAATTCTGGGACATGCAGAAAGACTTACACACACACATACACACACACATATGCACACACACACAAGAAGTATCTGGATAAAAATGTCAATACTTTAGTGCCAAGGTTGAGAAATTCTTTCCTATACCAAAGCTTCGCCCAATAAGTATCAGAACCAAAATTTGGATTCAACTGAGTCTTTTAAATTTTACAAAATTTCCACTTAGTTATTCCACTTACCTATTCTCAAAAAATATACTTAATATTTCTTGAGAGTCCATATACCATGTATTCTGCCAGTTGATGTCAATACAGTAATAAAAAGACACATGAATCTTGTTCTCATGGAACATAGGAAAGGACCTGTTTCACAACACTTAGATGCAAGAAACATCACTCTATTCTCTAAATCAAATTAAATATGCGTCTGAGATCATTTAACACGGTGTGGAAAAATCTAATCCCAGTCATGTTTGGGGAAGCTCCTCCCTCCCTAGGGCCTCACAAGTATTTGGGGAACTTTATGATATCTAGAAAATGAAGACAAGGCCCGTGGCTTAGTGTTTGGTGTCAATAATCTCACTCTTTCTGTTACCAGTGCTGCTGTTGGGTTCTGCACTTTGCCTTTCTCTGTGTCCACTGTTCCTTATTCCAGTGGTCCTTTGTGCTGACCCCAACCTTAGACACACAGTCACCTCCCATCCAGGACACTGCGCACTTGATTTGAGATGAAACACTCTAAATATCTGGTCCTTTCTCAGTCTTGGGGACACTAATACTTTTTCCTTTTGCCAACCACCTTTGCCTTTTCTTTCCTTACTCTCATCTTCTTCCTCTCTAGTGGTCCTCCTGTCCATCTAGAATCTAAATAGAGGTCATCTTCTGAGGGTATAGCAAACGTAGAGAAAGGAAAAACTACACCTAGTTCTTTTGATTCTTCTACAACAGCCAAACAAAACAAGTGCAACTTTCCATAATGACCTTCCATGTTGACTTGCAAGGTGACAGCCACTTTTTGAAGGCACACTGTGTTCTAGCACAGCATTACCCACTCATCCAGTGAAAAATCTGGAGCTCTTGAGTCAGGGCATATAAAGGTGGCATTGGAAGTTTCTTCTATTCTCCAAGCAATTCTTAGAGTTGAATAGATGAGAATTTTAAGCAATATATTCAAAGCACAGCAGGTATACTTGTTACCCTCGTTTTACTTAAGATTTATTTTTGAATTGCAGTTTTTGTCTGATGACATGGTATCAGAAATTAATTAAGCACATTTTGGCCTTCAATGGCATAGCACATATGTCATCTCAAGGATCTGGGACACGATGAGACCACCTTTTCTGTAGTGAGGGAGCCAAAACATCCTCAGAGCAGCTTCCAATGCAGTTAGGGAGTCTGTCCATCAGGAAGGAGATGACATTTGGGGTCAGCCACAGGAAAATATGCTAAGTAGGTGACATGTGTCATCTAGCATTCTTAGCTTCCCCATTTAAGGCCTTTTCCCTTTGTAGTGTCCTTGTCTCCCTCTTCAAGCACTCGGATGCTTTGTCTTCAGGCTCTCAAGTTGCTCTGCTTTATCCAACCCCCCATGTCTCCTGTCAGAACTTTCAGGAGATGTCCTAATAAATTCATCTATGCTTAAGTGTTAATGATGGATGTGGTTTAAACTGGAGCTACTCTAGAAGTACTTGCATTGGTATTGACTTTGAGGCCTGACAGATAGGTGGAGAAGGATCGTGTTTAGGCAGGAGGACTGTTCAACCCCCTCACATCACAGTGACTTGTCCATGCCAAGACAAGTTCAAGTGAAATGTTTAGGTGGTCCAGGTTGACCTCTATTTTTATAGGCTTTTTAAAAGGTTGACTATGTCTTAGTATTAAAATATATACTGAAGAGTCTTGCCTAGAAAAACACCTGCCACAGTCAAGTGAGATTATATATGTGAAAATAATTTTTAAAGCTAATGTTAGTAAGGTACTTACTGTACAACAAATCCTGTTCTATGAGCTTTACCTTTTATTCTTTAATATTTGCTCTTTACAATAGCCTTAAGAAATAGGTGCTATTATCCTTATTTTACAGATGAGAAAGTAGAGGCAATGAGAAGTGAAGCAGTTTTAAGGTCAAAAGCCAGGTTTACAGAAAGTTTGTAAACTATATCCCATCATTATTATTATTATCAATGCTATTCTCAGAGCTCACTGGGTAAGGGATGGGGAATGAGAGAAAATAATGAATAACCTACTTTGGTTTATTTTGTTCTCTTTAGAGACAGGGTCTCACTCTATTGCCCAGGCTGGAGTTCAGTGGCCCAATTATAGCTCATTGTAGCCTTGAACTCGTGAGCTCAAGTGATCCTCCTGTCTCAGCCTCCAGAGTAGCTGGGACTACAGGCATGTGCCACCACACCCAGCTAATTTTTTAAGTTTTTTGTAGAGTCAGGATCTTGCTATGTTGCCCAGGCTGGTCTCGAACTCCTGGCCTCAAGCAATCCTCTCATCTCCGCCTCCCAAAATGCTGGGATTACAGGCTCAAGCTGCTGTACCTAGCCCTGAATAGCCTACTTTATATGTTGTGTTACTTTAAGGAAAAGTACAGGCAGCATAATTATTGTAGCTAACACTTAGTAAGTCTTTTCTATGGCCCTGGTAGCCTGGGGAGAGCTAAATGTTATCTCCTTAATTGCTCCCAACAATCCTGAAAGTAGGTCCTGTTAGGTCACTTCATTTAACAGATAAGAAAACCAAATCTTGGCCGGGCGTGGTGGCTCACGCCTGTAATCCTAGTACTCTGGGAAGCCAAGGCGGGTGGATTGCTTGAGGTCAGGAGTTCAAGACCAGCCTGAGCAAGAGCAAGACCCCGTTTCTACTAAAAATAGAAAGAAATTATCTGGACAACTAAAAATATATAGAAAAAATTAGCCGGGCATGGTGGCACATGCCTGTAGTCCCAGCTACTCAGGAGGCTGAGGCAGGAGGATCGCTTGAGCCCAGGAGTTTGAGGTTGCTGTGAGCTAAGCTGATGCCATGGCATTCTAGCCTGGGCAACAGAGCAAGACTTTGTCTCAAAAAAAAAAAAAAAAAAAAAAAAAAAAAAAAAAAAAAAAAAAAAAGAAAAGCAAATCTTAGGGAAGTTTGGAGATTACCCAAGGTCATACACATAGTAAGTTGTGTACCCAGGATTTCATCCCAGATACCCAGCCACTTACCAAGTACTCATTAAATGCCAACAATGTACTGATGGCTTTGCATACTTTATCCTATCCAATTCTCATGGTGAACTTAGGAGGAAGGTTGTGTATATGGGGAAACTGGGGCTCTGAGGAGTTAAACAATTTGCTCAAGACTTCACAGCAAGTATGTGCTAGAGCTGAGATTTGAACCCAGCCAATGTGATCCTCCACTCAAGCTCTTCCCTGATACACTGCTCTGCTAAGAATGGCTGAGAACTCTTTTGGAGTTTAGTTTCTTACTCTTCTCCTTTGTGTGGAAATCACAACATGTGAGAAAATTCTAGAATGCTGAAGCATGGATGTAGGCTTGGGCAGGGTACTGAGAAACTACGCTCAGGAGCCCTCTGCTACAGCCTGGACATCTCAATTCATTTTCTGTGACTCATGAGCATTTTTCAAATGAATATTCATAATAATAAGGTATTACCAGTGTGTTTATAAATTGCATGGTACTATAAATGCAAAAACATCAGTTGCAAGTAACTATAGGTTGGGCTCATATTGTTTTTGACAAAAAGGAAGCACCTAACTTTGCTGAGGTCCACGGATGATGGTGGAAGGTAGAGATCTTGAAATTTACTGTCTAGTTTGCTGAAATGACACGTTCAACTGTTATGTTGTAAGTGGAGATAGGACTTGCTTTTTTGCATATGAAACTCAGGCCAGCTATCGTAAATGCATTTTTGTCTATCATTTATCTAAATATATTTGACTAAGATTATTTACCAAATTTTTAGCCAGTGCCCATTACCAAAATTAAGATGCTTTGAAATCTGTCCAAGCAAAAAGATGGCATACTGACATATTGAATGAGCAGTTGTGACAATCAAAGCAGGTACAATTAAATTAATATTAATTGATCACATGCTCTAATGATGGGAATGACATTTCATACACAAAAATTCCACCAATCTAATGCTTATCTTCTTGGAAAGAAAACTTTTTGTTACTTGTCTTCGAGAAGCAACATGTTTTGTCTAAATATATGTCAAGGACATCCTAAAAAATCGATGTTTTATGCAGTTCCAAATAAAATCCTTACTGGCTTAGCTTTTCCAAAGTAATTTATTAAATTAGCCTTATTATATTAATAGATTTTAGAAATTTCTTAGCTTAGTAAATTCATTGCCTAAGATATTACAGCAGTTTATCCTTAGATTGTATGACTTCCAGATAAACTCCCCTCCCATCTGCCCAGGGCTCCTACACCAATAATCCAAAAACACAAAGACAGGTGTGTGTCTTCTCACTCAGACTTGATTATCACCTTGTTTCTTCACACACATCATAATCCAAATTAATCCCATTCATTTATTAATGCCAATCCACAGCCAGAGACTAGACCATCAAAGAAAAAGAGTTTAGGTTGCCCTGACAGCAACATTTGCCATAGTTGCTGATTAGTCTGAAAAATTACAGTAGCTATAGCCTTCTTCAGTTGACATACAAGAATTTTACTCTCTCCAATTAAATAAATAAATAGAATTTCACTCTACACTGGCTAGATAGATGAGTATATAAACTATTACCTTACTTTATTATTCTGAAAATTCTAATAATTCTAAATCATTTCTGAATACTTTGTCATCTAAAAATGACATCTACAGCTGTAGGAAAATGATAGGCTCAATGCAGATGCTCTATAGCTATTTGAAGCCCTGAATTAAACCAATCAGAGCAATCTATACAGGAATTTCCAAACCTTCTTTTGTCCTATAGAAACATCAATCTTGAAAATAAGCCATTGGTATTTCTCTTAAGCTTATGGATAGCTTTTGATATCAGTAAAGTGAGTGTTGTTTGAGGAATTCTTTTTGGTTTTAAGTATGCTAGCACTGTAGATTTTAAATCTTTTTATTGAAAGGTAATACAAACTATGATACATAAATTTTAAGTGTATAGCTTTATAAACATTTCAAACATAAATACACAATATAGCTCCATCTAGACTAATATATGATGAACATTATTAGCAACCTCAGTGGCATTCCTCACACCCATTCCTACACATGTCACTCCCATAAAGGAAATCACTCTCTTAATCTCTATCACTATAGATTAGTTTTGGCCTTTAAAATGTCACATGGACAGAATTACAGTGTATGAACTATTCTGTGTCTGGCTTCTTTCATTCAACATTATGTTTGTGAGATTCATTCATGTTGTTGCATGTAGCAGTAATTTGTTCATTTTCATTGCTAGATAGTATTTCACATATATACATATATATGAATATGTTGATGGACAAAATGATTGTGTCCAGATTGAAATTGTTGTGGGTAATGATGCTATGACCATTGTAGTAAATGTATTTTTAGAAAACATTTGTACGTATTTCTTTCAGGTAGGAGTGAATTTCCCTTTTTTAGAGGTAGAACGGATAGCTCATAGAGCTTGTGAATATTCAGCTCTACAAGAAAAGCCAAAAAGTTTTCCAGTGTGGTTGTACCAATTTATACTCCTTCCAATTGTGAATGAGAGTTCTAGTTGCTACATATGTTTGCCAATACTTGGTAGTTTTTGTTCTTTTTTATTTTGCCATTTGAGTAGGTACATAGAGATATTTCATTATGCTTTCAGTTTTCACTTTCATATAACTAATAATGCTTGACACCTTTTTGTATGCTTAGAAGTCAATGAGATGTCCTCTTAAATGAAGTCTTTATTCAAGTGTTTCTCTTTGAGTTGTCTGTCATCATATTAATTAATGGAAAATCTTTATATATTCTGTACATAAATTCTTTGACAGATACACTATTGCAAGTATCTTCTCCCACTCTATACCTTACGTTTTCACTCCTTTAAGTGTCTTTTGATAAGCAAAAGTTTTTAATTTTAATAAAATCCAATTTATAAACCTTTTCCTTTATGATTAGTACTTTTTGTTTTCTGTTCGAGAAATATTTCCCTTCGTCAAAGTCCTGAAAATATTCTAAATTATCTTCTAAAATTTTTATTGTATTGTTTCATATAGGACATATATAATCTGTAATTCACCTACAATTGATCATGAATGTAGTGTTAAATGGGGTCAAATGTAATTCTTATATGACTATCAAATTGATCTAATACCATTGATTTAAAGGTATACCCTTTCCCTATTATATTTATTCTCACAAAACTAATAGATTTTCTAAAAATAAAAAGCAAAAATCAATTCACAAATCACTAGTAAGAATTTATTCTAAATATCAAATAAACAGAATATAAAATCAGCTTCTATTAAATTTCGGATTTGTTGCAGTACTCCATCTGAAAATTGTCTATAAGCATAGAACTTCACTGCTCAAAAATAATGCTCAATTTCTTCTAAACAATGGTGATATAGCACCTCTTGTATACTCCTGGATAGAGCTGGAACACATTCTACTAAGTGAGGTATCCCAAGAATGGAAACACAAGCACCACATGTACTCACCATCAAATTGGTATTAACTGATCAACACATAAGTGCACATATAAGAATAACATCTATTGGATGTTGGGCAGGGG
>NW_012140524.1:856545-875665 GCF_000956105.1 Propithecus coquereli
AAAAGGAATTGCCTTTTTGATTTGATCTTCTGCTTGACTGTTGTTGGCATATATGAATGCCTCAGATTTGTGTGTGTTGATTTTGTAGCCTGAGACTTTGCTGAATTCATTTATCAGTTCTAGGAATTTAAATGATTGAAAAAATTGCCTTCGGTAAGCATGTATATAACTTGGACTTGTCCTGGGTTTCTGGGCTTAGTCCTACAATGCCACCATCATCATCTTACTACATTGGCCATGGCTATATAGTAGTTTTTATGCATGTTATGTCCATAGACATATTGCAATTATTTAATGAAACCAGTGTGCACATATGCAATCAATTATTTTCAATGTCACGATGATTCAGAGGGATTGAGCATGGCAATCCTGGCCAGATCTACCACATTATCTTTAGCAATCTTTATTCTTAACCTCTCTCTGGCAGATCCTTAATTCTGCATTCTTTCCAGTCTTCCTATTATAAATACTACTCCTTGGCAGAGTCCGGTTACATTGATTTGGTAGGCAATAATGCAAGAAACCAAATCGTCTTTCTTGCTACTCTCTTTATATATGCTTATCCACTGTCCTTATGTTCCTTTCTAATTTTGCCTGAAACTAGTACAATTAAAATCATCTATCAGTGGAAAGCTATTCTTATGGCGATGCAATAAGTAATCCATCATAACTAACATTTTTTAACCAAGTTACTTTGTATGTATGTAAACTGAAGAGCAATGTGTTAGGTGAGGAACACTGAAAACCACTACCATCTTATAGTGAAATACAAGCTGCTAAAAAAAATTAAAAATATAAAAGGGTCAATTGCAATATGTATGTACATAAGATTCAATGTCATGGCAGGCAATAAAAGACCAGATCCAAAACATTTGAAGGTAGCCAACCCTAACAAATATTATGGAGAAGATTACAGGAACCAAGAATAGTCATCACATTAATGGCCAGCTATTAAAACACAATTTTGATAGAGTAGATGAGACAGAAAGCAGTGAAAGTTAAAGCAGCACATACTGACTAGCTAAAGTTGGAAATGACAGTTCAAGAAAAAGTCAAAGGTTGGAGTTTATTGATAGGTGAGTAAAGGAGTCCACCAAATGCAGTAAAAGAGAATTACAGGAAGAAGGGAGCTGGCCAGGAGTTGGATGGTGGTAAGCGGAATAGTATTTGAGTTATTGGAGAATACAGAAGTTTGAAAAAATTATATCAAGTGTGGTAAATATGTACTACAGGAGCGAAGGAGGAAGTGTGTTAGAAGACAGTCTGAAAGAACACGGAAAATGAGTTTTCAGCAGTAGTCTCCTCTCAAAAGCCAACTTCTTGAAAAGTGAAGTAACACCATACCAGGGCATGTAAAAGACAATTCATCAGAAGGTAGTAGTACGTTACGAAAAACTATATGAAATTCTTTAAAGAAGCTAAGCTTTACTTACCCATGTGTAATAAATTAATTGATGCTGGCTCATCATGTGTTCCATGTGTCAGAAGGTCCCATGTCACATGGGGTTCTCATGTAATTTTCAGAGAAGGAGGGTAGTTCAATGAGGAAGAGTAAAGAATGGTCCCATCACCATTTCTTCTCTCTGCTTATGTCAGGATGTGTACCCTTTTTAATTGCCACAGGATGTGAGCAGTGTGTTTGGTCTCAGAGTAAGATATTTACATGAAAGAATCATTATAATGTTTTGAAATAATACAAAGAGGCCCTGAAGTACTTTTGAAATGTGTAACAGTTATCTTAGGTGAACATATCATATTGAAAAAGCTCTCAAACCTTAAGATGATTTACCCATACTTCTTTCACAAAAAGACAACTGTTTCAAATTTGCTGACCTCTTCAGCAATGACAACGTGCTTTCTATCTAGCAAATATTTTCTTAAAAAAAAATACACACACACATGCAATCTGTCCTTTTAAAGTGAAATGACATTTAATAACAAGCAAGAAGGAAATAGATTTCTGAAAGAATTCCAAGATTGGAGAGAGCATTTTAGAAATGTGGTTTTAGAAATATTTATCTGTTTATATGATTTTTTGTCAAAAACAATATTCCTATAAATACTTATATTGTACAATGTTATTAGCCCTTAGATGTGTAGCTTGCAAATATTTTCTCCCATTCTGTAGGTTGTCTACTTGCTCTTTTGATTGTTTCCTCAGCTGTGTAGAAGCTTTTTAGTTTAATCAAATCCCATTTATTAATTTTTGCTGTTGCCATGATGGTCACTGGGCATGTTTTTCATAAAGTTTTCCCTAGGCCAATATCTAGAAGAGTTTTGCCTACATTTTCCCCTAGAATTCTTAGGGTTTCATGCCTTAGATCTAAGTCTTTTACTCATCTTGAATTAATTTTTGTGAGTGGTAAAATGTAGGGGTCCTGCGTCATTCTTCAGCATGTGGCTATCCAATTGTCCCAACACCATTTATTGAATAGGGCTTTTTTTCCTATTTTCTTGTATATTGTTGTCTGCTTTGTCAAAGGTTAGTTGGTTGTAGGTAGATGGTTTTATGTCTGGGTTCTTTACTCTGTTTCACTGGTCTATGTCTCTATTTTTATACCAATATCATGCTGTTTTAGTTACTATTGCCCTGTAGTACAGTTTGAATTCTGGTAATGTGATACCTCCAAATTTGTTCTATTTGCTTAGGATCACTTTGACTATTTGGGTTCTTTTCTGGTTCCAAACAAAGCGTAGAATTATTTTTTCCATCTGAGCTGTGTCTTCTCTCCCCTTTCCTTCATCTGAAACCCTACCTACCTTCTGGGACAGTCCAGCAAGCAATGTCTCAGGTCGGCCATCTTCTATGCTCTAAATTTTTAATATCAGCAGAATCTGTAGTGATATCTTCCTTTGCATTCCCAATATTTGTTATTTATGTTTCCTCTCTCTCTCTGTCTGTCTGTCTGTCTCTCTCTCTCTCTCTCTCTTTGAACAATCACAACACTTTTGGATTTGTTAAGATTCTTTATTGTATGCTCATTTTTATTTAATTAATTTCTACTTGTATCTTTATTACATTTTTCTCCTACATTCTATGGTTTAATTTATTGTGCTTTTTCTTCTTTAGCTTATTCATTGTTTGTCAGCTTCATTTCTTTTCTAATATATTATTTATTTATTTATTTAAAGACAGGGTAACACTCTTTCACCCAGGCTGGAGTGCAGTGGTATGATCATAGCTCACTGTAGCTTTGAACACCAGGGCTCAAGCAATCCTCCCACTCAGCCTCCCAAGTAGCTGGGACTACAGGGACATGCCACCATGCCCAGCTTCTACTATATTATTTTAAAGCTATATATTTCCCTCCAAGCAGTGCTTTAGCTTCATTTCACAAGTTTTATTAGGTATTATTTTATTATCCATTAGTTTAAAATGTTATCCAGTTTCCCTTAGAATTTCTTCCTTGTCCTACCAACTATTTAGAAATGTATTTCTTATTTTACAAACATATGGAGATTACCTAATTATCTTTCTGTTATTAATTTCTAGCATAATAGCAATGTGGTTTAAGATAATACTAAGAATTATTTTAATTTTTTGACATTGGCTTTATGCCTTAGCATTTGATCAATATTTTTTAAATGTTCTACATTTTAAAGTCTTTTCTGATAGGTCCAATAGCAGGAACCTTTACAGGTCTTTTTCTATTGTCCACCATTACCGTTTATTTTCTTTTGTGCTGTTTTGTCCTCTTATTTTCCAAATTATGTTTTATTATATAGAGATATCTTATTTGCAGAATTGTTTGTGGAAATAACATTTTGAGGTCTAAGGTTATATAATTATCCTCCTAGGGGACTTACGTTTCCTTCTGCCAGGTACCCACAGTCACTACCTATTGGGGTCTCCTCAATCTAATTTCCGTGAATGGAAGTGAATCTAAACTGAGCTATCTGAGAGAGCCATAGCTACTTCTTATTCATCCTTATACTATGATACACCACGTTTTATGGCCATTCCAAGGAAGGACTTTTGCTCCTCCCTTCCCCTGGTCCACCTGGACACCAATAGCTGTTCACCCAGCACAGTGGGGCTATACTGCCCAGCCTGCTGGTCTTTCATCCACCCCCTGCAGAGTCTGCAAAGAACCCAGAGGAAAAGAGGCCACAAAATACTCACGTCATCTCTGGCTTCTGTTCTTCACTTTTTCTGACCCATTTGTTCTGTGTTTTCCTGTTTGTTCTCCAATGTCTTTAAATTGTTTTTGAATAATTATTTTCCCAAGACTGATTTGTTTCCTTTATGGGAGGACTGGTGTGAATTGCGTAAGCTGCCACTACCAAAGGTAGCATCCATATTCAGCCTTCCAAATTTTTAAATTTTAGAGCTATAAAAGTTACTTGTCTCTCAGCATTTCCTTATAAGAATAAAATGAGGTTGATAAAGGTGCTATGGTCTGAATATTTGGGTCCCACTAAAATTGACATATTGAAACCTAACCACCAAAGTGATGGTATTAGGAGGTGGGCTTTTGTGAAGTAATTAGGTCAAGAAAGCAGAGCCCTCATGGATGGGATTAGTGCCTCATAAAAGAGACTCCAGAGAACTGCCTTCCCTCTTTCCATTATGTGAGGACATAGCTATAAGGCACCATCTATGAACCAGAAACTGAAACCTTACCAGACACTGAATCTTCCAGCACATTCATCTTGGACTTCCCAGCCTCTAGAACTATGGAAAAATAAATTTCTGTTGTTTACAAGCCACCAAGTTTGTGGTATTTTGCTATAGCATCCCAAATGAACTGAGACAAAATTCACAGGGAACTCACCAGGAAGTCCACTATAATTCTACTGTAGCACTAAATGATTTAGTCCGAAAATTACTCAGATGTTAAATATAATTTATGGCAGGGACATCTATATTGCTAAACCGTTAGGTCTCTTTTTCTTACTAAAAATCTAGCCTACTAAACAAGTTAAGATAATTCTGCTTTACAGATTTTCCACTGTAATTACTGTTAAAAACCATAATCATTAAGCATAATTAGCATCAAGTGGAATTTTACACAAAAGTAAATGGTAGCAGAATTATAGATTTAGGCTGTCTGCTACTACAAAATTAAGTTAAAAAATTTCAAGCAAAATCTCTATGGTAGTTAACACATATTTATAAGCACACAATGTATTGCCCATAAAACCAAGAAAGAGTGTGAAGTTTACAGAGAAGATAAAAATCCAACTATCTTTATTTCTCCCAAGATAGCACACTCTTTTGAATTTTGTTTGTCACATTCTACTTTCCATAATGTCAGATTCCATTAAATTTAAAGAAGATAATAATACAGAAAATAATAGATTGCCTCCTAAATAACTTTATGTTCATATTATTGAATGATGGCATTTTTATTTGTCCCTATAACTTTCTGCAAAACGACAGAAACTTCACCAAAAAATAACAAGAAGACTGAAAAACAGAGAAAATAATCCATATTTGGACAACTAAGTTAACTATCTCCATTCCAAAGCTCATACAATAAAGTTTACCTGCCAAACACCATGAAATCTGGCCAGCAGAAGTGCTAAGGTTGAACTCATGCCTCCTGGAACTCTAGCAGGTACAGAATTTCCAGAAAATAAGTACCTCAATCTAGAAAGGCTTAACCTATGACTCTGATTAAAATGTCAAAATCTAGAGTATGGACAGGCAGCAGAAAAAGAGTTGAGGATCCTGTAAAGTTGTGATTCCTTTAAATATTCACACAACACCACAAAATGGAAGGGGTCAAATCATGCTGTCCGTTATTTCCATTATTTATGCCTAGATTTTCAGCAGAGAGAGCAAAGATCACCAGAAGTGAACGAGTGACTAGGAGAAAGAAAGGGCAGCAAGCCCATGCCCTAAAGGGCTTTGCTCTGAGCCACACTACCCTTTTAGAAAAGCTGATCTGCCCCAGATTTTAAAAAGCAATAAAATTACAGATTTGACAGAAGGCTCTTCAAGAACAAAATGATAACTGAATATAGTCATAGCTCTCTTCCCTCCCCATAGCTCCTCTCCTGCTCTTATTCTATTCTTCTAGGGGTTGGGAAATTCCATTTGAGGATGCCATAATCAAAAATAAACCAATACAGAATATGCAGAAAATCAGGGGGTGGGGGGATAGGGGTGGGAATGAGAAGAGGCAGATGAGAAATACAAATTGAATGGAAATTTATCCACTGAAACATGAAAAGTCAAAGTTTCTATTCTCTCAAGGGAATTATAGCTCTGAACTCCTTCTTCTAGAAACAAGATCAATGAGCAGGTTCAGATGTTCAAAGAGACTACAGAGGTGAAAAGGGAGCTTAGGAGCTCAGGAGAGAAAAGGAAGAGGAAAATAAAAATGCAAGAGACAAAAGCCAGATTAGTAGCCAAACACACTCCCCCCACCCCACACACACAAAGGAAAACATACAGTTAAGAACATAATAAATATGATTGTACAATTCACAAAAAACAAAATAAAAAAGAACAATGATTTAAAATTCAATATAGAAATGGACATGGAACATAGGTAAAGAGATCTAAAAAATGCATCATTGCTATGTTTTCCTGAAGAACTGAACAAATAGAACAGAAAAAATATTCAAATCTAAAATATGAGAAAACAATCCTGAAATAATGGCTTTAATCTGTAGATGATGTTCTAGGAAAAAGTGATAAAATAAAATCAGTATTGAGACATACCCTCAGGAAGATACTGAACCATAAGGACAAAGAAAGAATCATACAGGCATCCAGGCAAGAAAAAAATTATGTGATAGTTCAGCCTCCCCCAATCTACAGAGGCTAGAAAATAATATAACAATAAAGTCAAATTATAAAAAGAAGAAAAAGGGTGACCCCAGAATTTTATACCTAGCCAAGTATGTATTATTAAGTACTGTGTTTTAATCTACAAACCTTAGTCAGATATCTCCAATTGTTCCAATATTGTTCATTGCAGAAGAAAATGCCAGGTCACATATTGCATTTCACTGCCATGTCTCTTTAGTTTCCTTTAATCTGGCATAATTCTACCATCTTTTTTATATTTCTTTAAATTGGTGTATTTTAAAAGAAAGACCTTAAAATTGGGTTTGTTTGATGTTTTATTCATAATAAGACTCAGGTTATGTACTTTTGACAGGAATACTGCATACACCATCTTAAGCAAATGAGCAAATTAAAGTCACTAGAAATGGGACAAATTGACATCATGTTGCTCTTCATATAATGAATAGAGAATAACAAACCCAAGTTTTTAAGACTTAATCCCTCAAATATAGAATATAAACACATTTTTGATCATACCATTTTTTTAAAAAAATAGAGAATATTTAGTAGAAGTGAACTTCCTGTCATACTGCCATCACAACCCCCAAGTTCATTTCCTTCCTCAAAGGAAATTACAATTAATGGTTTGATGGGTATGTGTCACACCTTTTTCTGTGATTCTACATAGGTATAAAATATATAGTTGAGATGGGGTTTTTTTGAGGTGGGAAGAGTGAAGTTACATAAACATAATCACACTGCATATTTTGTCCTACAATTTGTTTTATTCATTTACTGTATTTTAGTGTTTTTATGATAGTTCACAGATACCTCATTTTTAAAATATGATGATTAATATTCCATGTAGTCCATGATATATATAAAGAATAATCTATTTATCTATAAATTGATGGAAATTTAGGTGGCCTTCAACTTTTTCTGTGATTCTACATAGGTATAAAATATATAGTTGAGATGGGGTTTTTTTGAGGTGGGAAGAGTGAAGTTACATAAACATAATCACACTGCATATTTTGTCCTACAATTTGTTTTATTCATTTACTGTATTTTAGTGTTTTTTAAAATATGATGATTAATATTCCATGTAGTCCATGATATATATAAAGCATAATCTATTTATCTATAAATTGATGGAAATTTAGGTGGCCTTCAACTTTTTGTTATTTCAAACAATGCTGCAATGAGCCCTCTTGTACCTGTCTCTTCATGTACATATACAAATATTTCTTTGAACAGATATCTAGGAATGGAATATGTTAAATATATGATGTTTTGATTTTTTGATCAATTTTGCCAAATTGCCCTCTAAATCAAATCACCATTTTATGCTCCTACTACTGTATAAGAAGACTTTATTTATGCTTAATATCAACAATTTTTGATGTTTGCTAATCTATTATAAAAAATCTTACTGTTGATTCCAGAGAGATTGTGTGTTCATCCTTATAACTATTGGTCATTTTTATAATTCTTCTGTGAATTGTCCATTTGTATCCTTTACATATTTTTATTGTGCATATTTTTTTAAAATTTATTTGTAAATTTCTCTTTATGTTTCTTTGGATAATAATCATTTATGGTACTTAGGTTGCAAATATATGTTCTCCCAAATGTAGACTGTCTTTTATTAAAGTACTCTCTACACTAGATAACTGGAAGAAGCTTAGCAAATGAAAAGTCCCATTGTCATGATTTTACTCAAGGGAAACTTAAGACCTACAGAAAGAAGCATATTAATTTATACTAAGTCACATAACTAAGGCTTTAGCCTTATATGAGGAAACCAAAATAAATGTAGGATAGCAGAAAAGAGAAATTTAGAATTTATATTTTGTCAAAAGACCCAGGTTGGAGACTAATCTGAGCTAATAATGGACTGCTCCTGGACAAAGACTTTAAATCCCTTAAAAAAGAATTGAACTTGAAATCCAAAATCGTAGGTTTGAGACTTAGCTTCACTACTTACTAGCAGTATGCACTTGTTGCAAATCAGATTCCTCCTTTATAAAACAAGAATACAAATAGATGCCCCTACATATTTTAGATCATTGAGGTAAAAACCAAATGTTATAAGTAAAAGCAGAACTTCATGCCTTCAAAATATTTCACAAGTACAGATGAAACCAGAGTGACTTTAGGTGATATATGGTAATCCCCAGACCAAAAATGAACCATAAACTACCTCCCAATTACCAGATCTAGTGAAATGGAGAAATCAAAGTTTTAATGCTATGTACAAGATAATAGAAATTTCTGTCGGGTAGAGTTTCTCATTCTTCCCTATTTTAATCTTCGAAAATTCATAGTTTTTCAACAGGCTATATATACCTCAGCTATGCTAAGTTTCAGTCATTTCTTCTTATTTTACACATTTAGCTTCAATTTACTTGGTTTAGAATGTAAAATTAAAAAGCCCAAGTTTATTTTTACTGTCTATGATAGAAAAATATTAAAGACAAATATTATGGCATTGATAATTCAGTTTTGAATCTTTTCATAAAAATTACTTCAAATTATAGAAGTTAATTATTATTTTAAGTGAACTACAAGCACAACTATGTGGCATATAGCAGGTTGTCATCAAGTCTATCATAATTAACTATGAATTTGCTTTCAGGTGATTTGAATTCTTTTTTTAATACTTCCCAATTTAATCATTTCATCTTCTAAGAAAAAGATGTGTAAATGAAACTCATTATTACTGAGTGCATGCAAGATCATCTAGTGCCATTCTGCTGAAAAATTATAAGAGGATAATAATACCATTAATAGAGTATCCATCACTTTGATGAGACTACAGATTGAAATTCACTCTCGCATATATCCTATTTCTTATGGCTTCAGAACATTGTGTATTAATAAAGACTAGGACTTTCTTATCAGTGTTGAAATGGTTACTGAAAACTATCCAAATGCAGTAACATTTAGAAGGACTTTTTAAATGCAAAATTTTCTTTATAGTAAAAAATAATTTCTTAAATACGTTATATATTTTTATGCTAATATTTTACTGGAAAATATGAACAGTGTGAGTGACAGTTTATTAGTTGCAATTAGTCAAACATGAATAATCTAAATGTTCTCAATTTTAGTTTAGCAACACTAAAAATATGCAAGAATTTGAAACAATATGAATATCTAAAAAATGTCATGTCATAGACTACAGAAGATGGGATCACACACTCACTTAATTAGAAGAGTACATAAATTCTCTGGAAAGCACAAAGACCCTGGCTTCCTCACAAGAGATCTAGTACCTCAGAAAAATGCATAAATAAAATAATGTATAAATTAAAGTCTTATAGTTAAATGTTTTTCTTGACACAAATTTGCTGTTGTTTACTTTTTGATAATAATCTTCCTACAATTCTATAATTTTACCATATTTATACTTTTCAGAAAATTCAGACCATTTCTTCTGATCATCAGTATTTCATTATAGTACATTTAGAAGTTCCCATTTTAAAGTTAATGTGTATGATCTGAATAAGATAACCTTTGTACAGTTTGCAGATGATGAAAAGTCATCACTGCTTGCTTTTCATCATGAGGTTTCTGTTGGGGTGGCCTGCACCTCAATACTAGCCTCTCAATGAATAAATCAATGAACAATGCCAATTTGAATATAAGTTTCACAGAAAGGTTTTCTTCTTTCAAAAATGGTCATTTGCTTAATTTTGACCATAGTCTGATTTTTAAGCGTTTCTGTATTTTATAATGCTAGCTTCCAGACTTTTTCACTTAACAAAAATTGAGAAATATCTTTATAATTGAAGACCCCAGAGCGGTGGACAAATCCCAAAATAAAACAAATAGTCACTAAATCTAAGGGCAAGGTCAGCAATCTCTATTCTCTAGTTCAGAGACAACAAACTAGCAGTCCATGGCCTAGTTTTTTATCACCTAGTTTTTTAAAACAAAATTTTAAAACATAAGTAAGTTACTAGTATTTTAAAATGAAGATATTTCATGTGAAACTTTGAGCTTTCAGTTTCCCTTTAAAAGTGGGACATCTAGTCACTCAACAATCGCATTCCCACACAGCTACTGGAGCTAACCCAAAGCTGTCCCCTTCAGCTAGGGCATGCACACTTCCAGTCACTGAACTCCCCACCACTTTCTATTGTGTTGACCCGGCCCTTTCTTACTCTCTTTACTTGCCTGGCCTCTTTTAGCATTTGGATCTGAGAGTCCAAACTGAAGATTAACAAAATCACCACACAACTGAGAAGATTAGATGAAGATCAATCTACTTTGGTATCTAGGGATCACTTTATGAAGTGATCTTCTCCTGATGTATCAACACATGATTACCATCTGAAAGAATAAGGAACACTTAATCTTGCAAACTATAATTTTCTACAAAAATTTTTAGAAATTGAGTCAATTTCTAAACTAACTAAGCCCCATGTTAAAATTTTTTTAAATATCTTTTTCATTTTTTAAAATCGTTTTTGGTTGATATGTCTCTTTCCACATTTTTCCCTTCAAATTATTTATTTGTATTGAGATAAAATTCACATAACCTAAAAGTCACCATTTTAAAGGGAACAATTCACTGGCATTTGGTACATTCACAGTGTTGTGTAACCATTACCTCTACCTAGTTCCAAAACATTTTCGTCATCCCAAAATGAAACCCGGTACCCATTAAGCAATAACTCCCCATCTCACCCCACTCCCTTCCTGGTCCCCTATCCCTGGCAACCACCAGTCTGCTTTATGTTTGTGGATTTGCCTATTCTGGGAATTTCAAACAAGTAGAATCATACAAGAAAGAAAAAGTTCAACTTGCTTCCAAGACAGGTATTGGGGAGCATGATGACCCAGCTGGTGGTATCCTCCGTGTTTGGGCTGGATGCAGAGAAGCTGTGGCTTAAATGCCTAGAGCAGAGGGAAACTGGCTACAGCAATACCCTTATAAGGCTTGCCATGCCAGAACCAAGATAAGCAGCTTATTAAACCAAAAGAGCATATCGAGAGAGGCAATATACAATCCATGTGGACCAAGAAACTAGGCAGCTGATCTATGAGAAAGTTACATGGGCCCCTGGCACTTTCTTGCATGTATAGGTAATTTTGGAACAGTTAAAGGTATGAGAACAGAGAAGATGGTAGCTAAAATTACGGGTGTATTTTGTTTTCATGTGTATGCGTAGGGGTGTACATGTATATATTCCAAGTTGAATTATTTAATTTTTTATAATAAAAATAATAGCGATTATTTTATGGCCATTGAAAACAGAAATTCTGTCTAAAGTCTTTAAGAAAAAGAAGTGCTGGAAGAAAAGATGTCCACATTCTTAACAGTTGATCTCAGTTTTAGTGTTGGTTTGGGAAAAACTGGCACTTTTTTGTGGTATGTTAAAATATTGTAGCTAAGGTTACTTATTTTAGCACATGTCACCAGAGAAACAGTATTCTCTATGTGCAAGAAGAGATTACCCCCCATTTGGGAGTAGGGGGAGTGAGCTTTTCCTCTCCTAGCAATATTAATTTTGCTTTTTTAGAACTTTATTTTCACAGCTAGACTCTCTTTGCACTGAAGACGTTTTAAAGTAGCAGTACTGAACTTGACCTGAAAGCATCCCTCTAAATTTTCATTGTATTTTCTCTTCTTCCCACTTTTCGCCTTTCTGAAGTCTTCAAAATGGATGTCAGCTACAGCCTTTCTTCTTTCTGACGTGGCTTGAGCTTTGGGCATCGAAATATCAGTTGCTCACTTCCTGTTTGCCAGAGACTGAAGTAGAAGCCAAAATGTCAGATAAAGACAAAAGGCAATTTTCTTCAAGGTGTCAGTGAGGTGTTTAAAATGAACCGTAAAACAAGGAGCACTCAAGATTCGAAAGTCGTTTGTGGAGAACAGGTGACTTGGCGTTTGGCCATCCAGGTCCTTTGGGCTGTATTCCAGAATGAGAGGAAAACTAGAACGAAGGGTGACTGCTCAGGGCTGGCAGGGAAGAACATGCAGACAATGAAGCCATGTTACCATGATGGAAGTGTCATTGCATCACATCACTTGCATCCAGGCAGATGGCACTGACTGTTTTTTTCGCACTTCACAGTAGTATCTGTTCTATGGAGTACTACTCAGCCATAAAAAGGAAAGAAATAATGTCTTTTTTTGAAGCAATTTGGATGCAATTGGAGACTATTATCAAGTGAAGTATCTCAGGAATGGGAAAACAAACACCACATGTATTCCCTAATTGGGAACTAAACTATGAGCACACATGGGCACAAAGAGATGTAAAGGACGTTGGAAGCCAAGAAGTGGGGAGGGTGGTAGGGGGATGAGGGGTAAAAAACTAACCTATCTGGTACAATGAAACACACTGTTATGGTGATGGGCACACTAAAATCCCCGCCTTAAACATTACACAAGGTCTCCATGTAACAAAAACATTTGTACCCTCTTAATATTTTGAACTAAAAAAAGAAAGGTAATTAAATTTAAATTAAAATGCCTCTATAAAAAGTGCCATGATAAAATTTGTTTATGGTACTATGGAACACATAGACATCTCTTGAAATGAGGGCGAATGGGATCTTGGAAGTACTAATCCTTGTAGGGATAGAAATCACAGCATCATTCAGTGTCACAGAATGAATATTAACTATCTATCAAATAATGAATTCCTCCCAAGTAATGAACAATGTATAATCACCAGCCAGAAAGCACTACTTTAAACTAACTGCCCTCATGGGTATGCTAAAAGGGTCCCCTGAGAACAGTGCTGTTGAGAGCGTGAACACCTGTGGAATTTGTGCTATGCCTACTTTTATATGTGTTACATGTGCTTTCTAAGTTACATCTACTAAGATGGTATACCTGGATTATGTAAGCATGGTTACTAGTAGAAACATGTCTGTAGAGTTACCATGTAATGTCATTTGAAGACTCTAGTTCTCACAGTGGAAAAATGTTGTTACTTGACACCATTACGTAAGAAACTACCAAAAAATGTTCTACTAGAATTTAATACTAAGAAAAAAAGTCTTTCCAGAAAAGCTCATATTTGAATTTTTGTCATACAAAAATTATGATTCATCCTGTGTTGCTTCACTTTTGTCAAGAGGGGGAAAACAGAAAGATGTAGGATTTAGTTGTTGTTGTGACTATCTCCCCACAGATCCCAGTACAAATATTTTCCTTCCTCTAAATTATTTCCGATCATGCTTGCCATTCTGTTTAAGCCATTTGTTCACTTACATATTCAAACACCACAAACCATTAAAACCCCTTTTGAAGTAAACAAGTGTTTTAAATTATTAATCAATAAATAAATGAACAGACAGATGAATAGATGGATAGGTAGATGGTTTCACAGGTAAATAGATTGATAGTTTTCTTTCTTTATAAAAACTTAGATCCTCAAATATGATCTATGTTAGTGCTACTTTATGTTTTTGTACATGTTTTTAAACAACAAAACAGTGCCTAGTTTTTAATTATTCATTCAGGTCACCAGGATATATGTATTTACATCTTTTAATCATAGCACTAGTGAGTTAATATTTTCTAATGCCCTTAGAACAGTAGTTGACATAGAGAAAGTGCTACATACATGCTTATTACAGAAATTGTTTTATACAGTGTTAAAAATGGTTGCAAAAGCTTGAGAATTTTCAAGAAGTTTAGTTATAACAGTGCATGGTTGACTGAGGAAATTCAAGTGTTCCAAGAAAAAAAAAATCATCAATATTTTTAAATATTTCCTAAGATCTTTCAAACAAAATTTCAACAAAGCATCATTGCCTCTCATGTGTTGTAATATTAATAGTTTTTTAATGTGCCTTAGGATAGAACTGACATCAATAAAACAACATTCCCCAAGAGGAGTCGCAAAATACCTCTTGCTGAACCTGAAATATAAAAAGCTGGTTCATTCTGACCACCAGGGATATAGTATGAGCTAGTATACAATGTTCAACTGTTTATACTGATATTAATAATACATGAGTAGATGCATGATTTCACCACGTATCAGGGCACTCTTAAAACTTGAAGAGGTAAATGTGAGACAAACAAAAAAAAGGACAGTCTCCCAGGCTCTGGATATGCTAGTGCCTGTTTCAGGAGCCTAAAGATGAAAGTAAAATGTCAAAAGCAGAAAGGAATCAAAACTCTTCGGAAAGTAGTCTCCAAATTCTTCCATCTTAGGGGCCAGTTGTAAGCATGATAGTATTTGAATGAAGAAGAAATTAAACAAGTGGCTTTATGAAAAATTGAAGGAGGACTTCTCCAAGACTTATCTCCATGCAAGGGCAAAACCACTATCAAAGTACACCCAAAAGAGTTTTTTCCAATTCTTTAGAAAAGAAGCACCACCAGGGCTCTGTTGGGAAATGAGAATGCCAAGCTCCAGTTAGAAACTGGAAGAGGCTAGGAACCTAATTGGTATCAAGATTTTATTCCAATGGATAGCAAAATATTAGCAATATCCCTGCAAGCACACATAAGCTAAATTCTAACAATGAACTATACAAGTGGAGCAGAATTTAAAACAGGCCCTTCCATTTAATCTCTGCAAGAACTTCCAGATGCAGTTAAGTTACTTAGTCTTGTATTTGAATCCAGTTCAATATACATCACACACTGTGGTGTATATTATACATTTTGATACACATAATCACATTTGGATGGTGGCACATCTATTTAAAAGGTTCTGTGCCTTTAAAAGTAACCGTGATAGTAAAGGCAACTTTAAGTGTCATATATATGAAATGAAAAGTTACTACAAAGAAACAGAGGAGCAAATTCTAAAATGTGTGCTTCTTAGCCTAACAACAATTTAGACCTTTTGTCTAACAACCAGTCTTCTGCTTAAGACCAGAGAGTGAGTAGATCTCTTCTCCATCACGTATTAGCTGATAGGACCTCGGTTTCCTCATCCATAACATGGAAATAACAGTATCTGCCCCACAGGAGTAGGTGTGGAGTTTAAAGGACAGCTTGTGTAAAGCTTTTACAAACATGCCCTAGAATGGTGCTATCCAGTAAAATATAATGCTAGCCATAAATTTTGCAAGCCACATATATAATTACAAATATCCTAGTAGCCACATAAAAAAAACAGGGGAAATTAACTTTGACAATATATTTTCTTTAATCCAGTATATCTAAAACATTGTCATTTTAGCATGCAATCAATATAGAAAATTATTAATTACTAAATAATTAAAATCTTCCTCAAAGATTTTTTTCCATAAAATCTTTGATATCTGGTGTGTATTTTACACCTATAACACATCTCAATTTGGGCTAGCCCCTTTAAAGTATTCAGTAGCCACATGTGACTAGTGACTACTATACTGAGCAGGGCAGCCTTAGAAAATAGTTAACACTCAATAAATATTTCTTAGTATTAATTATTACGCTAGTATTGGTATGACTACTACTTGGCATTACTGTTGTTGGTATTACTGTTACAATAATCCTAAGCAATGTTTATGATTATGCATAGAATCATGAAATAATTTTAAATATCTTGTTAGTTTTCAAAACATGAAAACTTCCAGTAAGACTACAGGGCTGATAAGAATAAAAGAAGACACACATCTTAACGTGAAGAAAATAACAGAAGATGATCAAAAGCACAGATAAGGCCTTCCTACGGCTCACTGAGGAGCCCATTTCACTGAATCCACAGTGCATACCACCTCTTTCTGGAAAATCCTAATTATACTTCAGATATTAACCTAGTCTTCCCTTCCTTTGGGAAATTTTCCCTGACCCTAAAAGACGCAGATAGATTCCTGTGCCATCCTCTTTTTACCTTTATGCTAGCTTCTACCATAGTGTATTCCAAGGATACATGCCTGTTTCTCTTTTTTTTTACTACATTTCCCCAAGTTTTCATCTTGAAATTCTTTTTTTCTTGTTTACTTTCGCTCTGTGAGTGATCTTATCATTTTCTATACATTCAACCAGTCCATCTATGCATATCGCTTCCAAGTCTTCATCTGAAACCTACTGGAATTTTCCAGTTTGCTGTATACACAACAAAAATTATCGACATATTTTTTCAAAACCAACTCCTCCTCCTGAAACGTGATTTCTTTTAACAGCTTCACTGTTCTCCTGATCCCAAAAGAAATCTCAAATTCATGCTTGGCTTCTTCCTCTCCCTGTGCCACTGTGTCCAAACTTGGCCAATCCTGTAGGTAACCCCACCAACGTTGTCTCTAGAATGCATTTCCATTATTCTGATTCAAAACTTCATTAGTTCCTACAGGTATACCTTCTAGCTATCCCTCCAATTCAGAAGTCTCTCCTACCCTAGTCTGTTGACACATTGCTGCCAAATGTTCTTAATGCATGTGTTTGTTTGTGCTAATCATCTGTTCAAATTCCTTGACTTGCCCTAGCATATCAAATCCTAACCTTTAATCCTTGCTTTCTAAATGCCTCACAATCTGGCCCCAAACTATTCTTCCTGCCTTCTTTTCCACAATGACTCTCAAATAATTAAATGATCCAGACAAATTAACTGTCCCTCCAAGTAGTTCCTGTACTTTATCAATTTCATTTTTCATTTCTTCTGCTTAGGAGTATATCACTATACAGTCTACACCTATAACATTCCATATTTTTCCTGATCTCTTTGTTTTAAAAGTTATCTTTTCTTCACTTGAACCTCTACCTATATTTTAGGATTTTATTTGTATTATTGAGTTCCATATTTACTTGGTTCATAGTTTGTAGTCAATTTGAAGTTCCTTGGATATAACATCATGTCTTATTTTTCTTAGTATCGCCTCCAACACACCACCCCTGGGAAAGCAGTAAGAATACAAAAGGAGGGAGAAAAGCTTCCCAGATAATATCCCTGATGATGTTCTATTAGGAATTAGAAGCAAATTTGAAGGTTCTGATTACACTTTGGGTAGAAGAAAAATCCAATTCAGGGTATTCTTGAATTTGTGGGGAGTTTGGAATATTTAATCACAGAGAAGTTTAGTAGGTAAATAATAGGAAAATGCCAACTATTTAATCACCCAGTATTTATTAAATGCCTACTGACATCCTCAAAATATTTCAGATGCAGAAAGAAGTTCTAAAAAGGATAAAACACAATAGTGCACCCATCTGCACTATTCAAAACCTCATTCTAAGCGACTGTACTGTGGAGAAATTTCCCTTGAGAATAAAAAAGACCAGCAAAACCATCTTCACTTGTTTACAAAGCTGCCTTTTAACTCAGAAGCTTCCTGGAGTTGAAAAGATAGTAACTCAAAAAGCATTGAGCAATTGAACTCAACTCACATTTGAATGTTTTTATTTTTCTGTCTTAGGCACTTTATGTTTATGCAAACCTGCTTATAGAAGAGAAGAGGCTCTTGACTTGTAAATAAGAAATAGGCAATCAGATAATAAGCAAATCAAAATGCAAGTAAAACAGCAAATGATATTACTAATAAATTTAAAATGTCAGCTCTAAAAAAAATCATGGCTCAAGATCGTAACAGATGCAAGTGATTTTAACAATCTGAAAAGCAATACCAGAGATGGTTGGAAAGAAAATCAAAATAACACATGGTACCTGAACAAAATATTTAATTATTGTGGCTATTTAGAATTGTAATAAAATCTTTTTAGCTGATCGGAATGTTCTCAGGACATAGAATTGTATTCTTGCAAGAAAAAATAAATCTCAACCATATGAATATTTTTTATAAATATAACATAAAAATCTCTGAATGGTTTATGTGGCTTTTTTTTTTTTTTTTGCTAAATCACCCAGACCTTTCAAAGACTAAAATAAAAGTATATGTAAAAAATATATAAGCTGACTTTTCCTCAAGAGCACAGATGTCAAAAAAAAAAAAAAAATGTAGGATCAAACTATCTCCATAGTATCAATATGAGCAAGATATTCTGTGTGTTTTATATATGTACTGGTCATATAAGGTATGATAAATTATTATGACAAAGTTAATAAGACTTAAGCATGATATGAGCTCTCCCTATTATTGCAGTCTCATTTTCTATTATTCCGAAAATGTCCTTACAGTCTAGCCCATTTAACTTCCCATAAGGAACATCATCAAGTTCTTTTATCTTATATGCCTCTGCTTAGTAATATAATTTGTCTTTCTGGTATAGTGTTCCCAATTTGCCCACATGGGAGGCCCCTACTCATCCTTTAAAATTGAACTGAAGTATGATCTCCCCTCTGAAGCCTTTCCTGTCCATTCCCAATGCTACCAAACATCTTTTTTTTTTTTTTTTTGAGACAGAGTCTCACTTTGTTGCCCAGGCTAGAGTGCCGTGGCGTCAGCCTAGCTCACAGCAACCTCAAACTCCCGGGCTCAAGCAATCCTACTGCCTCAGCCTCCCGAGTAGCTGGGACT
>NW_012140524.1:875715-887989 GCF_000956105.1 Propithecus coquereli
TCTTGCTCAGGCTGGTCTCGAACTCCTGAGCTCAAACAATCCGCCCGCCTCGGCCTCCCAGAGTGCTAGGATTACAGGCATGAGCCACCGCGCCTGGCCTGCTACCAAACATCTAATATGTAACCTATTGGCAATCATCATATTGCACTCTTGATTATTTACATCTCCTTGAGACCAGAGACTATGTCTTATTTGTCATTGCGAGTTTCTTGTCTTGTGAATTTCAACACATAAGACTGTATCAGGCTCCTACAGTATCATTGGATGAATGGTGAACAAATGTCTGTCTCTGCCACCAGACTGAGTTCCTCGAAGTTGGAGGCATTGTGCCATTTAGGTAGCCACAAACCTAACATAGTACCCACTGCAAGGTGGCCCTAAATAAAATGTTTTGATGAATTACCTTACAGTCAAGAGAGGACAGAGTTTGATGACCTAGGTCCTAGGCAATAGGTTTAACCTATTGTTTTACAATAGTAGATTAATATAGATTCACATACCTATGCAGAAAGAAAATAGAATATATGCAAAGATTGCTGCATTTATTAATATAAATTCCTTTTTGCAAATTATTCTTTCACCATTTATTTCCTGGAAAAACTCAGAAACATGGGTTTTTTTAATTTAAAAATCTCTCAAGAAAAAGAATTTGCTCAATAACTTTTTGACTGCCATGGATGACATTCTCATAATGTAAAGCATAAAGAAAAGAAATAGAGAAAAGCTGTTATTTTAAAACTTAGATCTTAAGCAATATATTATAGATTATAGCAATATGATTTATAGCAATATGATATATGTATTCAAGTCAGTACAATACAGTGGGCTCTAGGGTCAAAAATGCCAGGTTAGAATCCCAACTATATATGTGATAGGGCCAGGCAACCCCAAGTTTATTTAATTTCTCTTTGTCTCTACTTCCTCAGCTGTAAAATGAGAAGGAAAATAATAGTGCTTTTCTCATAGCATTATTGTGAAGATTAACTTAATTACGACTTTTGTAAAGTGATGGTCTTTAATAATAGGAGTGAAATTATATTCTTTCCAGTGAGAGAAGAGAAAAGGTCCACAGTCCTCACACATGACGTGGCTGAGCAAAGAAACTCTGAATCGTTGCAGTTCTTATGAAATCAGCACCTCCATGCCCCTCAAATTTCTTATTAGGCAAAGCACCTGGAAGCCACAGGACTCTTTATGGAATGGGCTGTCCTTTCAGAACAAATAAAATATGAATACATTTAATTCCATCCTACGTATTAAGAAAAATTTTGCTGGCAAAAAATATTGTTATACTGTAGCACACATACAAATACATATACCCAGACCAAAATAAGCTGCTATCAGTTATTAATACTATTCTAAATTTATTTGTTGTACTATCTATTAATACTCACTATTACGGTTAATAGGTTTTCCAACTAAAGAAAGCTGTATTAAAATCTCAGTTATTTTCCCTTTTTCTGTACATAATTTTTAGTTAATTCGTTTAGTTAATAGATGTGATTATTCTCTAAAAACAAATCTGTAATCTATTTCTCTCTTTTCATTCATTCATATTAATATAAACCTCCCACTATTAATATAAATATAATTTAAATGGCTACAGATTATTGTGACAAGTG
The DNA here is from genome assembly GCF_000956105.1 of Propithecus coquereli. Lineage (NCBI taxonomy): Eukaryota > Metazoa > Chordata > Mammalia > Primates > Indriidae > Propithecus > Propithecus coquereli. The sequence goes on from NW_012140524.1 coordinate 877,338, forward strand.
AATATATCACATCACTTAAATACTCCCCTATTATTAGGCATTTAGGTTGTTTAATTTTTATTACAGTATAAATAATGCTACCATGAACATTTTCATGTATACTTTTCTCCTGCTTTATCTTTATTTCTTTAAAGTCTCAGAAAAAGTTTAAAGTGCGAAAAATTTAAGATGGAAGAAAAAAATTCAAACTAAGAAACTTCAATATATTAGTTTAGGGTATGTTTCCTATAGACAGGGAATAAATTAGCTAGCAGCAAAATATCTGGATCTACTTTGAAGACTACCAATGTTCCACAGGACATACTCAATTTAGAATTTGAATGTTTTAAATTTGATTTCAAAAAAAGAAAGAAGGATAAAATAAATTTGCTGGTTGAGGAAGATGGTTTAAGAGATGACAGAAGGAAAAAAATAATGTTCATTTCATGACTTCTAACATTAAAAAGAATTAATAGAAGCAAAATATATCGAGTGCCTACTATTGAGTGCCAGAAATCATTATAAGTGGTGATACATGTAAATGTATTACCTCACTTGATCTTCATAAGAATTCTCTGAGCCACGTACAATTATCATTCCCATTTTCCAGATGAATAAAGTCACAAAGAGGTTGCTTAGCTTGCCAAACATCACACAGCTTATTGGCAGAACTAGACTTCAAATCAAGACCAGGAACCTGTGCTCTTAACCACTTCAATCTTCTGCCACCACAGAGCATGAAGACAAGCCTCAAATGAAGGAAGCCCCAAATAGATGATCAAAAAAGTCAATTTAAATAAATTCAAATCTATAGGGTTTTCAACAATTTTATCAGTGGTGTTGGTAAATATATAGAAAATATGTACATAAAATTTGAAGATGACAACTTTGGAAAGAATGTGCTAGAATCAAAATTTGAATAAATTTAAGGATAAATAGAAAGATTTGGTTAATTCCTGAATTTTTAGTTCAATGATCCATATTATGGAAACAAGTAATGAAAAAATTCTCCATGAAATTTAGTTGACCTCAAGTTCAATAAAGGGTCACATAGGTTCTAATAGTGATGATCACAGATACCTTGTTCATTAATTCGACATTGATAATTGACCAACTACTACATGCCAGAGGACCACGATCAGGGGAGGTAATAGTCCTGCTGTCTTTTAGCTGGATAACTTCTGGAATATTATACTTGGCTCTGAGTCTCACTTACAAAGAGGGGCATCCAAAAAAGTGAGATTAGGATGATAAGGAACTAGAGATAGGAAGGCCAAAAAAGCTGTCCTCAGATATTTGAAGGGCAGTCAGGAAAAAGAGCAGAGTTCATACCACATTGTTTCAAGTACAAAACACATTCAAGAGGCTAAAAATTTCAAAGAAAAAGACCCACCTTGGGAAATAAACAATCCTTATTAGTAGAAAAGTTTAAACACAAAATTGAGGGCCATCTATCAGAAGTGGTAAAAAGGTTCCCAACACTGGAGAGAAAATTAAATTAACGTGCCTATACAGCTTCTTCCAACAATAATATTGTGATGCTCTTAGGATCTAAGAACCAAAAAGAAAAAGAAAAATCATAAAGAGATCTCTGTAAATGTAATATCTAATTTCATTAAACTTTTATTAAAGTTAGTTACTTCCACTGAAGGGCATTTTATGACATAGCTCTTATGCAGTTCTTCTGTAAAAACATAATATGGCTTTTAGCTAGAGAAGAAAACAATATGTGCAGCTAAATCTTCCACTGATCCCACACTATTCAGAAATCCATTAAAGGAAATCTACCACATTGGGAATATTTTTAAAGTAGCACTTTGTAAAAATTGACCAAGAAATTGACAAAAATGTAAGAAAAATCCTGGGCTCTAACATGTCCATTTCTTCCTGAGGGGAAAAATGGGGATCAAATGCATTTGTTAAAAACTTTATAATGCTCTAATGGAGTTTTCATTGATTAGTAAATCAGTGATATTTTAGAAAATGGTCATTAAGACTAAATTATATTATCTATGCTGTAGTTAATGGCTGAGATAACATTCCCATTGTGAAACCCACTTTTAATTTAGCAACTTTATATCTTCTCAGGTGATTACCCTTAATAAAAAATTTAAGTTTTCCTAATTATAAGTAGAATTTTAATATGAAAATGGCTCTTGAAAGCAGCCAGAACTACTTTCATACAAGGTAAAGAGTTTTGAAATTCAAAGATATTCTGCCTAGTGGGTTCTTCCTTGCTGAAGACAATACATTTAATTTTTATAAATCCTTAGTAATCATTATTAAATAGTGACATTGAAAATAAATTAGAATTAAAAACCAACATCACTTGAGAAACCACTGTGTACAAAGTACATAGGATACTATAATAAGTAAGACCCAGTTTTTCTCTGGCAAGAGGGTACAATCACATAAAAGGCAAGAACATGGATAACTAGTATAAAAAGAAAAAACAATTTCCCAGTGACAAGGGAGGAATAGAATTGTTATTCTAGGCTTTCAGCAGGATTTCGATCAGCAGGCAATAGGGAAATGGGAGACGAAGGTGATTGAGTAGGGCAAACAAACAAACAAACATAAATTAAGGCACAGGGCAGGAAAGGGCAGGAGATAGTCCAGTTTGGCTGGAACACCAGCTCTGTCTAGGGGAGAAAGTTTGAAAGAAATTTTGTAAATTTTATAGGAAGAGATTAAACATAAAATTTACTAAACTATTTCATTTCAAAATGAGATACATGTGATCTTGAATACACTATAAGTAATATTTCTCAATGAATTGGGAGAAATCTAGGATTAAAATAGCAAGTGGAGTTTGAGAAGAACAGAAAAATTTTTAAAGAACTTTTACAATGAATGAACTGAAGGATCACAACAGATAGGTAACAAGATAACCAGAAAGCCTTGAGAGCTTTTGTGAAATTAGAAAACACAAATAGTCCATCAGTCTATTGTTCCCACTTCATAAAAGAATACAAGATGGATTTTTACCAAATTTGTTGGGCAACCTTGGGATAGTCTGCCTTAAATATACATGGCAAATACCATATTCATTTGGGGGTCCTTTCATACTAAATAGTATGACACTATTTTAAAGCATTTGATGAGCTCTTTTTGGTAATCAGCAGCTTATATTTAAATATTTTACTTAAGGTATACTTCCTTACATTTTTTGATTTCTGAACCTTATGAATTCATTTCCTTATTCAACATTTTTAATTTAAAATTATAAATTAAATATAATCTGTTACTTATGTTTTATGGATTGAGAAGGAGTCTCAAAGTTGTTCATTAATTTTTTCAAAGTGGACAGTTTTAATGTATTTCTTTGGACACATATAAGAAATTATGTCAGCAAAAATAACATCATGAAAATGAAGAGATCAAGATCATACTAGAGCAAGCTCTTACCACCTCAGGAGAGCCAACTGGATACATTTCTTCGCAACTCCATAATCAGTTACATTTTCTTGGTAGCTTAACGTTGGTCATGATGGGAGTATTTACACCATAGAAACTGGCAAACCAAACAGTACAAACCAATGCTTTCTTTTTCTTTTCAGAAAGGCTGTTTTGTAAATATTTACCAGCACATCACTGGTTCCACATTAAAAGGCTCTTGAGAGAGAGAGAAAGAATGAGAAGGAAGAAGGAGGAAGAGGAGGAGAAGGAGAAAAAGGAAAGGGAGGGAAAGGGAGGGAAAGGGAGGGGCAAGGGGAGGAAGGAGGGGGAAAGGGAGAGAGACAGAAGGGGGGGAAGGACAGAAAGAGACAAAGAGAGAGAGATGTCAATTAACAAAGTTCACCTAATTCAAGAACAAATCAAATTGGCATACTACATGAAAAAAGTTTAGTCCCAATTTGGAAATGCTTGCTCTGTTTCATCTGTTGCAAAAAACTGAGTAGTAATTAAGCACCCACAGGAATAGGAAACCATCCTCAGAGTGGTTGAAATTGAGAATTGACCTGAGTGCAGCCTTCTCCTTGGGAGAATGATATAAACCCAGAACCACAGCCTGGAAGACCAGAACTGACAAACATTATGAATTATAACAGCTTTAAAAAGACAAAACAAACAGTAATTTCAAATATGAATGCCAAATCAACTATGCTAAGGACCTAAGGACCTAACATGTAATCACTGTGTGGCATTCACTGTATTTTGTTGGTCTTTGAATGAAAGTATATGCTGCTCAGATGGGCAGGTCATGTTGGGCCCAATTTCAGATGTATTTGGATGTTTATAAGAGAACAATACCTCTACTAAAATTGTGAAATCTTTATATTGGAACAACTTTCAGAAGCTAGACATTTTAAAAATGGCATTAGGGTCTTTAAACATATATTTCAATAGAGTGTAGAAAAGGTGAAAGAATAATTATACCCCAAATAACCTTGATCCCCATGCACTACCAATTTTTAAATCTTTTGTGGTAACTAGCAGTGATATTTCTGCCATAAGTGATTTAGTCACAAGTGTAAACTCTCCAAGCGATGGCTTATGATTAAATTGCCTCATTGGAACTTAATGTGCCCATCAAGAGTGAGGCTCCACAGAATTGAATTCTGGTTCTGGCATTACTAAATACGTGACACTGGGCTCGTTATTTAAGCTCTTGAGACTTTTATTTCCTCGCTAACAAAATACAGACAATAATGCCACCTAACTCATGGGATTTCGCTGAAGGTAAATGAGTTTATGCATATAAAGAGTCTAGAACAGTGTCTGGTACATAACAAGTGCTAGATAAATGTTATTTTTTATGATTTTACCACCTCAACATTTATATTTGTTTCCATTAAATTTTGTTTAACAATAATTAATTGTTCCATCAAACAACCTCAGCTGTATGGTGAATCAGCATTATTTATGGCTGTCTCTGGTAACTCAGCTGACCTGATCTGGAAGGAAAAAAGCAAATTTTGCAGATAAATTTTTCAAAGGTATTTAGTCCTTCTATCAATTTTAATCTGTAATAAATCTCACTGGGATGGGCTTAGCCATTGTCATTGTTGTGTCCATGTGTGCATTGATTATTTCTCTGAAGTCAACATTTTCTTAGTCAAAGTTTTGGTCAGCCTAAAGTTAGACTATGCTGCATTGACAAACAACTAAAAAATCTCAATGATTTTCAAAAATAATTTTTATTTTTTTGTTAATGTTACACATTCTAAATACATTTGCTGCAACTCTTTTTCCCCTTGCCTTCACTGCAAGACCCAGGCTTACAAAGCAGTGCCTCTCTGGGTCTCAGGGCACAGAGAAGAGAGAAACATGGCAGGCTACTGGGCTGGTTTTTAAAACTTTTGCATAAAAGTGACACATGACACCCTCACTCAATTCATTGGCCAATACAAGTCACATGAGCACACCTGAGCCCAACAGGGAAAGGATGTATAATCCTCCCACAGAGAGAGACAACAAATATCTTGAAAAATAACACATTCTACAGTCAATTATATCAGATCTCAGGAATGTCAAAAAAAATTAGGGGGCAGGGGTTGTTTCTGTTTTGTTCTGCTTTGGTCTTTTTTGTTATTTTACCCTTGAAGATTTTGGTAGTTGTCAGTGTTATTTTGCTTTATTTTTCTCACCCATAATATTTACAGAAACTCTATCTGCATCCTGAAATTAAGAACATTAGTGGGATCCAAATGCGTGACCCGGTCAAAGTGTTGGAATTAAAACCTCCTCCTTCTTCTATGCAATTTTGCTCTACTATTTTGCTCCACCATTTCTGTGACTAGTAGATCTAATCATGTGTGTGTCACTGATGGGAGACCGTTTGATTCATTACCTTCTTAATATTTTTTTCCTTAGAAGTACAATAACCAGGACAATGACTAGATCTGGATAGAATTACACTTCTCCTGCATTAGCATTCATTTCCTTGAGGAATATAGTACTTCATTGATTCTAAGGCTCATTCTTGTTTTTTTTTTTTCCATTCTTGTTTTATATTTTAATGTCTCTTAAATTGGGATTCTTAAAATTATCATTAGAAAGTATTTAGATATTAATTAACTTTTTCCTTATTGGTGATATGCAAAATTATGGTGCATTTTAAAATATTTCATATCTTAAATTTAACTAAATACGGGTCTTATTAACATATATTCCATGTTTGATATGTTCTAACATATTGAATGCCTTGTCTGCTGAGTCATGATGCTGTTAACTACTCTGCCCCTAGAGGGTGCTGTGGCAAGCCGTGGAACTGGCTCTGTGAAGAAGCCATTCTAAGCTTTCACACACTGGTGCAAATAATGTCTGCTGTGTTAATGGGGTGAGGTTAAAGAATGTGTAGAATTCTTTTACCTTTTTCCATCTTTTATTGTTAAAAGTTTTAAATCTTTACAAAATTTGAAAGAATAGCACAATGAACACCCATATAGATTTCTTCTAGATTTACTACAGTACATGCTTTCTGTATGTGTGTGTGATTTATTCTGTGAAACCACTTGAAAGTCATAATGACCCTCACCGCAAAGACTTCAACATGCATCTCGTACATAACCACAGACCATCATCACTCTTAAAAAAAAAGAACCTTAATTCCATAATGCTATCCAGTATGCTATACATATTATAGCATACTGTATATATAGCACATACAGTATGCTACTCAAATGTCCCAAAAATGTCATTCATACACACACACACATTTTAAATCAGAATTCAATCGTGGCTTTTTGTTGTTATGGCTTTTCAGTCTCCTTGAATACAGAACATTATCCTACCTGTTTGTTTGTTTGACTGTTTTTCAGGATATCGACTTTTAAAAAATGGCCCAGGTAGTAGTTATCTTGTACAATTCCCAAATTGTGGCTCTATCTCTTGCCTCCTAAATACATTCAGATTGATTTTGGCCCAAACAGCTGAACAGTGATGCAACACACCTCTTCTAGCATCCCAACAGAAAGCATATAACGTCTAGGTGTCCCTCTGTTGCTATGGCTGAATTTGAACATTTTATTAAGGTGATGACCACCAGAATTTTCCATTGTAAAGGTATATTTTTCTTGTGTGATAACTAAGAATACACATTATATTAACAATGTTGACTATAGAAGATTTGAGGGGACCTAATAAATGGTATCCCTATTTTGTACCCTAGTTCTGTACTAATGTAAATAGCCCAGGGAAGACCACCTACAACAGTAATTCTTTACCTGTTCAAAAATAATGAGCCTGATTCTACCCTAAATTGTGAACTATGAAACTCCTGGAAATCCAAAGGAAGTTTGCAAGACATCACCTATCAGTACTTGTCACACATGGGGGCCCTTTAGATTGTACTAAAGAGACTGGTTTCCTTGAAATATGGAAAGCCAAAGGCAGGTGGAGATAACCTTCTGTGGCAATGCAAGATCAAACAAATGTGAGCATCTGCACTGGCTCACTCCACTTTCCATGCTCTATTCATCCACTTGGAGGGTGCAGGGCTGCCATGGTAACAGTGGCAGAAGCTGCACAAGAGCACTATCGTGATCTTTGGATCACAACTTTGGTAGATTGACTCCAAAGTCAAAAAGCCAATGGAAGCCCTGTGAATTCCATTCCACTCCATCCATGTGATTTATAAGCTCTAATTTTCTGCATTAATTGCTTATGCTCGAAATTGTTAAGATCACATTCTATCTCCTCTTTGGACCGTGTCTGACACAGGTGCAAATATTAGAGAAATTGAAAAGAAAAACAACAAACAAAACTTTGTGCCACAGCAATCCCAAATAGTTTATAGAAAGTTAAATTATTCTGGAGTTTCAATAAATGAATATATGCAGAAATATGCAAAGTATAATGCAGATGAGATATAACTGTAGTAATGGTGCTGCTTATAAACCAACTTTTCAGTCAGTCAGTTGAGGACTCTACTCTGGGAAAAAGTAAAGAGTCAAAGTACTTCCACATACAACAAGCTAAATACTACACTTTTCCTTTAAAAATAATTTGTAGGTTTTCTTTTGTTTTTTCTTTATTTCAGCATATTATGGGGGTACCATGTTTAGATTACGTATGTTGCCCTTGCCCCTCCCCCTCCCTAAGTCCAAGTTTCAAATATGTCCATCCTTTGGGTGGTGCGCATTGCACTCTTTGTGTATGCATATATCCATCCCCCCCCCCCCCCTCCCCCCTGCCCAACATCCAACAGATGTTATTCTTATATGTGCATTTATGTGTTGATCAGTTAATACCAATTTGATTTTGAGTACATGTGGTGCTTATGTTTCCATTCTTGGGATATCTCACTTAGTAGAATGCGTTCCAGCTCTATCCAGGAGTATACAAGAGGTGCTATATCACCATTGTTTCTTAAAGCTGAATAGTACTCCATGGTATACATATACCACATTTTATTAATCCACTCATGTATTGATGGACACTTGGGTTGTTTCCACATCTTTGCAATTGTGAATTGTGCTGCTATAAACATTCGGGTGCAGGTGTCTTTCTTATACAGTATCATCTGTTCTTTTGGGTAGATGCCCAGCAACGGGATTGCTGGATCGAATGGTACCTCCACCTGTATCTCTCTAAGGCATCTCCACACCGCCCTCCACAGAGGCTGCACCAGCCCACAGCCCCACCAACAGTGCACGAGCATTCCCATCCCTCCACATCCACGCCAACATTCGCTGTCCCGGGACTTTTCAATAAAGGCCAGTCCCACTGGAGATAAGCGATATCTCATTGTGGCTCTAATCTGCACCTCCCCGATGACTAGAGATGCCGAGCATTCTCTTACATGTTTTTAGGCCATTATTCTGTCTTCTTTTCAAAAGTTTCTGTCCACGTCCTCTGCCCACTTCCTGATAGGGTCGTTTGATTCTTTCTCGTCGACTTTCCCGAGTTCTAAGTAGATTCTGGTTATCAGCCCTTTATCGGATTTGCAGCATGCAAAAATTTTCTCCCATTCTGTAGGTTGTCTGCTTGCTCCCGTGACAGTTTCCATGGCTGTGCAGAAGCTCCCCAATTTGATCAGGTCCCATCCATCTATTTTGGTTGTTGCCATGATTGCCCCTGGGGTCCTCCCCATAAATTCCTTGCCCAGGCCAATGTCTAGAAGAGTACTTCCAACATCTTCCTCCAGAATTCTAATAGTTTCACTCCTTAGGTTTAAATCTGTTACCCAGCATGAGCTGATCTTTGTGAGAGGGGAAAGGTGTGGATCCTGATTCAGTCTTCTACATGTGGCCATCCAGTTTTCCCAACACGATCCATTGAACAAGGATTCTTTTCCCCAGTGTATGTTCTTGTCTGCCCCGCCAAAGATTAGGTGGCTATATGAAGATGGTTCTACATGTGGGTTCTCAGTTCTGTTCCACTGGTCAATGGCTCTATTTTTGTGCCAGTACCAAGCTTTCTTGATTACTACAGCCTTATAATAGTTTGAAGTCTGGTAAGTTGATACCTCCCATTTTGTTTTTATTGTCTAGAATTGTTTTTGTTATACGGGGTCTTCTCTGGTTCCACACGAAGCACAAAATTAATTTTTCTACATCTGTGAAGAATGATGTTGGTATTTTAATAGGGATTGCATTGAATCCGTAGATCACCCTGGGTGGTATAGACATACCAATGATGCCGATTCCGCCGACCCATGAGTATGGCATAGTCTTCCACCTGTTTACGTCCTCTGCTATTTCCTTCCTCAATGTTTCATAGTTCCCCCTACAGAGGTCCCCCACCTCCTTAGTTAAATACACTCCTAGGTACCCCACCTTCTTTGTTGCTATTGTGAAGGGAATTGAGTCCTTGATCTGGCTCTCGGTATGACTGCCATTAGCGTATATGAAAGCCTCTGATTTGTGTGTATTGATTTTATATCCTGAGACTTTACTAAATTCATTTATCAATTCCAGGAGCCTCCTGGTTGAATCCATGGGGTTTTCCAGATACAATATCATGTCATTAGCAAATAGTGAGAGTTTGATCTCTTCTGTTCCCATTCGTATGCCCATAATCCCACTCTCTTGCCTGATTGCTGTGGCCAGGACCTCCAGGACTAGGTTGAATAGAAGTAGAGACAGTGGGCAACCTTGTCTGGTTCCAGTTCTAAGTGGGAATGCTTTCAATTTTTCCCCATTCAGTGTGATGTTGGCTGTGGGCCCGTCATAAATGGCCTGTATCATTTCCAGGTAAGCCCCATCCATGCCCATCCTGCTAAGCGTTCTCACCATAAAAAGGTGCTAAATTCCGTCAAATGCCCCCTCTGCGTCCACTGAGAGAATCACATGGTCCCCGTTCTTGCCTCTGTTTATGTGGTGAACTACGTCCACAGATCTGCGTATGCCGAACCATCCTCGCATTCCTGGAATGAAGCCCACTTGGTCACGATGGATCACCTTCTTAATAAGCACCTGGATTTGGTTAACTAGAATTTTGTTGAGAATTTTTGCATCTACATTCATAAGGGATATTGGTCTGTAGTTTTCTTTTTTTGTTGTGTCCTTTTCTGGTTTTGGTATCAGGGTTATGTTGGCTTCATAAAATGTGTTGGGGAGGAATCCATCCTTCTCGATGCTGTGGAGTAATTTCTGCAGGATGGGCACTAGTCCTTCTTTGTAGGTGTGGTAAAATTCGGGTGTGAAACCATCTGGTCCAGGACTTTTCTTTTTTGGAATGTTTTTTATTGCTGTTTCAATTTCAGTCCTTGATATTGGTCTGTTCAG
>NW_012140524.1:888625-898035 GCF_000956105.1 Propithecus coquereli
TCAGTGGTTTTTGGGTAGAATGTCCTGTAAATGTCAGTCAAGCCCATTTGTTCTAGAGTTCTGTTTAAGTCCATTATTTCTTTGTTAATTTTCTGTTTGGAGGATCTGTCCTGTGCTGTCAGTGGGGTGCTGATGTCTCCGACTATTATGGTGTTGCTGCCTATCAATTTCTTTAGATCAAGTAGAGTTTGCTTTATGAATCTGGGTGCACCTAAGTTGGGTGCATACATATTTAGGATTGTTATGTCTCCTTGTTGAACTGTAGTCTTCACCATTATATAGTGACCCCCTTTGTCTTTCATTACTTTTGTTGATTTAAAAACCAAGTTGTCTGAGATCAAAACTGCCACACCAGCCTTCTTCTGGCTTCCATTTGCTTGAAATACTGACTTCCACCCCTTTACTTTGAGTCTAAATGCATCCTTGCAGGTTAGATGCATTTCCTGGAGACAGCAGATGCTTGGCTTGTTTTTTTTAATCCATTTGGCCAGCCTATGTCTCTTGAGAGGGGAGTTCAAATCATTCACATTTATTGAGAGAACCGAGAAGTGGGGTGGATTACTGTTCATTCAGTTGGCTTGCATTTTGTTGCTTTGCTTTCTCTCTTGAGCCACTGTGGAATCTTTGATCTTTAACTTTTGAGTGGTTCCACATTTGAGAGTGTTTACCGTGGTGATCCTTGTGTAATTGTTTTGAGTACTTCTTGGAGAGCTTGTCTTGTCTTGGTGAATTCCCTCAGTCTTCGCTTATCTGAGAATGTCTTTATTTCTCCTTCATACATGAAACTTAGTTTTGCAGGGTACAATATTCTAGGCTGGGCATTATTCTGTTTCTGAAGAGTGAGAATGGGGCTCCAGTCTCTTCTTGCTTGTAGGGTTTCAGTTGAGAAATCTGGAGTTATTCTGATGGGCTTTCCTTCGTATGTTACTTGTTTCTTTCGCCTTACAGCTCGTAGAAGGGCCTCTTTAGTGGCTATTTTGGTCAATCTGATGACTGCGTGACGTGGTGTCTTCCTATTTGTACTGAATCTCCCTGGGGTCCGTTGAGCTTCTTGTACCCGTATATCTAGATTTTTAGCAAGGCCCAGAAAATTCTCCTCTATTAATTCTTCTAATAGCTTATCCAGCCCTTGAGTGTTTTCTTCTTCACCTTCCAGAACCCCTATCACCCTCAGGTTTGGTTTTTTCACATAATCCCACATTTCTTGTAGGCTTATTTCTTTTCTCTTAATTTTCTGCTCGATTTCTGTGACTGACTTATTTAATTGGAAGGAGTTGTCTTCAATCTCTGAGATTCTTTCTTCTGTTTGATCTACCCTGTTCTTGAGGCTTTCCACGGTGTTTTGTAGTTCCCTGTATAAGTCCTTTATTTCCAGGAGATCGGTTTGATTTTTCTTTAATATTTCAATTTCTTTAGTGAATTTTTCTTCCAAGTCCTTGATTTTTTTGTGGTTTCTTTGTGTTGGTTATCCATTTTTTCTTGCATATCATTCAGTTTTCTTACAATCCATGTTTGAAATTCTTCTGTCATTTTAGTGTTCTGAGTTTGGTTAATGTCCATTGCTGAGGAGCTGTTGTTCCTCTTTGGGGGTGTGCTTTCCGTTTGAGTCTTCATACTTCCAGAGTTCTTTCGCTGGTTCCTTCCCATCTGGATTAGTTGTTCCTTCTTGCCTTTAGATTTTCATTTGGATAATGACATGCCCTGTTTAGTCTCTGAGCCAGTAGGTGGTGTTCGTGGGTGAGATTTGACCACACCCTTTATGATGAATCAGTAGATGCAGTAAAATTGTGTGCAGGATGACCTCCCTGTCAGTAGGTGGCACTTGCAGGGAGGAGCGAGCTGCAGTGCTGTTTTGGGGTCCTGCAACTAGCTCTTATTCCTCTAGAGAGGCCCTCTTCTGCCTCGGGTGGTGGGTGGGGCCCTGGGATTTCTAGGTGTGTCCTTATTCTCCACCTCAGTGGGAGCAGGACTGGGAGTTAGTCTGGGTGGGGCTGGGTTGGGTAAGCCTGCCCTCAGGCTCCACAACTGTTGTTAGCAGGGGTCAAAGGTCTGCTCTTTGTCTCTGTGCAGAACTGCCGAGAGGGGCTGAAATGGGTCCACTCAGCTGAAAGTCTGGGTTTGGGGGCCGGGGCTGTCCAAGACCCGCACTCTGGAGCAGGTCTCGCTGCCCTCCAATCTCCCCCATCTCCGTGTCCTCTCCCAGGCCTCTGCCAGCAAGCGGGACCTCAGGCTGATGGATCTCCCCTGGCTGTGACGTGGGCCGGGAGGTTCCCTATCCAGAATCGTAGCCTCAGCTGGGTGCACAACCCTCTTTTGGGAGGAAGGTTGCCGCTCTGGCACACTGATCTGCCCCTGAAGGCACACACTCTTCAGTAGGCTCTTTCAGAGATCTCTCTTCTGTATCCCCGGGGCAGTGCGATCCTGACCTGTCTGTACAGGGTCTGGTCTGCAGGCCTGTCCCCTGGACCCTGGAGATCAATTCCTGACGGTGCCAGGGGGAGGGGTGCTGGTCTTGAATCACCTACAGGGTGCCCAAGCTGGATCTATTTCACTCCACCTCGGGATTTGCCCCACTCTCCTGGAGTCCCCAGGCAAGCAGCACCTGGGAGGGCTGGCAGGTAGGGAACTCGCAGTCTGAATACCCCTCAGTCTGCTGTAGGGCCCCACAAGGAAAGGTCCCATTCCTTGGAGATGCCTCTGTGTGATGGCTAAATTGTCTCACCCACGGGTAGGGCGGGGGAAGGAGAGAATGGAGCACTATGGCGTCTGCCAATAGGCCCGGGTCTGCTCCCAGGGAGGTGCCCTGGGGGGCCTAGGAGCCCGGCACCATGTCTGCAAGAGACCACTGCTTACTGGTGGCAGCCATCTCTGGGCTGGTGTCGGCAGGTCTCTCCAACCACTCAGGAGCCCACCAGCCGACCGAGATGCAAGGGAGGGGGAAGTTAACCACTCCACCTACCCTTGTTGCTGGTCTCCAAGCCTCTTGGGACCTTTCTCCTTCCAGTTCTCCTCCGCAACGTCTTCCCGTGGAGTCTCCTGTAGTTTCAGGCACCCTTCCTTTTAACCCTCACCCGATCTATGTTTCTCTGCTAGCTTATTTTTTTCTCTTTCTTCTAAAATTCGTCTTTTTTGCAGAGACACTCTGGCGGCTTTTCTTGTCCGCCATCTTGGCTCCTCCTCATCTGTAGGTTTTCTTGACCTTATACATCAGAGGCCACCATAAATTAGTGAACATACCCAAAAGTAGTGTTACTCAAATTTTCTACAGTGTCAGCAGGTTTCTCATGGAGAAAATGGATTCGCTTTTCTGCAAAACATGGTGCCTTGAGTTAAGCAAAATAGTGCATGACAGATCTCCAATTTAGCAGCTTTAGAAACACCCTGTGAAAGTTAAAAGAAAATGCTTTCCCATGGTGCTCACTTGCCTAAATGGAAGAGTCTGGTCTGAAGATCCGCACATCCTGGAAAAACTCTAAGGAAAATGTGCCACTTCTCTTCTCCAGAATCCAAGTATTAACCACCTGCATGTTCCCAGTTCTTCAACATTTTAAGGTCCTGGACTTTCTCCTTTATGATCTCAATAAGCCTCTTCTTCATACAGTGAGGAGTCTGGAGGACTGAAGAGCCCCAAATTTTTCTTGAAAGATTATTAAGGGATTGCATTGCTCCCATATGCCTCTCACTCTGATTTCTTGCTTTATCTGAAATTTCGATCACCTTCTTGTAATGATTTGCCTCCCATTAAAACTATTCTTCTCCTTCATAGCTTAGCCCAGCGTAAATATCTTCCCTCTCTTTTATTAGTCTCAAGAGAACAGAAAAATTTACTGAAATGAGTGGGTTAAAAGAGGGAAACAGGTATAGAGAAAGCAACAACGTAAAATTTAATATTAGCCATCTCTATCTCTGAAGTCCCTCTTTACAGGTTTGTTTATTGCTTTATTGTTGTTTTTCTTTTGACTGTTCTCCCCATCATGGTCCAGGGTGCCACCATGTACCTTAGGACACTTCCCTACAGATGGTCCTTCTCTGTATCTCCTCTTCTTTCTCATTCTCTTATCTTCCCACACATCCTATTCTCACTCCCAAACACCTGGTATTTTATCATTTATTACATAAAGCAATTTTATTTTCATCATCACAGCTCTAATCCATCAACTTTCACTAACAAAAGACTTTTTAAAGTGTTGTCTAACACATACAAGTCATCTGCTGCAGAGTGTCTCCTTCATAGCATTGAGTGTCTCAGTCAGGAATAGATCCTGCTTTGTGAATAGTAGTGGCTTTACCACATTGAAGGGGATTAGTAATATGTTTTTTCACAAAGTGAGAAATATAGGGATGATAATGTGGCTCCAAAAAGCCATGAGTGACCCAAGCTTTTCTAACTTTCAGCAACACAAGCCTTTACCATGTGTTCCTTTCCCTTTAGGCTCATAATATGGATGCTCCACTTCTAGGCAGGATGAAGGGCAAATGTTTGAAAAACAAAAAAGAAAAAAGAAAGCTAAATAGACAAGCCAGCCAAGTCTATCTCTTTTAAAAGATCTACCTGAAAGCCCCATCGAAAATTATCAGCTTCTATTTCCTTGACCACACCTGTGTTACACAACCACCACTCTACAAGAGTGCATACAAAATTAGAGTTCTCTTAGTAAGGAAAAAGAGAATGAATACTTGGTAGGCAAACAGAAATATCTGTGAGCTGCCACACCAATCGTACGAATTTGAGATCTTACCAAGTACAAGCATACCATATTCCATCAAATATTCAAGCAAACCAAAGGCTCAGAGGAAACAGAGAGAGGTCGAAATGCCAAGAGCAGATCCCCGCACCGCCCCCCAAGGTTACTCTCACCAGACATTTCCTTTGATCTAGGATAGATGAGATCTCTGTGTGAAATTCATGGACCACTTCACACATCATGAGCATTTAAATTATGAAACATGTCTACTTTGTACCTCAGAGAGTTATATCACTTTCATGACATACAGATTAGATTAGATTGCCTGACTTTTCCCTATCTCCAACCAGGGTAATTTTTTCCCTATCTCCCACCAAGCTCCTTTCATTTCTTCCTCCTAGTCTGCAACCAGTTTTTTCCTTTTTTTGTTGGGGGAGTGGATGCAACTGTTTTATTTTAATCTTGATTTTTTTAATTCAGTGGGATAAGGTTCTTAGGCCAAAATCCTTTGTATAAAACAATGTGGATAAAATGTGTATTCTTTCCATCTCAAGCAGTACCCCAAGAGTCATAAGTTTTTTCTTTCTTCCCTTACATCTACAAAGTAAGTCAATAAATTTAAGGAACCCACTAACTCCCATTTATTTTGAAAGGCATTGGGAATCTCCAAATGGGTAAGAAATTGCCTTTGTCCTGTAGAAGCTCATCATTTTGGAACTGAGATAGACCATCACAGTGCAATGTGGAAAGTTTTACAATACAAGTACAGTTGACCCTTGAACATGTGTTTGAACTGTGTGGATCCACTTATATGTGGATTTTTTTTTTCAACCAAAGGCAAGAAAGTATATAGAGGGCCAATGTTTTGTGTACACAGGTTCTGCAGGGCTGACTGCGGGACTTGAGTATATGCAGATTTTGTTATGCACAGGGGTCCTAAAACCAATCCCCTGCATATAGCTAGAGATAACTATATTCAGAAGGTACCATGGGGGTATTGAATTGGGTGAGTAACCCAGCCAGAGGGTAAAGAGAGGAGCAGATCAATTATGCTTCACAAGGGGATACTCCTTTTCTGAATCTTAAAGGGAAGTGGGAGATGGGACATTCCAAGCAGAGGTAAAGCATGGGTAGAATAAAACAAGTAATGGGAAGAAAGCTCTGGTATGTGTAGAGAGCAATAAAGCCAGCTGTGGTTACTAGAACTAAAGTGTGAGAAAGAGTGCTGACAGATAAAGAGAGAGCCTCATCATCAGAACATGCAGGACCTCATATGCCATCTTAAAAACCTTTGGCTTGGCCAGGCGCGGTGGCTCATGCCTGTAATCCTAGCACTCTGGAAGGCCGAGGCGGGCAGATTGTTTGAGTTCATGAGTTCGAAACCAGCCAGAGTGAGACCCCGTCTCTACTAAAAATAGAAAGAAATTAATCGGACAACTAAAAATACATAGAAAAAATTAGCTGGGCATGGCGGTGCATGCCTGTAGTCCCAGCTACTCAGCAGGCTGAGACAGAAGGATCACTTGAGCCCAGGAGTTTGAGGTTGCTGTGAGCTAGGCTGACACCACGGCACTCACTCTAGCCCGGGCAAAAGAGTGAGACTCTGTCTTAAAAAAAAAAAAAACCTTTGGCTTGATCCTGATAGTGAATGTTTTAAGAGTTTTAGACTAGCGAGTGCTGAGATCAGTAGTACGTTTTAGATCTGGCTCTAGATTGAAAGATGAATATAAAGTAGGGATAAGATTGCAGTCAAAGAAAGCTGATCGAAGGCTGCTGTGATAACTCAAGCAAGAGCTGATAAGAACCCACATGAAGCGCGTGATATATGAAGGGAGCAATATCAGAGAAATAGTGTGTTTATTCACTTAATGACTATTTATTGAGCGTGCTCTATGTTGTAGACACTGTGCTGGCCACAGGTATATAAATAACATTGAGCAAGACAAACAAAAATCCCTAGGCTCATAGAATTTGCAAGATGATATTAAAGTTCTTCCAGATCTAGGGATTAATAAAACTGATTTACTTCTGTAACCAAAGGCTGACCTTTAAAATGTTTTCAGCCCAGCTCTAAAATATAGTCTTTGTCAGAAGAGAAAACGGAAGACAAGAAGCCAAGGTCCTCATTCACACAGCCCTCTAAATCTTGAAGGACCTGTTCCTGGAAGATACTAATTAAATGAAACCCGCTTCATCAATGCATGTCTCTGATGAATATAAAAAACTTGCACAGATTCTGAAACACCTTTAACATTTTCCTCATTTGGAAATACAGCTGTTGCCTCCCAGCTTGCTTTTTCTCAGCAGCTGTGATAATGTCAGGAAGTGACATTATTACTTGCCCAGGCTGTGCACTTAGAATTTCATTTTTTCATAAACAACAAGGCCCTTAGTAATTCTTGCAGAACACTTCAAAATTCTTGTGCATCCACTCAAACTTTGCAACCTTTGAAACATCTGTTACCCTCAGCTCTAATTTGGAAGGCAAACTCCTCAGAGCATACTTTACTAACTCAGGAGGTTTTAAAGTAATTTTACAAATTTGCTTCCTTACTCTGTTTTAAAGCAGGGCATATGCAAGAATTAAGAACCTGAAAGCACTTCATATTGTTAACTACAGTTAAAGTACTTGTGGGAGAAAAGTCTGTCATGAATTACATGTGGTAACAACTTTCCCTTCATCCAGCATCTGGCAAAGCAACTTTTCCTACATTTTCTGTTCTGAACAGGTAACCACTTTTTTCTAGTCTTTGCTTGGTGACCATGCTAATAAAAAGATCTTATCACCTTTATGGCATTATTTCGTAATTTGGAAATGGAGGAAATTGAATAACAGGATTCCCTTCAGCAAGGTGATTCTGGATTTTGTAATTAATAAGAACAATTTTCAAAACAGTCGTTGTATTCCATAGAGACAAGAGAATATTAATCAGAAAAATGAATGTCTTAAACCAATTAAAATATCTAAACCAGAGAAATGTCTCCCAGAATAACCACTAGACATAAGTTTTTCAATATTATAGATAATAAATATGGTTTCCACAACACTGTAGACATGCAAAGACCTTGTTTGCAAAAATGGTAGATTGGGATGAAGGTAGCGGGTTTTTCTACAACTTTTTAATTTTCTTTGTGGTTATTGGGTATTTAGATTTTTCTCTCCCTTTAGGAGTTAATTTGGGTGACATATTTTCTGGGAAATCATCCATTTAAAGGAGCTTTTCATATTCATTAACATAGATTTTGAAAACTATTTTCTTGTAGTTCCGTTAATCATTTCTATATTGGTGAATCATTCTCTGGCCTCACCCTTAAGTGTATGCATTTGTGCTTTCATCTCTTCCCACCCACCCCCTTGATCAGGCTAAGTGGAAAGGAACCTGTTTGAATAGGTTTATTGTGTTATTGTATTAAATCTCCTGGATATATCAATTCTACCATTTTTCTATTCCTAGTTATTAATTAATGCTTTCATCTTTACGCATTCCTTTCTTTCTTTTGCTTTCCTTGAACATATTTTTTCAGTATCCTATACTGAATGTTTATCTTTATTTTCTTTTCCTTAGATTTTTATGTATAGTTTTCTCATTTTAAAATAGTCTGCAATTTCAGTTTTTATTTTCTATTTGATGCAAGAGTCAGTTAAAGTTACTTTTTCATTTGTTTTTACTTTTGCTAGATAAATCTACTTTTATTAAATTATGTTAAGAGATTATGCTATTTTACTTTCTAGAATTTATGAAGATTTTCTTTGTGGGTTCATAGGGACTTAGAAAAAAGGTAGAGTCTCTATGGTATAAAAATGTTTATAGCAATCCTATTAATTGTATTAAATTATTAATATATCACTAGAGGATTAATATGTTAATGACTTTTAGGCTTCTCCATCTGTCAAGGATGAAAGAAGTGTTAAAAATCCTGAGATATTATTATATTTCTTTTGATTTCTTATTTTCTACAGCTTTATTTATATATTTAGATGCTATGCTACTTACTTACTATCATCTATGGACAATGCAAAAATTTGTGTAATTTTACCACCTCTCCCTTTTATTTCTTTCTTGGTTTTTGGTGACATATTCTAAGATGTTCTCCCTTGTGTATTATAGCTGATTTTTCAATGATTATTAATAATTTATATTACATAGCTTTTCTCAGGAATTATAATCATTAAAGTTAGTTTTATAACTAAATTTAAAGTTTAAAACTGCAATGATTATGTTTAAAACCATTAGTACTTACTACCAGGGTTTCCTTCCCATAGTTTCACTCTTCTGTTTGAACAAGTTAGGCATTCAAGCAGATTTTTCATGTAGAGTACATAGGCCATATAGTTGAAAAGTCTTCGTATATTTGAAAATATCGTTCTGTTGCCTTGACAAGTTAATGACAACATGGCTGGGTATAGCCTCTATGGGTGAAATCTCTTCTCCCTCCAAACTCTGGAGATATTGCTCCCTAGTTATCCTGCATATAAAAATTCTGAAATTAAGCTATTTTTTTCCTTAATTGATGAATTACTTCTTCTGTTTGTATATTTCTACAACGTCTTCTTTAACATTGAAATATAATGATTTTTATTTAACCAAAAAGCATCAATTCTACTGTATCAAATTCTCTTAATAGGCCGGGCGCGGTGGCTCACTCCTGTAATCCTAGCTCTTTGGGAGGCCGAGGCGGGCGGATTGTTTGAGCTCAGGAGTTCGAAACCAGCCTGAGCAAGAG
>NW_012140524.1:898540-900955 GCF_000956105.1 Propithecus coquereli
GTATGCTTGGACAAGTATTTTAACCTCACTGCATTTTATTTTCCCTACATGTAAATGAGGATAATATACTCACTTTATATATGATTATCATAAAAATTAAATGAAAGAGTATCCATGAGGACCAAATACATTGCATAGTCATGTATACTTACATATAAATAAACCATATATATATTTTTTTTTATTTCAGCATATTATGGGGATACAGATGTTTAGGTTACGTATGTTGCCCTTCCCCCCTCCCCCCAAGTCCGAGTTTCAAGTGTGTCCATCCCTCAGATGGTGCGCATTGCACTCTTTGTGTATGTATATACCCATCCCCTCCTCCCCCCTGCCCCCTCTCCCCTGCTCGACATCCACTAGATGTTATTCTTATATGTGCACTTATGTGTTGATCAGTTAATACCAATTTTATGGTGAGTGCATGTGGTGCTTGTTTTTTCTTTCTTGGGATACTTCAACCCAAGTGTCCATCAATACATGAGTAGATTAATAAAATGTGGTATATGTATACCATGGAGTACTATTCAGCTTTAAGAAACAATGGTGATATAGCACCTCTTGTATACTCCTGGATAAACCATATATTTTTTGAAAATAATACTAGTCATAGTCCTAGAGATATGTGTCCTTTGAATTAGCATAAAAATCAAAATTAAAAAAGATAAATAACAGTATAATATACATTGTTTTTAAATGCATTCCCTAAAGGACTATTTTACTCCAAGAATCCTTTACATTGGAGTCCTCTCATTCATTTAAAAGATGGCTGAATTTATAAAACTACAGTTACATAGAATAGAGTATAGCAGGAAAAACAGTAGCTTATTGTCAAAGAGCTCCAGGGTGAATTCTTACCAGCTTGGGATCTTGGTAAAAAGATAAGTTACTTAACTCATCTCAGTCTCTATTTCCTTAACAGCAGAATGAGAATATTATTGTCTACTTGCCAGGGGTTAGGAGAGGACTGAGGGTCTGGCCTACATCTTCTTTAAAATTTAGGAGCTCATTTATTTTGTAAGGCAAGGTACACATTTGCTGTAGCACGACACATAAGAGATTTTGGCTGAAAGATATTTATGTTTTAAACACAAGTTCCAAAATGCTTAATACAGGCTTAGGATTCTGTAAGTACCCAATAAGAGGTATGTATTATATTTGTTATTCAAAACATTTTGTGAGCAACTCCTCTGCCAGGTCTGTGCTGGGTATTAGAAGCCAATTTCTCTGACAAAGTCAGAAATAGTTGCCTTACAACCTTTCTTTCCAGCTCTGTCTTGTGCAATAAGAGATTTGACCAGCAAGAGCTAATGCTTTCAGGATTTAGAGTTGTGTTTCATGAAAAAAAAGAAATGCATTATTAATGAAATAAAATACAACAGGTACCCAAATGCCAGGTTTATTTATGCCAGTTTTCATTGCCTGACTTCCCTCTGCAGATTCATTGGATCCACTTCAAGCTGCTGATCAGAACACTGGGTGCCTTCTGTTACTTTAAGTACATAGTACAATAAAATAGGAAATATCATTCCACACAAGGCTTCAAGATTGATCTCCTTAAGACAACAGAGAAAACAATAATGAGATGGGCAAGAAAAAATAAAAATTCCTCAAGGGTGAAATATATTTTCTTAGATCCATGCAAGCAAACTTGTTTGCAGAACTCCATCTCAGTAACAAAACATGTTGACAATGAACACTGCCTTATCTTTCTTCATATTGTAAATGCTAAAATGTGACTGTATCTTTAAAAATTTGCTTTGACAGCTCGAATTTTTAAATCAATGTTTGTCATACCCAACTACTGTTGCCTTAGGTGACCATACAAAAATTTTAACAATTCTATGCTCCCTACTGTTATGTAATAAATATTTTGAATATTACTGTGTTTAACATACAGGATTTGAACTAAGCAAAAAGAAAATCGAGACCTTTTACCACCAAGACAACACACATGGCAATACGGTCTCTCAGCACAATTTGTACTATTGATCCAAAAATGTTATTCCACGCCTACATATTTAAAGGGAAGGAGTTTCAAACACCAGTTTTCCAAACTCTACTACCAGTTCATTAGTGAACACTCATAACAGTTTCTGCATCCCCACATAATGTCATAACTGTGGAAGTCAGATAATGAAAATTCATTTGATTACTTTCTCCTAGATAGCATCTGAGTGTGAATCTCAGAGTCTGAGAGACACAATTTCAAATCCTGCATCTGTCTTGTGGTCTTCATTAATCTCAATTTCTTCACCAATGAAAATATTGATAATAAAATCTACTTTGTATCATTGTCAAGAAGATGAAATGAAATAATCTATTTAAAGTCTGAGAACATAATAGACCCTCAATAAATTGTAGCTCTTTAAAAATAGCCAAAGTAATCCTAAGCAAAAAGCATTTGACAAAGTC
>NW_012140524.1:904246-907843 GCF_000956105.1 Propithecus coquereli
TTATTATGCACCAATAAGATTAAAAAAGAAAAAATTTTTCTTTTTCTCTTAATAAACTATTGCCTTAGTATGTTCTGAAAAAAAAAAAAAGAACAAATTTGCAGTCATCACATTATTTGACTTCAAGTTATACTACAAGGTGATAGTAATGCAAACAGCATGGTACTGGTATAAAAATAGACACACAGACCAATGCAACAGAATAGAGAACCCAGAAATAAAGCCAAATACCTACAACCGACTGATCTTCAACAAAGTAGACAAAACCATACACTGGAGAAAGAATGCCCTATTTAATAAATGGTGCTCAGTAAACTGGATAGCCTCATACACAAGAATGACACTGGATCCCTGTCTCTCACTATACACAAAAATTAACTCAAGATGGATTTAAGACTTAAATGTAAGATGTGAAACCATAAGAATGTTAGAAGAAAACCTAGGAAAAACTATCCTCAACATTGGCCTAGGTAAGGAATTTAGGACTAAGGCCCCAAAAGCAAATACGACAAAAACAAAAATAAATAATTCAGATTTAATTAAACTAAAATTTTTCTTCACAGCAAAATAAATAATCAGCAGAGTAAATAAACAACCTACAGAATGGAAGAAAATATTTGCAAGCTATACATCCAATAAAGGACTAATATCCAGAATCTATAATGAACTCAAACAAATCAACAAAAAAAAACCCAAATAATCCCATTAAAAAGTGGGCAAGAAACGTGAACAAACATTTTTTAAAATAAGAGAAACAAATGTCCAACAAACATATGAAAAATGTTCAACATCACTAATCATCAGGAAAACGCAAATAAAACCACAATGATATATCACCTTACCCCTATCAGAATGGCCATTATTAAAAAGTAAGAAAAAAAAATAGATGCTGGCATGGATGCAGTGAAAAGGGAATGCTTATATACTTCTGGTGGGAATGTAAATTAGTACAACCCCTGTGGAAAACAATATGGAGATTTCTCAAAGAACTGAAAGCAGACTTGTCATTCAATCTACTATTGGAGATCCCACTCCTGGAGATCTACCCAGAGGAAAAGAAGTCATTTTATAAAAAAGACACCTGCACTCATATGTTTATTGTAGCATAATTCACAATTGCAAAGATATGAAACCATCTAAGTGCCCATCAACTGATTAGTGGATAGAGAAAATGTGGTGCACACACACACACACACACACACACACATACACACACACCATGGAATACTACTCAACCATAAAAAAGAATGAAATCATGTCTTTTGCAGTAACTTGGATGGAACTGGAGACCATTATCCTAAGTTCCTAAATGAAGTAACCCTGGAACAAAAAACTAAATAGTACATATTTTTACATGTAAGTGGAAGCTAAGCAATGGGTATACACAATCATACAGAATGATATAATGGACATTGGAGACTCAGAAAGGGGAGGGTGGGAGAGAGTACAGGATGAAAAATTATCTATTGGGTACAATGTACACTATTCAGGTGATGGGTACACTAAAAGCCTAGACTTCTATACTATACAATTCATCCATGTAACAAAAAAAATGTGTACCCCCTACATCTATCAAAATAAAATTTAAATAAATAAATGATAGCTCTTGTTACTGAGGAAAGATCAGACGAGATATCAATGTCTACCAAAAGAGGAGGATGAGAACAGGGCTCTTCCATTCAGAGCACCCAGAATATCCAGGGTCCTCCCTGAAGACAGAGGCTTGAAGCTTCATTAAGCTCAGCTGTGAAGAAGGAGAAAGATGAAACAGAGAAACCTAGATGGACATAGCCAAAACACATGACTTAATCAAAGCATTAACACATCTTCTCTGAACTTTCTAATTGCATTTTAATGTTCTCTTTTCCACTTGGAATAGCCTGTCAGTCCTACCATTCCTCCAGGGGATAATAAAGATCCCTTTAATGATGCGTAGCTATCTGGCTGATGATGCTTAACTGTTGCTAAGAAATACCACAAAAACCATTTTCATTTTATGCAAATACCCAAATGTATTCAAAAATTAGTTCACTCAAATATATTCAAAAATCACCACTCCAAAGATTAGATAAGCGGATGGTTTCATCTCTGGATTCTCAGTCCTGTTCCAGAGGTCAATGTCTCTGTTCTTGTGCCAGTACCAAGCTGTTTTAGTTACTATATATCATTCGATCCAGCAATAGCACTATTAGGCATCTACCCAAAAGAGCACAAAACAACCCAAGTGCCCATCAATCCATGAGTGTATTATTAAAATTTGGTATATGTTTACAATGGAAGGGCATGCCTTTAACCCTCGCTTGGGTGAGGTAAAGACATAAAGTGTAACCATAATGTTTGTACCCTCACAATACCCTGAAATAAAAAAAAAAGAAAAACAAATCATCACTCCACTTTTGAAACATTGAGATGGCCTAATACACATAAAAAAAGACAGCAAATCAAAATATTGTCTTTTGATTGATAAAGACTATAGCAGAGATCATAGTTTAATATAAGAACCAAATTGGCTTGCTATTTGAACCCAGTGTTAAGCAGATTTACCTATCTAGTCACAGGCAATGCTGGACAAGAGCAGACAAGACTTAAAACACAGAGGACCTGAAGAGAACTGCTCCATGAAGACAGCTTTATTGCAAAAGAATAAAGCAGGAGCTGAACTGGGCATGCTCAGTATATCCTTTCCAAATTTATACGAGTTACTCTGGGCAGGATAAAAAGCATGGAGAGTGGCCAGTATTGCCATATTAATATTGCATTCCCTTAACTGGGAGAAAACTTCTCCTCATATCCACAACCAGAAAATAAACTGAAAAACCTAAGAAATACAAGGCATTAATCCATTGCCAAAGAGTAGGATCAATTCTCAAAAGGTGTCATATTTTACAAAAATTAAAGTTCTATTTAAACACACCTCCAGGCATGATAATAAAAGTTCTGGAAGACATTTGCATCCTTTAAGCAAAGCATATTATAAGAAACATCCTGAGCAGAACCAGCAGAACACCATTCACATGGGTCATAGTCTTAATCATTCAGGACATACTGTTGCTGTGTGTTGTGACTGTAAAGATCTAGACAAATCCCTTCTCTCAATGAGTTTGAAGCAAATTTACAAATGCACACAGATGCCAGGCAGGAATCAAAATAGCTACTAATACTTTTCTACTGGTAGAGATGGGATAGAAAATACAAGTTGAAAAGACAAATACTGCATGATCTCACTCAAGTGGAATCTTATAAAAAAAAATAAAGTTGATATCATAGAAGCAGAGAGTAGAACAGTGGTTACCAGAGACTAAGGAGGGGAGAAGCAAGGGGAGAGGAGGGACAGGTTGGTCAACAGGTACAAGGTTACAATTAGATAGGAAGAATAAGTTCTGGTGTTCTATTGCACAGCGGGGTGACCTTGTTAATGTAAGGTATTCTATATTACAAATAGCTAGAAGAGAGGTTTTTGAATGTTCTCACTATAAAGAAAGGACAAATGTATGAGGCGATGGGCACACTAAATACCCTGACTTAATCCTTATACAACATAGGTGTATCAAACTATCAAATTGTACCCCCGTAAGTATGTCCATTTAAAAATTAATT
>NW_012140524.1:917803-919677 GCF_000956105.1 Propithecus coquereli
AAAAAAAAAAAAAAAAAAGAGACACAAAGTGCTTTCACCCAGAGAAGTAGAACAGGCCATGTTGTTCAAGGGATGTTTAACTCTGTTCCCTCTCAGAGGGGAAAGTAAGCTCATGAAAATAAACTGGAAAACCTAAGAAATCTAAGGCGTTAATCCCTTGCCAAAGAGCAGATCCTTGCCATCTCACCAAGAGATGAATCATTCTGCTTTGCACACAAAGGGATTAGTGAAAAGTGTAAGGGGGTATAGAAGCCTTTTGCCTCATACTTTCAGAAGTATGGAATGTGGAGAGAAGGAAAAAATGACACATTGCAGTGATCTGTAGACAGATTCTGCTCCAAGTACCTTTGCCTTTTGTGGTGGGTGTGAATTTCAGTCCATATTCCATGTGTGCAGAAAAATATAACTTGTTTGTTATATAACTCATCATAATTCCTTTTATAAGAAGAATGTGACTATTTTCCCAATTCGCTCTGGAAAGCTCCATTTTCCATGTGCCATATGGGTATAATTATCAATAGCTCCCCTTTTCACCCTCAAATGTCACATTTGGACAATAAATTATATGGTCTTCCTAATAATATGCCTATTCTAACAAGTGGGTGGTAGAAACTTAATCCCAGTCAATCCAGAGGGTTCCCCTTTTACCGCAGTGTGGGGCCTAAGTTCTGGGTGGGGATGGGGAGGAGGGTTTGGCCTCATGTGCATCAGGTCCCGGCAGGCAGCTAGCTACTCTGGCATCTGTGCAAACCTCCTTGTCCCTGCCTCGTCTTCAAGTGTCAGCCTATGCAGGGGCTGCCATTTCTTTGGTCTCAATCTTGTCAGAAAGGGTTCCCACAGTTGAATTTTCTCCATTATGTTACTTCAGATGCAAGGGAGTTACCATGAAGCTACCCACACCACACTGACACAAAAGAAATTATGAAAGTGTCTAAAGCCTGTGTCACTTTCATGCCTCCATCCAGCAGGGAGAATCAGTCAACTTCTTGTGTGTCATACTGGCCCACTACGGACCCAGCCTCTTTGCCTGGGGATTGTTCCAGCATTCTCACCCCTTGCTGCAGTACAGGAAATTTTGTAAAACTGCTCTCCAGGGTTTGTTGTTTCCTCAGTCTCCAGCAGGAAAAGGGTGTGGCATACCCTTGCCTCTTTCAGATCCACCAGAACATCCAGGATTTTTTATTCACTCCACCCATCCCCACCATGGCACGGCCCAAGGAGGCAGAGCACAGGATCTAGTCATCAGTAATCAGTAAGTATACTTGATCATCATAATTATCATTGTTAAGTCTCCACTTCATCATCTACAAAAAGGTATGATAAAATCTATTTTACTGGATTGTGATGAAGTTCAAAGAAGTCAACTTTTATCAAAAGGAAATTGCAAAGTACATGTAAATACTAGCATTTTTCTTTGTCTGGCTGTGAGTTGAGGGAAGGGACTGTGTTTTAGTTTTCATTTTTGCCCTCTCACATAGTGACTTATGTATAATGAGTTCAAATAATGTTTTCAGTAAAATGATTACCTAAAACATTATACAACAAGGTTATAACATAATTAAAAACATTTCTTTTCCATCAAAGTAAATAGGAATAATGTCCTGTAGACATTTTATAGTGCCTAGTATTTAGCACAGTGGTAAGTCCATAACAGAAAAGTAGAGAATATGTGTGGAATGATTCATACACTTTATAAAATATGTTTAACTGGCCACCTGTGGCTCTTTTTTTTTTTTTTTTTTATTTCAGCAAATTATGGGTGTACATATGTTTAGGTTACGTGTGTTGCCCTTGGGTCCCCCTCCCCCACCGAAGTCCGTGTTTCAAATATGTCCATCCTTCGGGTAGTGCGCATTGCACTCCTTGTGTATACA
>NW_012140524.1:922557-933621 GCF_000956105.1 Propithecus coquereli
CTATCTCCACTTCTATTCAACATAGTGCTCGAAATCCTCGCCACAGCAATTAGGCAAGAGAGGGATATTAAGGGTGTCCAAATGGGGACAGACGAGATCAAACACCTGTGGCTCTTAAAGCAAGAATATAACTTCAAAAATTTGTCTTGTAGGAAGAATGAGAAAATCAAGTTCAAAAAGTCACAATACTATTTTGGAAATAATTGACCACCAAAATAATTGATACCAAAACAAAGGCACAAAGAAAATGTTAATAATAAATAAATTAAAATAACAAGGACCTAAGGAGTATTTAAAATAAATAATGCACTATCATCAATTCACGTTTACCCTCGCTAAGTGAAGCATGGGAAAATTACCAAAAAATAAAGTAAAAATTGTTCATTTTAAGGATTTTTGTGCCTTTTTATCTTACTCTCTAAGTGAGTATAATAGGATGTTCAGTGTCCATATTCCAAGCAGAAGAATGAGATAATACTCAAAACAGATTGTCAATCCCTAAACAATGGACAAATAATAGAATATATATTTCTTTCAAGATTATATTTTTAAAATTTAAAAGTAAAAGCAACTTAAATATTTGAAATTTGGGAAACGATTCCAAAAAATGTGATTACAAAAGCAATGATTCATAAATATATAGTAAGCTTTCATTTTTTAACATGCTCATAATCAGTTACATTTACATTAACAATATCTAATATAAATCTAACAAATAATCACAAGCTTTGGTGCTATGCAATAGAATTTTACTAATCATTTTACTAATCAAAAGAATTTTTAAAATTAGGAATTTGCCATACATGTTCAGGCTCTCTTCTGTAACGATGATGCTTAAAGGGTCTACTCCCTTTGGGCAACATTGTAGTAACTACACCTGACAGGTGAGTCCAGCTGATTCAGAGAACCCTCACTAACACTGGTATATACACACTTTTAACTTAGGACCAGTGCCTGGAACATGGCAGGCATGCAATAAATATAGCTGTTGTTATTTTCAGTATAATCATATGCCTAAATCAACAGCTGTCATGCTCTAAGGACAACTAATCCCACTTCACTAAAATATTAGTGAAACCCATAAAAGGACAAGATCTTTCCTAAACCTGATCGTGGACATTAACCACTTGCATGGCCTTGATCCTTTTGATCAACTTTAGTCCACCTCAAATTGGTCTCTGTACAAAACTGCCAATGTCTAAGCATTCTGAAAGTAGTCTGGGTTCCCAGCTGCTTAAAGAACAGAGTCTTCCTCAACTGTCATTCTATTTCTGAACCTTCTAACTGCTGTACACATCTCCACTGTGATTAAATAAAATGAAGTCCTCTGTGGCTGCCCATTACAAACACCTTTGCTCTAAGTCTCAGGAAAGGGATTTTTGTTGTTAAGACACTCAATGTTAAAAAAAAAAAATTATCTCTACTTTGAACTGTGGGATAGAAATCTTAGTTCATAATCAAGTGCAAAAAAATTATAATTTTATTTTGTAACAATTTAAGTAATATTTTGTGTCACATCATGACATGGAAAAATAAACATTGTCTCCACAAAACTAGGATTTTTCTGCTTTTGCCAAGTGACAAAAAAGGTCCAGTGAGGCTTGGGTATTTATAGTGCCCAGCCTTTGGCACATGACAGAGAGAGAGGGAGAAGAGATCTATCTTCATCTTATTTTTAGAAAAAGCATATTTATAATACTTCATATAATTTTGAAATTAACATTCAATAAGAGTAATGAACTTAAATTCAATATGTAATGCAAACATGATTGGAAGATTTGAGTAAATAAAACCAGGTAGAAGTAGAGATGAAAAAAGAGATGACAGAAAGTCAACATGGGGATTTACTCCTGACAGTATAATTCCCAACTGCCCTCTAAAGAGCAAGGTACAGTGTTTCCCAGACAGCTGTCTGCATGGACACTCCTTCTCACCTCCTGCCTCCCTTTGCCGCTTAATCTCTCAGCTCCTAGTTTAAATATCTCCTCGGGAGACAAGTTTCCACTTATCCCACACTTAGATGTCCCTGTTATTCATGCTCACAGCCCTCAAGGCGTCTTCTTTAAAACAGTCATCACATTTGTTCATCTTTGCTCCATGTCTCCTTTTTTTAAAATTGCTATAGGTACATAATCGTATATCTTTATAGGGTACATGTAACGTTTTGATACAGGCATACAATGTGAATTATCAAATCAGGGTAAGTGGGGTATCCATCACCTCAGACATTTATCATTTCTTTGTGTTAGGAACATCCCAGTTCCACTCTTTCAGTTACTTTAAAGCAGTGGCCCCCAGCCTTTTATGGCACCAGGGACCATTTTCATGGAAGACAATTTTTCCACGGACGAGGGAGCAGGACGATGGTTTCAGGATGATTTGAGCACATTACATTTATTGTGCACTTGATTACTATTATTATTACATTGTAATACTATTATATAATGAAATAATTTTACAACTCACCCTAGGTTGGGGACACCTGCTTTAAAGTATACCATAACTTATTGTTGATTATAGTCACTTTGTTGTCCTAGCAAATATTTTTCATTCTCTCTAACTACCTCCTACATTTTTGAACCTATTAACCATCCCCACTTTTTCTCCCCCTCCCCACTACCCTTCCCAGACTCTGGTAACCATAATTTTACTCTCTGTCTCCATGATATCAGTTGATTTTAATATTTAGCTTCCACATGTGAGTGAGAACATGGCAGATTTGTCTTTCTGTGCTTGGCTTATTTCACTTAACATGTTCTCCAGTTCCATCCATCTTGTTGCAAATGGCCGGATTTCATTCTTTTTTGTGGCTCTATAACATTCCTTTGTGTATATGTACCACAATTTCCATTCATCCACTGATGTACACTTAGACTGATTCCAAATATTGGCTATTGTGAATAGTGCTGCAATAAACATGGGAGTGCAGATATCTTTTTGATATACTGGATTGCCCTCCTTTGGATATATACCCAGCAGTGGAATTGCTGGGTCATATGGTAGCTCTATTTTTAGTTTTTTGAGGAACTTCCATACTGTTCTCCATAGTGGTTGCACTAATTACATTCCCACCAGCAGTATATGAAAATTCCCTTTTCTCCACATCTTTGCCAGCATTTATTATTGGCTGTCTTGTTGATAAAAGCCATTTTAACTGGTGTGAGATGATATCTCATTGTAGTTTTGATTTGCATTTCTTCAATGACTGATGATGTTGAGCACTTTTTCATATACCTGTTGGCCATTTGTATGTCTTCTTCTGAGAAATGTCTATTCAGATCCTTTGCCTATTTTTTAGTCAGATTATTTTACTTTTTCCTATTGAGTTATTGGAGCTCCTTATATATTCTAGTTATTAGTCCCTTGTCAGACAGGTAGTTTGAAAATATTTTCTCCCATTCTATGGGTTGTACCTTTCCTTTGTTGATTATTTTCTTTGACGTGCAGAAGCTTTTTAGCTTGACATGATCCCAATTGCCCAATTTTGCTTTGGTTGCCTGTGCTTTGCAGGTATTACTCAAGAAGTCCTTGCCGAGACCAATGTCCTGAAGCATTTCCCAATGTTTTCTTTTAGTAGTTTCATAGTTTCAGGTCTTAGATTTAAGTATTTAAACCATTTTGATTTGATTTTTGGATATTTGAGAGATAAGGGTCTAGTTTCATTCTTCTGCATATGGATATCCAGTTTCCCAGCACCGTTTATTGAAGAGACTGTCCTTTCCCCACTGTACGTTCTTGGCACCTTTCTCAAACCTAAGTTCCACAGGCTCCCCGTTCTCAGTCTCCAGTGCCCATTACAATGCTCTGTGCTTGTGTGGCCATAGCTTTGCTCCCACTCCTTTCTTTTCCCCAGGCCTCAGCCCAGTCCTCTCCGCAGGGGACCCTCCCTGCCTCTCCTGATTAGGCCAAATCCCCTGGGCAAGGCCTCACATACCCCTCAGCTTCAGCCACCAGGTGTGCAGATGTACGCCGCCATGGGGCCAGTGTCTTCTCTTCCCCCTGCACCTGTGGGCTTCAGAGACAATGACGGCAAATGTGCTGCACAGGGTTCTACCCCTCACGCTGACCCACCTCACAGGTAGGGAAACTGAGGCAGGGGAGGGGAGGAGTTTGCCCCAGGCCACATGCAGGACCGCAGCAGGGGCCCTCAGGGGAGTCTCCGAGACCACTGGAGGCCCCAGGCCGCCTGGCCCCGACGATGCCTCACCACTGGCCACCAACTTTTCCATCTCCTCTGAACCCTTCTTGAGAAGCCTTTCCAGTATTCAAAAGGAATTGAATGTTGTGATCTAAGTCTTTGGTCACTGCAGCCCTGTCAGCCCTGAGTGTGCCCCAAGCCCAGTAATGCTGTGATTCTCGCAGACTCCTGCTTGGTGGACTTGGGATAGATACAGCAGACTTTCCTAGATACCAAGTAAAATCCCTCACTCTCTTCCCTCGCTCTCTGTTATCTGGGCTGCTAGAGTTGGGGGAGGAAGGCCATGGGCTCTCCCTTGTGGCCACCAGTGCCAGGTCACACCTGAATGCAGCCCAGGCTCACCCAAAGCCAGTGGTGATTGTTGCCTGGCTACCTCTGATGTTTGTTCAATGGCAAAGTGTTCTTTAGTCAGCAGGTGGTGAATCCTGCCAGGACTGGGTCCTCTCCTTCATGGCAGCATGTTTCCTGCTGGCCCAGCATAGGTCCAGAAGTGCCATCTGGGAACTAGGACCTAGACTCAGGGGCTTCAGGAGTCTGCTTGGTATTTTATTTTACTGTGGCTGGGCTAGTACCCAAGTTGCAAAACAAAGTCCTCTGAACACTTCTCTTTCCTTTCCCCAGATGGATCAAGACTCTACTGATCCACATTGCCTGGAGCTGGAGGAGGAGTGACATAGGCACTGGCTTGGCCACCACTGCTGGTGTCTCACTGGGTCATGTGCACCCCAAGTCCACTGGCTCTGAGCCACCACAGCCACAGGAATTGCACAAGGACTGCAGCCTTTGTGGCCCAACTGCCCTATGAATTTAGTCCAGACCCCAGGCTGCTTTTTGTCAGTAGTGGTGGGTGTAGCCAGAACTCGGGTTTCAAGGCGGAGGATTTCCCTGTGGCCTGCATGGTCTAAATACTCCCTCAATGGGCACCAGCAGAATTCTGCCCTGTCCTGTGTTCCACTTCGCCAAGGCAGCCCTGGGTCTCAATGCAAAGCCTCACAATCACTTCACTCTCCTTCCCCTGGGCACACAGATTCTCTCTCCATTTGGCGTGCTAGCACAGCACTGCAGGGCATGGGGGAGGGGCGGCGTAGGCAATGCAAGACTCTTTCCTGCCCTATTCCGTGCCTCTTTCCTTGATATAATATTAAAACCAGGTAGTATGATGGCTCACCTGATTTTTGGTTCTTCTCAACATGCTTCCTTGCATGGGTAATTGTTGAATTTGGTGTTCATCAGGAGGGACGATCACTCCAGGTTTCTATTTGGCTATCTTGCTCCACCCCTCTCTGATTTTCGAGGTCACTTGACCATAAGAATGTCTACAGAGATGTTTGTTGTTTCTATCTGTCTGGTCCCTTCAGGAATCTTGCTCTCCATCTGTGACACACCTGAGCTGATGGGAATCTGCAAGGCTGACAAAAGTCCCACTTCCTCAGCTGCAGCCCTGCAGTCTCTGCTCCCAGGGCTCCTCCCAGCGAGATTGGCATGGGGCACCTCTCCCTCAGGTCTACCAATGTCCACAGACTTATCACGCCCCGTTGGTTTCTCTTCTTCCTGCTGGCTTAGCAGAAACTCCTCTATGCTGAGGTGCTCCTCACAGATCTTTGTTACTATTGTTTTTTAATCTGTGGACCCCTTCCCACTCCTACACGAGCATGTGGGCTTTTAGAACTTGAAAACAAGAAGCCTTCCGGTTCCTCAGGAAACAGACGCTCAGGTGAATATGTGGAGATTCTTTCAGGAACAACACCTGTAAGAAAAAGAGAGCAGCAGACTGAGAAAAGGGGCGATTCGACAAGGATACAGTAGTAACAGAGGCTACGGCTGATTCGACAGAGAGTCCTGAAGCAGGTATGCTCTTCAGAGATGCCCCACACGGAAGCCGAGGCTGAGGATTGTGCCCCTCACTAGTAAATCATTGAATACGTGCTGCCTAGAGAGGAACATAACCTTGGACAAGGCTGCTCCCATCAGTCATGGGCAACTCCAGGAGCCATGGGTAAGTCACACTCCTATTAGCTGAGGTAGTATCTCAGTCCTGAGGTGGGGATGTGGGTGGCACACCTCAGTATCCACCACACCAGACATTCTCACACTTTAGCTGCATCAGAATCACTTGGAGGGACTGTTTTTTGTTTTTTGTTTTTTTGTTTTTTTGTTGTTTGTTTGTTTTGTTTTTTTTTGAGACAGAGTCTCACTCTGTTGCCCGGGCTAGAGTGCCATGGCGTCAGCCTAGCTCACAGCAACCTCAAACTCCTGGGCTCAAGCGATCCTACTGCCTCAGCCTCCCGAGTAGCTGGGACTACAGGCATGCGCCACCATGCCCGGCTAATTTTTTCTATATGTTTTTAGTTGTCCAACTAATTTCTTTCTATTTTTTTTTTAGTAGAGATGGGGTCTTGCTCCTGCTTGGGCTGCTCATGAACTCCTTAGCTCAAATGATCTGCCCACCTCAGTCTCCTAAAGTGCTAGGATTACAGGCATGAGCCACCATGCCCAGCTGAGGGATTGTTAAAACACAGACTGTGAGGCTTAACTCCAGAGTCGGATTCATCAGGTCTGGGTTGAAGCTGGAGAATCTGCCTTTCCAAAAAGTTCCCAAGTAGTCCTGAGGGTGTGCTTTTGGGTTACCCTTTGACATCCATTGCACTACATTATTCTAGGTTTATTCGCCTATTTTCCTTTAACAGAGTAAAAGAACACCTTAAATCTGGGGAAGTCCAAGGAAGAGAAACAAAATAGGAGGAGATTGGAGGATAAGAGTCTGTTACTATATTTTTATATACTGTCCTGCCACAACTCACTGAGATAATGCTTCTTTTTTCATTACTTTGGGGTAGTTTATTCTATATTCAGTTCCTTTTTCTTCCCTTTCTCCCATTAATTAAATGGGGTTCTATTTCCTCTATGATTGTTTCCAACGTTTCACTGTCAACTTTTCCCCACTCTGGGAGCAATAACTCCCAACATCACCTCATTCTGGTTTACTCATTCATTCAGAAATTATTTGCTCTGTGTATAGTTTCATTTATTATAAATCTGAAGTCACTAGTGTAAAAAAGTCTTGTGCAATTTAACTATTATCTTCAGCAATGTAAGTTGTGGGTGCAACTACAGATGGGAAAAGCCACACCCACAAACCCTGGATGACGTGCAAACATAGCTATAAATGACAGAATTAGTCCTAAATAGAAAGTTGACACGTGTGTAAACAAGCACAATACAATGTTACATGGTCTAACATGAAGTGGAATGTAGGGGCCTTGACATGTGTCTCTCCTTACAGCCAGATTGGTTGGATTATGATCACGCTGAAAGGTGACAGGCAGACACTTCCCCGAAGAGAAGTTCTCCTCGTGTTCTCTACTAAAAACACCAATTCAGTGAAGCACAGTGAGTACCTGAGGACCCTGCCCAACAAGGCAAGGTCTGGGAAAACTCCTACTTCCCTCTTGCCCACCCCAGCTTCCTGCATACTCTTCTGCATAAAGTTGTTATTTGTGACATTTAACTTTTATTTTTGCCTCTCATGACAGCCCCTCCTCGTTCTATTTAAAATTGTTTCAATATATAAAATGGCAGCAAAATCATGTATTTTCCTTTTTCTCTTCCTCTGCAAAGATCCCAAATCCTCCAACTCTTTACATACAACGCAGCCTCTATAGTACAGTAGTCCCCCATACCCTCAAGGGATATTTTATTATGCAAGACCCCCAGTGGATGCCTTAAACCTCTGATCACAGTGAACCCAATTGCTGTCAATTGGAACATGTCTCTGTTCATGTCTTCCACTCACAAATGTAATTAATGCCTTTTCCATCTTAACTAAGAATTTATACACTTTTGCAGTTTGAGGTGCAACAGCAAAACTAGCACAATTTTTTTTTCCATCAGAATTTCATGGATAGAAGATTCATTTTTACCATAGATCTTAGCAGCCTCAGCATACAATTTTTTTCTTTCTTTATTAAGTCAAGAATTTTCACCTTTTCAGTTCAAAAAAGCACTTTTCAGCTTCTCTTTGGAATATTCGAATACTCTTGTACTTTGGGGGCATTATTAAGTAAAATAAGGGTTGCTTGAACACAAGCACTGTGATACCATGGCAGTTGATCTGATAACTGAGTGGCTGGTAAGTGACTCATAGTAAGGAATGTATACAGTGTGGAAACACTGGACAAAGGGATAATTCCTGTCCCAGGAGGGACAGAGTGGCATAGTATGAGATTTCATCACACTACTCAGAACAGCATGCAATTTAAAACTTATGCATTGTTTATTTCTAATGTTTTCCACTTGATATTTTCCACTTGTGGCTGATCACAGGTAAGTGAAATTGCAGAAAGCAAAACTGTGGATAAGGGGGGACTACTGTATACACTCTTCTGGACATCATGGCTAATGAATGGCCTGTGAAATTTGAAAATCATTTATTTCTAGTTCAACAAGATGTTTAAAGAACATCTATGGGAAAATAATGTCAATGAGGACATATTAGACAAATTAGGAATATTTGGGATGGAAA
This sequence comes from Propithecus coquereli, assembly GCF_000956105.1. Taxonomy (NCBI): domain Eukaryota; kingdom Metazoa; phylum Chordata; class Mammalia; order Primates; family Indriidae; genus Propithecus; species Propithecus coquereli. Next base: position 931,278 of record NW_012140524.1, read on the forward strand.
TTAAAGTTTAGGGATAATTTAACAATCTTCTTTAAAGATGTGAAGGGCATCTATCTTAGTCAGCTTGGGCTACTATAACAAATCCCCATAGTCTGGGTGGCTTAAATAACAGAAATTTATTTCTCACAGCTCTGGAGGCAGGAAGTCTGACATCAGGTGCCAGCATGGTTTGTTTCTGGTGAGGGTCCTCTTCCAGGTCACAGACTGCCCTCATCTTCTCATCATACCCTCACTTTGGAGACAGAAAGCTAGAGAGCTCTCTGGGTTTTGAGGGCCTTAATCAGATTCATGAGGCTTCCACCCTCTTAACCTAATTACCCCCCAAAGACCCCACCTCCTAATACTATCTCATTGGGGATTGGGATTTCAATGTATAAATTTGGGGAGGACACAAACATTCATCCATAACAGCACCTAACAGGTATGAATGAGGGGAGGGGAAGGAAAGCAAGGATAAACAATCAATATCTGCTAAGCAACAAGGAACGATATAAACTAGAATGAGACGTGGTGTGGTGGCTCTAGTCTGTAATCCCAACTACTCAGGAGGCTGGGATAAGAGGATCACTTGAGTAAAAGACCAGCACACCAGCCTGGGCAACATAGGAAAATCTTGTCTCTTAAAAAAAAAAAAAATGGCTTAAAACACTAGAATGGAAGGTTTCCTACCTAACAGATAGTTCAACATTAATGAGCACCCCCCCAAAATTATATTATTTCTTTTCCTTAAGATCCTATAAAACAAAGCAATATCATATTTCAAAACAGGATTAGGTGTAGGCCTATCAGGAAATAGGTTAGTAGAATAGATGACCTTCTGAGTTCCTTCCCACCCTGAAATGTTATCCTTTATGATAGCAGTTAGAGACATTCTCCCAGGTAAAATTGATTTCTGGCAAAGGACATATCTCCAAGGAGCCGTTTTTCATAGCTTTATATACAATTTTTATTAATGCTATAATCTTCAAAGAATGAAGACTGAAGAGATGGCTCCCATGCAATGAAAATCCTTAGGCTGCTCTAGCTGTTTGCTTGGAAAGATTTACATTTCTATGATGTCTTAAAGTTTTTAATTCATTGTCACCCTAATCTAACACGTACATAGAACCTGGTTAGCAGTAACAGTATGGGACTACAATAATATAAATTTGGAGCATAACTCCACTCCCAAAATATTTAAAAATGCTATCTCTATGACTTATAACATTGTTTTTCTCATATTAGTTTATTTTCATTCATAACATTTTATAAGGATTAGGTTAATCAATAGAGAAAAGCAATTTGAGAGGGCTAGACTCATTCTTCAAAGGAAAAATTTCTAAGATGTCATGTGTATATTTTGCCATTCTGAAATATAGATTATCACCAAAGCACAGGATACTAGAAAGAGGAATAGAAACTTGAATGAGTGAAAGAGGGGTTACCAAAGATATAAATTCTCTCAAGCTGAAAATTCCCAAACCCTTTTCCACATATCAAAATTCTATTATTAATATATAATACCATTGAAGTCCAGCTAAAATATCATCTTGTCCCTCCCCTACCCCTACCATGTTATGATAGAACCAGTCAGATAGCTCTGAATTTAAATTTTAATTTCAAATACTGTATATATAAACTTGTACATTTTATTTAACATCTCTTAACCTCAAAGTAAAATTGGCACACATATGTTTGCAAGAACATCTACCACAGTGTCAAGACAGAATAGGTATTCATCAAACATCAGTCCCCTCCCACAAACTATTAAAATGGATCATTTTTACATTTATGATAGCAATGACTTCATTCTCCTTGGCAAAATCACTATCGCTAATATGTGTGTATCTCTTGTACAAATTTACTTTCCTTAAGACCAAGTACCGTGCCTTAGTCATATTTACAAATCCTTAATGGTTTATGTGGTGCTGTCATATAATTAGTGCCAAAAATGTATATGTATTGAATACATTTGCCTTCATCTCTAAAGCTCAAAAAACACTAAATGTCAAACTTTTTAAAAGATACTAGAGCTTTTTTAAAAAGCATAAAATGTTCATCCTGATCTCATCCTCCGGCATAAATGAAAGTTCTGGGTAAACAACAAAATGATTAGCAAAAACTGAAGACGAGCTGTCATTTTCTAAAATTGACTGCCATACCATAATCTGAGCTGATTTCAGGGACATTCTGATTGAAAGGGGTAAGAAAAGTAAAGAGTATCAAGATTATATGGAAAGAAAAAAATTAATTCTGGCTATTATTTTGTTAATGTGATACCTAATATAAATTAGGTGTGCATAGCAGACTTTTAAAATTAGGTAATATTTACAGATATGCCCTCATGTGTATGTAAAATTATATA
>NW_012140524.1:935087-935869 GCF_000956105.1 Propithecus coquereli
TGAAATAAAAAAAAAAGCAGAAAAAAAAATGATCAATAAAACAGGTCAGTAAAAGTTTAAAAAAAAAAAAGAATTTTAAAAGAAATTCAGTTACTGTATTGAAATTTAAGATAATAGAGCTGAGTCTAAATGATACTATCAAAAGAATTTAAAATATTATTCAATAGATTACTTCAATAAAATATCAAGAATTATTTTATATAGTTGGTTAAAGGATACAAAATTTTAGCTACATAATAGGACTAAGTTCTAAAGACTTGCAGTACAACATGGTGACTATGGTTGATAACAATGTAGTATATTCTTGAAAATTGCTAAGGGAGAATATTTTAAGTATACTCATCGCAAAAAATAACAAATCTGTGAGCTAATGCATATGTCAATTAGTTTGATTTATCCATTCCACAATGCATACATGTTTCAAAACATCATGTACACAATAAAAATATCCAACTTTTGTCAATTAAAGTAAATAATTAATTTTTAAAGAACTATTTTATCTACACATAAAAAATAATTGATGAGTTGTTTTACAACAAATTTATAGTTATTTTATAGACAAAGTCTAAGGCTGAACCCACTAAAGTCAAAATTTTACAAATTATACTTTTGTCTTTTGGCCCAAACTATCACTGATTATTAGGGAAGGGATGGGGGAGCCAGAATGAGGAATAAAGATGTAAAGTATTCTTCTACAATTTCTTTTTTTAGTGTTTCGTAGTTCTCCCTGTATAAGTCTCTTACATCTTTCGTTAAATATATTCCTAGATATTTAATTTTCT
>NW_012140524.1:937734-947779 GCF_000956105.1 Propithecus coquereli
AAAAAAAAAAAAAAGATGTAAAGTATTATAAGAACACAAATTACTATCTCTTATAAGTATTTTCTGTTAAAAAAAAACACTCTGATATGTATCATAAATTGGTAGAAACAAAGACTAAAGAATGAACCAATGCTTAGCATGTCCAAAGACATAAGCGGTTCGTTTGGTAACCAAGTTAAAGATGTTTTCCTCAGTTTAATCTTCAAGGCCCTCCAAAATGTGGCCCCAACCCTATTCTCTGGCCTCATGCTCTACATGTGACCTATCCGGGAGCAAATCATAATCCTAAATACCATAATCCCGAATGTTGAAATCCTGAAAGATCAAAATCTCCAAAATATAATTCTGGAAAAAATAACTTTAAAAATTCTTTAAAATACATTTATCTATATTTTTAAAAGGGGATTTATTTGAAAAACATGAAAATATGACAGAATATGTCATAGGCCCCTTTACACAATAAAATAGGCAATAATAATATACTTTTTTAAAAAGCTAAATCTAAGCATGCATCTTTAGAGATGCATTATGTGCTGTATTCTTTCAGTGAATGGAAATGTTTCCCAAAGAAAGAAGGCTTTAAGCACGTATGGAGAACATACTTTTGAAGGACATTTCTTTGCTTTCTTTCTAAGGCCTAATTTTGACGGGTTTACACATTTAAAAGGTAAATCTATGCATGCTTTTTTTTTAGAATTAGCTTTTTTTGGTATTTTTTATTGATACATAATAGATGCACATGTCTTCAGGGTACCTATGATATTTTAAAACATTTATATAAATAACATACATATTTTTGCAAGCATAATTACACTTAGGTATACTAATGACAGTTGCATGGGTATAACAGTTGCGAACAGATGAGCCATATTCATAAAGAAATAGGTCAAAAAGAGAAATATATGAACACGTATTACTATGATCAGTAATTGTGTGCACCCAGCTTTATAATTGTGGTCATGTGAAATACCATGAGAAACAACCTAAGTCTTTTGATGAGAGTAATCAAAAACCTCGATGGGTCACCAATGTAGTCGTCCAATGAGCCGAGATCTCGAGAGATTTTATCTTTCACAATGCAAACATACAAAAAAAACACTTCATTTATTGAGGAAGTTTCAACGTTTTTACATACACACACGATGCTTCCACACAAAATCAACATTGTCATAATGCACTTTCATGGAGTCAAATTTGCAAAAAAATAAAAAACATAAAATGAATAAGAATTCTCTAAAAGTCTCTACACAATTTATAACTCCAGTATTGGAAATGATTTAAACATGAAATATATAGCATAGCAAATTGTAAAAAGTAATGCTGACAATTTAGAATAGTGGAAAAAAATTAAAAAGAAAAAGAAGAAAAACTAATAAGAAAATTCAACATATGAAAAAGGATATAATACAAGGATATTACAAGGATATATTGTAAGCAATTGCATGGAAATAGTCCATAAAAGATGGCCAGCTTTTACACTCGTAAACTATATATATTTTTTTTTTTTGAGACAGAGTCTCAATCTGATGCCTGGAGTAGAGTGCCGTGGCGTCAGCCTAGCTCACAGCAACCTCAAACTCCTGGGCTCAAGCGATCCATCTGCCTCAGCCTCCCGAGTAGCTGGGACTACAGACATGCGCCACCATGCCCGGCTGATTTTTTCTATATAGATTTTTAGTTGTCCAAATAATTTCTTTCTATTTTTAGTAGAGACGGGGTCTTGCTCTTGCTCAGGCTGGTCTCAAACTCCTGACCTTGAGCAATCCACCCGCCTCAGCCTCCCAGAGTGCTAGGATTACAGGCGTGAGCCACCGCGCCCGGCCACATAAACTATATTTTGAAGACCGACATGACAATAAATGCTGCTTTTTGTCATGGCTCTCCTCAAAGAATACATTCACATTCATTTTGTTCAAATTCATATGGCACTGCTCTTTTTTAAATTCTTCTGTAATTCAATATACACTGAGATAAGCATTCCCTTCTTAAATTTTCTCATCTTCTGTGCCAGGCTTCTATGTTGTTTGGGGTACAAAGAAATCCATGCCAAATGCACTCATATACAAACAACAGATTTGGCATAAACAACACTGATGATCAAACGGTTGCGTGTCTTCTTATCCTACCATATGCATTATTATTTCAAACCATTCAGTAACTTCTCTGGCCTCTTTAGGCAAATGCAGCTGTAATTTATTAAGACTTCCTGGAATGTCATCAGTGGGAAGGAATGGCAGTGCGGGCAAATGACACGTTTTTTATTGTGGCCATATTATAAGGCCAATCTACTCATTTGAACCATATGCCTAACGCATTGGGCTAAATGGAAAAACAAACTTTATTGGTAACACCTTGAAATTCACTTTTAGCCTCGATCACAGGTAATTCTGTCATTATGGTTTGGGATTCAATGGAAATCAATTTTCTTCTGCAAAGTCCACCAAATCTTCAGATAAGCGTTTATGAAGTGCTTCACTTTTTCCAGTCATTAATACATGAAATGAGTGGATAAATTCTAGCATTTTGAGATACAATGGGGTATGAATTGTATGTACTTGATAAAAAAAAATTAAAAACAATGGGGACAATTTTGAAAGTGCCATCCATTAGCCAAAGTAAAACATGTGTGAGTTTGTCTATGTTAGATTTAGTGGTAAATTTAAAAAGTGTATCTTCTTCAATAGTTAAATCCCTAAGCAAGAATAGGTCACCATTTAATGTGTTTTGTAACACTGGAAGAACCTCAGTATCAACAAGTGTCTTTGGTTCAGAAGGTCACTCAGCTTGTCAAGTTCTTTTTATTCTCTGATAAAGGGTATTTTTTGAAGGTAAGGATGGCATATGTGTGAAGGGGCAGAAGTCACCCACGATTGAATAGTTTGGCAGGGGAGATTCCTTGTATTTTTGCCTGTGTTTCCACTTCTATGACTTGGCACCCGGACACACCTCCTTAAACTATACTTAATTTCCAGATAAAGACAATAACAAGGTAATAGTTCCATCTAAAAGATGCAACTGTCCTGCAATTGGGATTTTGGACTTTAAGGATTTATACTTTAGAGATTTTGATCTTTAGAGATTTTAACATTCAGGATTATGGCACTCAGAATTGTGTCTTTCTGGATTATAATCCAAACCCACCCTATCCATACCCTTCACTCCAATAAAAAGAAATTATTTCACATTTTCCGACATGCTCCAGACCTTCCCACTCTCATCTCTGCATGTTGAAACTTTATCCTTCCCTTCCCTCAATTCCTACTTCAAACATTTCCTGCCTGGTGTCCTTTCTAATATCTTTCATGGGTTTTTCCTTCCTTTCAACTCTCACAGTACTTTTCTTCTCTCCTGTGGCACTTAGCTTATTCCATGTAGCCTTGTAGTATTGTTGAGTATGTATTTACCATCTCTGGATAGAATTGCAAGATGTTTTAAGTTAAACACTTTGTTCAATCAAATATTGCTTTTTTCACCTTCCTGTTCTTATTCAATATTTAAAATGTAACTTTTCAATACCTACCATGTTTCAGGTCCTGTGCTGGGCCCTAAAGATAGAATGTTAAGCAAGCAAAAGAGGTCCCTGCCCTACCAGAGCATGCGCCATCTAGCAGAGGGTAAAGAAAAGAAAACAGGAAATTAAAATAACGTAGAAGCACATAGGTGCTATTTTGGGGCATAGTAAAAGTACCAAGCAGTCTAAGTTGAAGAAGAGATACAGTGTTCCAGGCAGAAGAAACAGAGTTAAGAAAGAACCTGGAGTTAAGAGAGAGCACAGTGGTTTCAAAGAGGTGAAAGAGGTGCAACATGGGTGAAGCAATAAAAAGAAGCTATGAAGGTGGAAATATAGGTAGGGCCAGGTCATCAAGGGCCTCATAAAGCTAAAGAGTTTAGACTTTATTCTAAGATTACTAGAAGTTGTTAAGCAAAGACATGATTTGATCAGAATTGATACTGATGCTTATAGAAAAATCCATATGCGCTAGCTTATTTCCTAGTGTGTGTTTATTTATTTATACTCTGCCTCATTTCTAAAAGGATTTGATGTGACTTAAATATTAATTTGCAGTATGACATAAACAAATTAGCATATTTCCACTTTCAAGAAAGATTTTGAAAATAAGAGAAAGTGAGACACGTTGATGCCAAAATCAAGGATGCATACAGCCTAGACATACTTAATGTGAGAAAAAAATGACTAGACACATAGAAGCATAACAGCACCGCACGATAGTCTTTAAGCTCATTGGAGTTCTTTTTTAATTATAAAATATATGCAACCTTCATCTCTACTTTGTGAAGAAAGCACACTCTAACTCTTTAATCAGATTCTTCCGCAAGGCCAAAATACTCATTAAACTTCCTTAAGCAATAGACATAAAAGGAGACACATTACACATATCAATATATGTATAATTTTAACTGCAAGAACTCCTCTTGAGGAGAAAATTGGTTTAAAAGGAAAGACATACTTTGATAAATCATTGGTAGTAAAATTCCACGGAAATCAAGCACATGGGAGGGGGGAGGAGGGGATGGGTAAATTCACACCTAACAGGTACAGTGCACACTATCTGAGTGACGGACACACTTCTAACTTTGACTCAAACTATACAAAAGCAATTCATGTAACCAAAACATTTGTACCCCTGTAATATTCTGAAACAAAATTTTAAAAAAAGAAAATTGTTACTCCAATTTAGTGATCCTAAGGCCAACCAACAAGAACAAAGTTAAAAACCAGATCTTATAAGATAAACCTTTTAATCACCCCAAATACGACCAATTTCATGATTTTATATGACATAAAACTTAAAGCCAAATTTGCCAGACAATAAGCTGTCCATCAAAGTTTGTATCCTCACTTTCATTGGCAACAACTAGGAGTCAAAGCATTCAGGATAAGGAAAGACTAACAGAGAAATGCAGGAAATAATCAGAACTAAGAGCTTTTAGGTAATGGGTGGAAGAGGAGAGATAGGAAACAGCCATAAAATACGTACTGCAAACTGATTGCGGCAGGTCAATGTTGTTGTTTACCTCATTTATTTTATGTTGTTATGTATGAAATGTCCAATTTCCTTAAGTGCTAAGTTTGACAGTTGATATCTCTGACATTTCACTTCGACACTTTTTGTTTTATTTTTACTGTGAAGATACGTCCTCAGTCTTTCAAATGCATGTTGTGGCACGTTGTGGCTTGTGATTTTCTTTCACATTTTTTTAGAGCAATTTTTGTGAAGCCATGGATAAGTCAAAAATTCGTGTTATTTTCGAATGTGTGTTCTGTCATGGAACCAATACAGCGCAGACAGCTCGAAATATCAACAAAGTGTTTAGGAAGGATGTGGCTTATGAACACCCAGCACGTTGATGGTTTGAGAAGTTCCATTCTGGGGATTTTAATCTTGAAAATGAGCCATGCAGGTGACCTGAGACCAAGGTGGATAATGATGAGCTGAAAGCTATAGTGAAAGCAAATTCATCTCAACCTATGCGTGAATAAGCAGCAAGATTTGACATTACTATTCCAACAATGTTAGACCACTTGAAACAAATGGACAAGGTAAAGAAGCTGGATAGATGGGCACCACATGAATTAAACGAGTGTCAGAGGAGAAATCATCTCGAAGCTTGCCTTTCTTTGCTGTCACGACATAAAAGCAAACCATTTCTATACCATATTGTTACATGTGAAGAAAAATGGATTCTTTTTGACAATCGCAAGCATTCAGCACAATGGTTGAATGAAGATGAAGTGCCAAAACACAGTCCCAAACTGAATATTCATCCAAAAAGTTAATGGTGTCTGTTTGGTGGTCCAGTACTGGTATTATCCACTATAGTTTCATGAAACCTGGTCGATCTATTACAGCAGATGTCTACTACAATCAACTGGACAAAATAATGAAGATGCTTGTGATTAAGCAGCCGAGATTGGTCAACAGAGACAGGCCAATCCTCTTGCAAGACAACACTCAACCACATGTCACACAAACAACGCTGCTCAAACTACAGCAGCTGGACTTGGAAACTCTCTTGTCATCCACCATATTCACCAGACCTTGCACCAACCAACTACCACTTCTTCCAGGCTTTGGACCACTTCTTGCCAGGAAAAATGTTCAATTCTCAACAAGCTGCGGAAAATACCTTTCACGATTTCATCACCACTCGCTCTCCAGGCTTCTTTGCTGCTGGCATAAACGAGCTACTGTTAAGATGGCAAAACTGTGTCTATAGTTTAGGTGCATACTTTTATTAATTGTACTGCTTCTTGTTTGAGATATAATAAACTACACTTTTGATTTGAAATCAGACATTTCATATTTAATGACCTAATATATTTTTTTCCCTCCTTTTTTCCTTCTCTTGGGCTTTGCCTACATCCAACCATCCAGGTGTGCTTTATTCTAGGAAGCAAGGTAAGCAAAGTAGCTAGGAAGGATCCCTTTGGCATTTTTCTCCAAAAGCATTCCCTTTGTGAGAGAGCAAAGGGCTCTAAACTTTTTTTTAAAGTTTGTGGGGAACAACCATAGGACAGAAGAGATTCCCTTAGATGGAGAAGTTTCCTGTGAGCCAGGAGGGAGAAGATAGACCAGGGATAATACCTATAGATATTTATAGCTCTCATGGAAGGAAAGAATCTGCACCCTCTTGCTGGGAATAAGCCTAGGGGCAAAGACAGCAAAGTCCCATGTGGGTAAGGAGGAACTTGGACACCCTTGCAGAGATTCCCATGACCTCAAGTGTGACACTGATGGGATGGACAGAGCCAGGTTCCTGAAAGGATCAGGCAGATAGAAGCAAGGAATGACTCCAGGACAATCTGCACAGACTGATGGCCCAGGACCAGAAGGCATGACATACGTCTCAGGAGATATCCTTGTGGACACCTTATACTGAAAATCAGATACAACTCTTCCTCCACACTCACTCCACCAGCCACCAAGGCTTGACCTGATAACACCACTTCTATACTGCACCTTATCTGTACTGGTGAAAGAGAAGAATCCTAAATTTATGGAGACTACATAAGCACATTTTCTATTTTACATGTTCAAGCTGTTGATTAGCTACTAAATGATCACAGAATTTCTCCCACATAGGAGAAAGGCATTTAGAACCCAAAATATGTATCCATTTCATGTGACTCAGAAATATCATCAAAAGTAAATTTAACTAGTATGTTAAAAAGAAATTTTTTTAACAAATGCTATAAATTTTAAACAAATTGCTATAAATCTATAAATCATGGAATTTCCAATTGTAATACTTGATGAGATGCATCTCCATATTTCACATATTATAGTTATTTTTGCTTTTCAAGTTTTAAAAGATGATTATTAATAAAATACCTTTCCAACATTTCATCATAATTTAGAAATTGATAATCCACTTAGAATGTCATCTTATGTTTCTTCTATTTTCTTTCTCTTTCTCCTGCCCATAATTTGGACATTATACATTTTGTTAATCACATTAAGAGAATAGGATGAGAAGCCACAGAAGAAAATTGAAAACAATCTCTCAAATTTTTTTTATAACTTAATATAGAAATTAGAACATTAAAGTGGAGTTCTGCCTTAAAAATAATCCAACACATATGGCAATTAGCTTGAAAGAGATAACACAAGGCATGAAAATACATACCATAAACTAAAAAGTTAGCGCCCCATGTGCTGTGTGACAAAAGCTGATAATTTTCATCAACAGTGATTTAGAAGGCATACCATTTGCCTATGCAAGTGGATAGAAAGAACCAGAAATTGTGTTGACTTTTACCTACTTACTGATTTTACTTGCTAAAGTAAAGTAAGCCTGAAACTTTGCTTCTCCAGATTTATACTAGCAAGAAACCAACCTCCTGAAGGGTTCATTTCTGGTGCCCAAGACATAGGAAAACATGGGTAAAATCAAGAGCCATGGAAAACAATAGATGAGGAAGTTCCTCCCCAACGAGGAGTTGAGTTGGTTTGACATGTGGCAAAAGATGTTCTGCCCAGAAATTTGGTGGCCAGAGGGGCAAACTGTAGCAGAGAGGGTCACAAAAAGTTGCATACCTTATCTGGACATCTTCCTCACCCAGTAAGATTATAATGTTCCTAAAGACATCTTCTACTTATTTTGTACCTACCTCAGATAGGTATTCTCAAGTTGAACTCGTATCAGTGTATACAGAGAAGAGTAGTAGAATTTTAATAGACAGATTATATCTACTGATATCAAAAGTAATAGTCTATATCCTGAGTCTATAGTATCAACTAGGCTATTGAGGGAAATAGCCAAGACAGCTCAAAACACACACATAGGCCAGGCGCGGTGGCTCACGCCTGTAATCCTAGCACTCTGGGAGGCCGAGGTGGGCAGATTGTTTGAGCTCAGGAGTTCGAAACCAGCCTGAGCAAGAGTGAGACCCCGTCTCTACTAAAAATAGAAAGAAATTAATCGGACAACTAAAAATATACAGAAAAAAATTAGCCGGGCATGGTGGCACACGCCTGTAGTCCCAGCTACTCGGGAGGCTGAGGCAGAAGGACGCTTGAGCCCAGGAGTCTGAGGTTGCTGTGAGCTAGGATGACGCCATGGCACTTTAGCCCAGGCAACACGGTGAGACTCTGTCTCAAAAAAAACAACAAAAAACACACACACACACACATGCACGCAATGAAAAATATTCATCAATGAAAGAAGTCCTAGGACTAGCAACACACATGTGTGATCCACAAAAGTAAAACTGAGGGCAGATTGTCACTGGTATCCATGCCTTTTCATGGATGCACTGTAGGTCACTAAGTTACATAGATATTTATATTCTTCTTAAGCAATACATTCAAACAACAAGATGAAGATGAAGAAGAGAAGATGATTACAAATGTGCGTGAGTGAAATTCAATTTTGTAGAGGAATTAAATGTTTAGAGATTTAATATCTTTAAATTTTATTTTAAAGGTTCATAATTTTCATTTCCATTTTGAATGTGCAAAAAAACTGATACAGGAAGGAAAATTGACAAACTTCAATTGCATTGTTTTGAAAGTAGATGTATTCATGCTAAGAAATTAGATGGATTCAGCGGACTAATCCAGTCAGAATCAATCCATTCTCTTGCGCTTCAGAAATCAAAACTTGGAAACCTTGGCTCAAAATAGAACTTGCATTTGATTTTGACTAACACAGAGTTAGGATTATAAACCTTTTAAGTTAGACTTATAAGCCTTATTTTATATTTCAGCTAAAAATTCTACACTCATTTGACCAACTCTGTGAGGCAAACTTATAAGAAAATAGGTATTCTTTTTTTTTTTTTATTTCAGGATATGATGGGGGTACAGCTGTTTAGGTTACGTATGCTGCCCTTGCCCCCGCCCCAAGTCCGAGTTTCAAGTGCGTCCATCCCACGGATGGTGTGCATCACACTCTGTGTGTGCATATACCCGTCCCCTCCTCCTTCCTCCCTCCTCCTCCCTGCCCGACATCCAATAGATATTATTCTTATGTGTGCATTTATGTGTTGATCATTTAATACCAATTTGATGGTGAGTACATGTGGTGCTTGTCTTTCCATTCTTGGGATACCTCACTTAGTAGAATGTATTCCAGCTCTATCCAGGAGAATAAAAGAGGTGCTATATCACCATTGTTTCTTAAAGCTGAATAGTACTCCATGGTATACATATGCCACTTTTCATTAATCCACTCATGTATTGATGGACACTTGGGTTGTTTCCACATCTTTGCAATTGTGAATTGTGCTGCTATAAACATTCAGGTGCAGGTGTCTTTTTTATAGAGTATCATTTGTTCTTCTGGGTAGATGCCCAGTAATGGGATTGCTGGATCAAATGGTAATTCTACTTGTATCTCTTTAAGGTATCTCCATATTGCTTTCCACAGAGGTTGCACTAGTTTGCAGTCCCACGAGCAGTGTATGAGTGTTCCTATGTCTCTGCATTCACGCCAACATTTATTGTTTTGGGACTTTTTGATAAAGGCCAGTCTCACTGGAGATAAGTGATATCTCATTGTGGTTTTGATTTGCATTTCC
>NW_012140524.1:949798-967280 GCF_000956105.1 Propithecus coquereli
GTATATTCAGTGGTTTTTGGGTAGAATGTCCTGTAAATGTCAGTCGGGCCCATTTGTTCTAGGGTTCTGTTTAAGTCCATTATTTCTTTGTTAATTTTCTGTTTGGAGGATCTGTTCTGTGCTGTCTGTGGGGTGTTGAGGTCTCTGACTATTATGGCATTGCTGTTTGTCCATTTGTTTAGATCAAGTAGAGTTTGCTTTATGAATCTGGGTGCACCTAAGTTGGGTGCATACATATTTAGAATGTTTATGTCTTCTTGTTGAACTGTACCCTTCACCATTGTATAGTGACCCTCTTTGTCTTTCATTACTTTTGTTGATTTAAAAAACTAAGTTATCTGAGATCAAAACTGCCACACCAGCCTTCTTTTGGCTTCCATTTGCTTGAAATATTGATTTCCACCCCTTTACCTTGAGTCTAAATGCAACCCTGTAGGTTAGATGCATTTCCTGAAGGTAGCAGATGCTTGGCTTGTTTTCTTTTTATCCATTCGGCCAGCCTATGTCTCTTGAGAGGGGAGTTCAAACCATTCACATTTATTGAGAGAACTGATAAGTGGAGTGAATTACTGTTCATTCTGTTGGGTTGCATTTTGTTGCTTTGTTTTATCTCTTGAGCCATTGTGGAATCTAGCCTTTGATCTTTAACTTTTGAGTGATTTTACATTCATGAGTGTTTATCATGCTGATCGTTGTGTGATTCTGTTTTGAGTACTTCTTGGAGAGCTGATCTTGTCTTGGTGAATTCCCTCAGTCTTTGCTTATCTGAGAATGTCTTTATTTCTCCTTCATACATGAAACTTAGTTTTGCAGGGTACAATATTCTAGGCTGGGCATTATTCTGTTTCAGAAGAGTGAGCATGGGGCCCAAGTCTCTTCTTGCTTGTAGGGTTTCAGTTGAGAAGTCTGGAGTTATTCTCATGGGCTTTCCTTTGTATGTTACTTGTTTCTTTCACCTTACAGCTCATAGAAGGGCCTCTTTAGTGGCTATTTTGGTCAGTCTGATGACTGCATGATGTGGTGTCTTCCTATTTGTATTGAATCTCCCTGGGGTCCATTGAGCTTCGTGTACCTGTGTATCTAGATTTTTAGCAAGGCCTGGGAAATTCTCCTCTATTAATTCTTCAAATAGCTTATCCAGCCCTTGTGTGTTTTCTTCTTCACCTTCCAGAATCCCTATCACCCTCAGGTTTGGTTTTTTCACATAATCCCACATTTCTTTTTTTTTTTTTTTTATCCCACATTCCTTGTAGGCTTATTTCTTTTCTCTTAATTTTCTGCTTGATCTCTGTGGCTGATTTATTTAATTGGAAGGAGTTGTCGTCAATCTCTGAGATTCTTTCTTCTGTTTGATCTACCCTGTTCTTGAGGCTTTCCACTGTGTTTTGTAGTTCCCTGAATAAGTCCTTCCTTTCCAGGAGATTGGTTTGATTTTTCTTTAATATTTCAATTTCTTTAGTGAATTTTTCCTCCACGTCCTGGATTTTTTTTGGTGTGGTTTCTTTGTGTTGGTTATCCATTTTTTTCTTGCATATCATTGAATTTTCTTACAATCCATGTTTGAAATTCTTCTTCCATCATTTGAGTGTTCTGTGCTTGGTTAATGTCAATTGCTAGGGAGCTGTTGTTCCTCTTTGGGGGTGTGCTTTCTGTTTGAGTCTTCATACTTCCAGAGCTCTTTCGCTGGTTCCTTCCCATCTGGATCAGTTGTTCCTTCTTGCCTTTAGATATTCTTTTGGATAATGACATGCCCTGTTTAGTCTCTGAGCCAGTAGGTGGTGTTTGTGGATAAGATTCAACCACACCCTTTATGATGAATCAGTAGCTGCAGTAAAGGGGTGTGCAGAATGACCTCCCTGTCAGTAGGTGGCACTTGCAGGGAAGAGCGAGCCACAGTGCTGTTTTTGGGTCCTGTAGCCAACTCTTATTCCTCTGGAGAGGCCCTCTTGTACCTCAGGAGGTGGGTGGGGCCCTGGGACACACAAGTGTGTCCTTATTCTCCACCTCAGTGGGGGAGGTCTGGGAGTGAGTCTGGGTGGGGCTGGGTTGGGTAAGCCTGCCCTCAGGCTCCACAACTGCTGTTAGCAGGGGTCAAAGGTCTGTTCTTTGTTTCTGTGTTAAGCTACCTCGAGGGGCTGAAATGGCTCCACTCAGCTGAAAAGTCTGGGCTTGGGAGTTGGGGCTGTCCAAGACCTGCACTCTGGAGCAGGTCTCGCTCCCCTCCACCCTCTTCCACTCTGTGGCCTCTCCCAGGCCTCTGCCAGCAAGCAGGACCTCAGGCCGATGGATCTCCCCTGGCTGTTATGTGGGCCAGGAGGTTCCCACCCGGGATCGTAGCCTGAGCTGGGTGCACAGCCCTCTTTTTGGAGGAGGGTTGCCGCCCAGGCTCACTGATCTGCCCCTGAAGGCACACACTCCTCAGTAGGCTCTTTCGCAGATCTCCCTTCTGTGCCCAGGTGCAGTGCGATTGTGACCCAGGTGTACGGGGTCTGGTCTGCAGGCCTGTCCCCTGGGCCCTGGAGATCAATCCCTGACCCTGCGAGGGGGAGGGGTGCTGGTCTCGAATCACCTACAGGGTGCCCAAGCTGGATCCATTTCACTCCACCTCGGGATTTGCCCCACTCTCCTGGAGTCCGCAGGCAAGCAGCATCTGGGAGGGCTGGCGGTAGGGAACTCGCAGTCTGAATACCCCTCAGTCTGCTGTAGGGCCCCCAAAAAAAGGTTCTGTTCCTTGAAGATGCCTCCATGTGATGGCTAAATTGTCTCTCTGGACACCCACAGGTAGGGAAGGGGAAGGAGAGAATGGAGCAATATGGCATCTGCCTATAGGCTTGGGTCTGCATGCCGGGAGGTGCCCCGAGGGAGCTGGGAGCCTGGTGCCCTGTCTACAAGAGGCTCACTGCTCACCTGCGGCAGCTGTCTCTGGGCTGGTGTCGGCAGGTCTCTCCAACTGCTCAGGAGCCCAGCAACAGTCCAAGATGTAAGGGAGGGGAAAGTTATCTGCTCCACCTACCCTTGTCGCTGGTCTCCGAGCCTCTCGGGGACCTTTCTTCTTCCAGTTCTCCTCCGCAGCGTCTTCCCGTGGAGTCTCCTGTAGTTTCAGGCACCCTTCCTTCCAACCCTCACTTGATCTATGTTTTTCTGCTAGTTTATTTCTTCCACTTTCTTCTAAAATCTGTCATTTTTGCAGAGACACTCTGACTGGCGGCTTTTCAAGTCTGCCATCTTGGCTCCTCCTCCAAGAAAATAGTTTTTCTGATCCACCTGAAATAGAAATAGATTGGCTCATTTTGATACCTGAAAATCTCAGTTGAAGAAGATTTAAGAAACAAAACAAGGCAATTCTTAAGCTGGAGTCACCTTAAAGAATATGCGAGATATAGCCACATTAAGAGTTTGGACTATGGAACCAGATGGCCTGGATTCAAATTCTAGCTCTGCCATTTAACACCTGAGTGTCCTTCAGTGAACAGTTAGCATCACTGTGCTTCAGTTTCCCATTGACAAAATGGGGAAAATAATACCGTCCTTAAGTTTACTACAAGAATTGAATAAGTTAACATACATATAGTAGGTAGACCAATGCTTAACACATAGTACACACCGTAATACCTTTCTATTATTACTATTAGCATTGCAAAATTTTTAAGAGAATGAAATGAGATGATTTATGTAATACATGTCATGGGCTCGGCATAGTGGCTAATACAAATGGTAACTTTTAATAGTCACATTATCACCATCCAAACCTCTATTCCTAGTCTGCCATCTAGCAAATTCTGATATAGAGACCAGACAAAAGAAATGTTAGTAAGTCCAGTTCAAGCCCAGGAGCTCTCTGTGTGGAACGACACACACCCAAACAGAAATCAGCATTGTTAAGGCTCCACACTGGAAGAGAAACCATATATTCCATCTGTCTATCCTGGGCATGAGATTGGAACTATTATTTAGAGACTATCTTTCTAAAATAATGCTTAAATTCAATTTTTTTATACTTCTGTAAATGTCTGTAAAGACAATGAGAGTGCTAATTGACAATAATGAAAACTACATTATAAAATGAAAATTGTATACAGTTTAGTAAACTGAGGATTTTTGCATTAATATACGTACAACAAACCTTAGGTATACATAATAGGATTCTGCTATTGGTTGTCAGATCTTCCTCACTGACAAATCAGAAACCCTTCATCAGACGTAATGAAGGAAAATGTGCCTAACCAATCTTACCCAAATTCTCTACTTTCTTCACCCGGATTCTGAATTGTTGGCTAATCTCTTCTGCTCCTTCACATTATGGTCCCATGCCAGTCTAGAATAGGCACTTGATTGTATGAGGACTTTTAATACTGATTGCAGACAATTTATGATATTTCCAACTAAAAGTACCAAGTTCAGGCTTTTAGGATTCAGATGGTGTTCCTACATCGCTAGCTATCAGTGCTTGAAACTGAAAAGAATTTAAGCTGGTTAGGGATGGGGGTGGATTCTTCCTCTGCTTTTAACAAAATCCGCAGAATGCCTACCTTTAGATATTCATCATCCAGAAATAGTTTCTCTCCATTTGCAAAAGTCTAGTTTTTTCTCTGACTTTCCAGCCTGAGGCTTCTACGATCTGTATTTGTCTCTCACTTGTTGATTCGTTCAACAAATATTTATTGAGTGCTTACTATATCCGAGAAAATTCTCTAGGCCTGGGGAGATACAGCATGGAACAAAACCGAATCCTGCAGCTTCAGTGTTAACTGCATTTACAAGCAGAATAAATCCTATCTAATTATATGAAAAATAAAAATTGCATATTTAGTTACATGTAAAAAAAAGTCTTGGTTTCTATGATGTATTCTGAATATTTTTATATGAAACAGCCTTTTTAGGAGATGCAACCTGTTCTAAAAACCTCAACAGCAGGTATTACACTGACTATATATCAAGAGTACCATCTTCCAAAATAAACAAACAAGCACAATGTGATAGACAGTATTGGCTACCACAATTGTGAGTTGAACTCTGGTAAAGACAGAAAAGTCTTCAGACTGGAAAAGTCATGGGCTGTTAGATTGATTTCACATCATCTATCTGGAAGATTCATCCTTTCTGTTTCAAATGTTTTTAAAACAAAGCTTCTCCAATTAAAACTACATTGGCCTCAGAAGTGAATTCATGACAATAAATATCTCTTAAGATATTTCTATATTAATTCATTCACATGATGGAACACACAATCATCTAAAGAATATAAGAGGAAAATGTAATGCAAAACATGCAATGAGAAAAGGGAAGAGATGCTTTAGAACAAAGACTAATATGTCCAAAAAGAAAGAGAAGTGAGGGAATACTAGAATATCTCTCATCCATTCATACGAATATTTTTTGGACTCCTAACATAAAAGAAACACCATGCTGGGTGCTTACGGTGTTAGGTACCATGATGAGTATTACTCAGTCAGTGACAAGTTTTCAATCACAGAGTCTTATCAGAGAATGATGATGATTTTATAGTTTACTTAATTCGTATTATATTTAATGAGACTACTTCAAGATTTCTTGAGATTTTTTTTATTCTCAAACATTTGATCTCTAAATGTTTACTTTCATATTTCCATTACTGTATGTGTATGCACACACACATATATTTCTAAACATAAATTCTATATGTATATATACCATATACATACATATATATAATGTCTAATTGATTAATAGAAATGCTCAATACTTTCATCTTATTTGTGTCTTTTCTGGAAGAACCCTTGAACACATGAAATTATAGTAACATTTGAGGTTAAAGACACAGATAGTAGTGGACACTGTATGCACAAGCAATTCCTAATTTGGATTTTTTGTTTCAATTTACAAGAAATCAATGAAAGCATTATCATTTGTCTATTCACATGGAACAATTATCCTCAAAATAGCATTAAAAGTTCTGTTTTCACAAGTGGAAAAACTGAAATTAAGTGTTATATTTAAGACAATTAATTGATTAACAGCCTAGAACTGAAATGTAGATCATTCCTGCT
Source organism: Propithecus coquereli (assembly GCF_000956105.1). Lineage (NCBI taxonomy): Eukaryota > Metazoa > Chordata > Mammalia > Primates > Indriidae > Propithecus > Propithecus coquereli. The sequence continues at coordinate 955,825 of NW_012140524.1, forward strand.
CTCATGTCAGTGCATTTCTATCTAACGCCTGTTTAAAGAACAAGAGAATGCATCCTGGATATTAAAGAGGGAAAAAAGGGAAATGTGGGTCCCAGCCCAAGAAGATCAGAAAGATGCCAATTTTGGGGTCCAGTAGTGGTGACAACACATACCGTGGAACACAAGCCCTTCCATGGCCTGACTCATTTGCAGGTTCTTCTTTTCTTACTCCCTGCCTTACACTTTATCCTAAAACAATATTAAATTGTGTGCTATGTCCTTCACATGTTTTGTTGTCCTATTTCACTGTCTATGCTCATTCTTCTATCTCAGCCTGGAATGCTGGTCTCTCCCTTCTCCACTTCTTTTCTTATCTTACTTATGCACATTGTTTAAACCTGAGCACAGACATCTCCAGGATGTTTTCCTTAACCACCACCCCATGTTCCAAGCTATTTTCTATTCAATAGCCTTAGTATCTCTCTCACCATACAATCCACATTGTATTAGTAACATTAGATTGAATCAAATAATGAAATTGCCTTTATTTGGTTGATATTGACCTACAAAAATGATGAGTCATTCTCTACTGCCAGGCTGTAAACTCCTTTGGGAGAGGGTCTTATTAGTCACTGTGCATCCCCTTCCTGTTCAGAATGGACCCCCAAGCACTGTTTACCTGAATGAATGAATAATTTAGAAACAATCACAGAAATTTCAAGGATACTCCTAACACTGTCCTGAGCCCCATTTCAAGTCAGTTTCAGGGTCTGCTCAGCCCTTCAAAGGGATCAAGGCAACACTGAACTGAATCTTCTTATTTTTAATGACATGCTGTGTTTTTGATAATGGAACAGGGCTCCGTGCAATATTTTTTTGTTGTTAGTTTTTGCAAATTGCATGGCTTCTTTGTGAATATATCTTCTTTGTGAATATATCTTTAATAGAAACCTGAGAAAATCTGTCCCTTAGCAACATCTCTCTGTAAGCAACATTCATAAATCGATACAAAGACAGAGAGTGAGAGACTTGGGGTGAGGCATTTGTGGTTTCCTGGTTGAGCATAATTTTAACTTGACACAAGATTCAATTGATTCAAACTGATTAGGTACTGAGCTGTCTCTGTTTTTCCTTAGCTTTGGTTCTGTATGCCTCAGCCTTATCTGAAAAAGAGCCTGCATACAATGGACCTCCTATGGCTTCCTGGGCCATTCAGTGATACTAGGCAAATGGATTATGAATAAGAAGCAGATACATGATTTACCCCCTACCACTCACTACTCATTTATCCATATTTAGCGAATGTCCATGTTCCAGGAATTAAGCAAAAATTACAAAGAGGGGGAAAATGTAATAACTCTTGCACTCAAGCAGCTCAGAATTTAGTGAAAGGGATGAGACATATAAATAAACAATAGCTAAACAAAGAGGAAAACCCATATTAGAGGTGTATACCAGGCACTACAGCAATGAGGGAGTTTTACCTCTGCTGCCAGTGGGTAAAGTGAATTGTTTCTGAAATACTCCTGTAGGATCTGACAATTAGGAGAACACTGGTGACCTTAGTGAGAACAGTAATAGTGTCTAGTGGAAAGGAAACCCAGACACTAATTGGTTAAAGTACAATTTAAGGATGAAGATCTGGAGACATTAAGCACAATTTTTTTAAGGTATACACCTGATATAAATTATAATAACATTAATACTGAAATTAAATAAGGTTGAATTATGGAAAGGTAAAGGGATAAGGTACCTAGAAATATCTATATATGTATACCCTTATTGGCCCTAGGGGTTAGACATCTTTAATTTATGCCTTTTATGAACAAGGAAACCAATAAACTGGATTTAAGCTACAAAAGCAAAATCAATCCATTAGTTCGACTTTTTTATATTAAAGCAATTTCCCAGTTTGCACATAGATTCTACTTTTCAAAGCACTTTCACATTTGCTATTCCCAAATATCCCCAATGGGCACTTTTTTTTTTTTTTTTTTTGAGACAGGGTCTCGCTCTATTGCCTGGGCTAGAGTGCAGTGGTGTCACCATAGCTCACAGCAACCTCAAACTCCTGGGCTCAAGCGATCCTCCTGCCTCAGCCTCCAGGTAGCTGGGACTACAGGCACTTACCATCATGCCCAGCTAATTTTTTGTTTTCTGTAGAGACAGGGGTCTCACTATTGCCCAGGCTGCCAATGGGCATTTAAATCTGAAAAATAAAGGAACAGGACAAAGATTAAGTCATTTATTCAAGGTCACGTAGTTCCAAATACTTGTGCTTAACCTAGTACTCTTCTACCCTGACAGAGAACATAACTTTCATTCTTCCAAAGTTTGAATTGCCATTTAGTCTACCCAAGTAGCATAGTACCTGAAGTCCAAAAAAGGCCACTGCACTTCCCATAGCCAATGTATATTACACATCCTTTTCTCCTCTACTCCCACCTGTCAACCACTTTGAGGCAGAATAAGGTCGTAATTAAAAGGCAAGATTCCAGAGCCAAAATGCCTCCATTCAAGTCCAGGCTTTGTCACTTACACTGTGACCCTGGAAGTATCTTAACCTTGCTACAACATAGTTTGTTCACCTGTGAAATGGAAATGATAATAATATTGTTATTGCCTAAGACTGTTTTAAACATTAACTGAGTCAGAACAAAGAAAGAACTTCGAACAGTGCCTTGTACATAGTAAGTGCTATATATATACATTTGCTATCATTATTATTATTTCTTTGTTGTAAAATAAGTAAGCAGATGGCACAGACATCAGAAGAGGGTAAAGGGATAACCAGATACATTCATTCTAACTGCCACCACCCATGAAGCCAGCCATTCCAGTGAGATGTTTAAAAAGAGAGAGAGATTTTTTCCACAGTTCTAAGGAAAGTTACTGGTAAAAAATGTGATGAAAATACTTAACTAAAACAAAATGAAATATTTGAGGATTTCTTCCTGCATGCCACCTTTTTTCTAATATTAGCCCTAATATGGAAGAGTTGGTTTGATGTTTAACTTACCCATCAACCTCTGAAAAATATTTTCTACCTTTCTCCCCTATGTACAATAAACTTCAAATCCTTTCTGTACCTTTTCATGAGAATTTGAAGAAACATGTCATTTCTTACTGTAATAATTCAAGGAAAAGAAGAGGAGCTGTGGGGGAAAGGAAGGTGTGAACAGTAATAAGAGAGCAAATTTTGCAGCCTGGTTTCCATTGTCCATGTTCTTATCTGATGGCTTCTCAAAATGGAGTTTTGTGTCTCTTGAGGGAATAAACTGTGCCTAAAAATGCCATTGAAAGGCTGTGCAAATTATTCCTCTCAAATATGAAGATGTGCTTCTCAGAGAGAAAAGCAAACCACACCCATGTGCTGTAGTTTAACAATTTTTTCAAATGGCTGAGCCAAATTATGTTAGAAAAATGATAAAAATGTTTAAATAGGTAAAATGTAGAATTTGAGGGACTATAACGTTTACTAAGAATCATTGTTTCTGTGCTCTAAGTATTTTCAATATTATATTGTTTAATCCATATAATTATACTACAAAGTAAATATTACCTTCATGTTACAGATGATAAAACTGAAGCTCAAAGAAGTTGAATAACTTGCCCAAGACCACAGAGCTACTAAGTGCAGACCTCTGTGAAATTTAAATGTGGATCAATTTTGTTCAGGGAATGAGGAAACAAAATAATTTAGTTCTCTCTTCATTGGGGAGAACCTGAAAATACGGAATAGTTATTGCCAAAGTACATAAATATGTATAGATAATTAGGTTGAAACAAGCAAGTAAATTAACACTTGATTCTAAGTGAACAAATTTCTTAGCTTATATATTTTCAGCTATTTAATATTAAAAAGGAAGTAAAGACTATTTTGTCAAATTTACATTTTAACATAGGTCTATTAATATAATGTAGGCTTTCATCTCTATACATTAAGTAATTGAAGTCTTGAAACATGATTTGGGGGGATATACTGTTGTTCATGAAATATATAATTGTTATTCTCACTCAAGATGTAAATAACATTCCCAAGTTTTTTGGTATATGTTTACAATGGAATATTACTCAATCATAAGAAACGACAGTGATCTAGCACCTCTTATACTTTCCTGGATTAAACTTAAGCCCATTATCCAAAGTGGGGCACCACAAGAGCAGAAGAACAGGATCCATTTGTACTCACCATCAAATTGGTACTAACTGATCAACACTAGGTTGATCACATGGCAGAAATACTCTCTAGGGATTAGGGGGATTGGGGGGCAAATCTACAACTAAAGGACACGGGGAGCACTAAAGGGAGGGAAGGGCATGACTTTAACCCACATTTGGGTGAGGCAAAGACATAAAGTGTAACTATAATGTTTGTACCTTCACAAAACCCTGGAATATAAAAAAAAAGATGTAAATAACATTCCCAAGTTTTTATATTGTGTTTCTTCACTCCTTTGCTCTCCAAAAAGCTGTTATAAAGCCAGAATACGTTTTGGTTTTGAGTTGACTGGCAAGATTCTTTACCTTCCTTTTGAAAAGCTGATGAGATAAATTAATGAGGGAGACTTTAAAAGAGATCAAAGGGTTTTCTCAATCTTCTTTAAAGTGTCATAATATATAAAGTTTATTCATTGCCTCACTTTATATTAAAAGGAAGAATGGAGAATAATGAAGCCAAACTTTTTTCTCCATGCTCCAGAGAATTTCACCCATTTTTATGTTCACAAGAGAAGAAAAACAGTTTTTCTTTTGTTTTTCCTTTTGAAGATAAGTTTCTATAGTCTTATTTGTTGTATCTTTTGGGGAAAAATCAATCACTATGCTACACATTTAGTCACTATTCTATATATCTCTTGAGTAATCTTTCTGTTGTTCGATTTGGATTCTATTGCAATAGGATGCACCAAATGCCATTATTTCACTTTACATAAGTTATTTGGACTTAAAGTTCAGGAGACAGCATAATATATTCAATTCAATTCATAAAACATTGACTGAACTCCCTCTAGGAATGAAGCACTGGAGGAAGCACTTTGCGAATGTAGTGATTAATAAAACACCATTCCTGCCTTCCAGCAGCTCACAGTCTAGCTTGTAAATAGCTCTAATACATGACAGTATGTCATAAATTCTATAACAGACATTCAAACAGAATGTTGTATTTGTGCTGCCATCAGAGTAGTTATCCTAAATATTAATATGTCTTGTCCAGGTCCTGACCCTGAGGGCTTCCCTTGTAATTGTCAACTAACCATAATATGGAAAAATTGCTTCTACCAAAACTAGATGGGTTTGTTTTCAGTACCATAGTCCTTTGCAAATTCATCTGCTCCAACATTCCAAATATACCATAGACTTCCACACCCATCTCCTCCACACCTGCCAAGCACATGGCCAGAAGTCATTATTTTACCAGTACTAGCCAAAGAAACTCAAACAAGTACACTCTATACTCTTGAAATAATAATAATAAATAATAATTAACACTCTGCCTTCTCTCTGGCAATGCTCTTCTTTACAACTGAGTCCATAAAGCCACAAGAGAGAGGCACAAAAATGGTAAACTGGCAAGGTGTTACACTGTCACCCAGATGTTAGATTTGTCAAATCTTCCCAATCAGTGCCACATTGGTGTCCTCTTCCCTCCTCCTACCAGTCCTGCCCAGGCTCAACCATCCTTCCTCCTAGCTTGTGTAAGCACGTAAAGAACCACTACAGGGGGTATTTTTTTATTTTAGGAATTTTCCCAAGATAAGCGTGTCTTAAATATATATACTGGTCGGGCTCAATGTCTACAGATGACTTGCTAGGTAACAATTAGCTAATCCAATAATCTGTGAGAGACAAATAATGAAGGCATTTACTTGTGTCTCCCACTCCCTGCCCAATACCTCCTCGTCCAAAGTGGGAGGATTCATTACAAAAGCCAGTCCACTTGTTTTCTACCACCACCACCCTCCTCCAAATTGTAATGATTGAACTCTCTCTGAGTTAAATAGGGAGCTTATGTTGCTACAGTAATTAATTAGAGAAATATTTGAGAGGACCTGGAGTTTCACCATCCATTCCTATTATATTATGTAAAATAAAAACCCAATAAGTATGTATATAGAATGTGTAACAATATAGAATAAATACTAACCAGAAAAAGACAGTCATAAGTCAAGGGCTTTTATCCTTTGTCCTGACTAAAAGCCTTTTCTTGGTAAATCCAGTATCGCTTTATATATCCTCCGAGGATTTGAACTTGATCCTTTCCTTAGAACAATTGTCAAGAACACCCTCTGGCTGAAAAACAACCATTGAGCTGTATTCTTGTGGAAAAATACACATTTTGTGCCAATATAATTTTTGAGACTCATCTTAAAAAGAAAATTTAAAGAGACAAATAATTTTCAAAAGGGCACTAAAAGAAAGTGACTTTCATAACCAAATGTCTCATGTAAAAAAGTTAGAGGAATTTCTATTCAGAAGATGTTGGAAAATTATTGGTTTTTATATTTAGAAAAATAATTCATATCCATTCATTATTTTTCTTTTAAGCAAAGGTTTTTCCTGAAAATTAAATTATAGAGACGGGTTGTTCTGGATTCTACTGCAATGAACTCCATAAATATTTGATTTTGCATGCAAATATAGGTACTGGTATTTATTTTTATAAGAACCTTCCTGTTCAGAAAAAGAAAAAGAAATGACTAATGCCAAAAACTTTCTTGTTTTGCTGTTTTGACAAAGACCCCAGGCAACTGAAAAGAGAATAACAAAAAAGCATCTTCCTACTTAAAGAAAAAAAAAAGGGAAAAACGAAGAAGAAGAGAAGCAATTTCATAAAATCTGCAAAGGGGCTACTGTGAGGAAGCGGAAGAAAAGTCTCCTTAATATTGTTAGAATCAGAGCCTGAAAGGAACCTGGGTAGTTTATTTAATTTACTGCTAATCTCACATCTCAATCATCTTGCAGAGAAGCAGCCCTGCTGCTTGTTCATCTCCCAAGCAGAGAAAGATTTCACAAAATCCCAAACAATTACAACTATTTAGCAAACTCATAGAGGACATTCAGCTTTGTACATTATTGCAAATCTTCCCTCTATGCTCTAAACACATTTATGTCTTCAGTGGAGTTCAAGAATAAGAGGTTATAGCCTTTATATCATGACCTGTACTATTGTGGTAATTATTGCTGTTCCTAAATTTTTTCTTCCAAAAGCTAAATAAGTTCTGTTCCACTTACTTTTCTTCATGTATGTCAAGTAGATCATTTAATATAATTGCTTGAGCATTTAAGTGACTTGTCTCTAAACCTTGCCAAATTTTTTACATCTCCAATTAGATGGGGAACACAGATGTCTTTGACATAATGAGTATAAAGAAAGATTATGTTGCACTATTCATTAATGATGCAGTAATTACCTTAATAGTGATTCATTTTATTAATAATGCCTTTAGTAAAGACTTATGAAGAAAAAATTTAGACTCTAAGTTAATCTGAATTTCTAAAACCACAAAAACAAATTAAAAGTTCATAGTAGGTGCTATGACTTTTGATTGATTTACTAATAGTTTGACATATGCATTCAAAAATTCCTCACGGGTTCCTTCCATAATTGAGGAACTGACCTGATTAGCCCTCTTGTTCTACAAAACAATACTGGACTAAATATATGAAACAACGGCTTTCATATATTGAACAACAGGTAGCATGGGATTAGAATTCTGCAGGAAAGGAAACAAATGAGGTAAGCCATACAATTATCTGAACTTTTTGCCTGAAATCACTTTCTGGACATCTGCACAAAAGGAAACACAAACAGACAGTGGAGGTGTCACTGGGCTGAAGAGACAGAGCACAGAGTTCCAAGAAGCAAAGACAGAGAAGATATGGAGAACAGAGTATCTAAGAGGAAAAAGCCATGGAAAAGAGAATTCCAGAAATCTACATAATATCCCCTTGAGCCTTGCCTAATTAATAAGCTGCACATAAGTTGAGAGTAAGGCATATGAGGCTAAGAACACCTACAAGGGAAAAACACATGTTAGGGAACTGCTAGAACCTACACAGTGCTGGGAGATATTAAAATTCCATCCAGACAGGGAGAAAAACCTCACTGAGGACATTCAGTAGAAATTCTAGAAAGGCCACAGTTTAGGAGGAGGGTTAAACTGGCCCTAAAGTAAAGCTAACTCTAGATCTATCCTAACAAAACTCAGTAGAAGAATCAATTTGTTCAAGAAATTAACAAAGACTTCTTAAAGGATGGATACAAAATCCAAACACTCAACAACCAGACAAGTAAAACAGAAAAATGGTGAACCAAAACCAGGAGAAAAATCAGTCAATAGCAACAAGAAACACAGAGATAATAAAGATGACAGACAAAGATTTTTTAAATAGTTATTAAAAGATAATAAAATTAAAATTTTTAAAGTAAACATAAGCACAAAATTGAACAACAAAATCAAGTGGAAATTCTCAAGATGAAAAATGCAGTATCTAAAATTTAAAATTCACTGTATGGCACCAAAAGAAATTATTTTTACTGTATGTAAATTATACTTCTATAAACCTAACTCTAAAAGAAATTCACTGAATAAAATTAACAATAGATTAGGTACTGCAGAAGAAAAGATCAGTGAACTTGAAGACAAAGCAATCAAAATTATACAAACTAAAGAAAAGAGAGGAAAAAGGCCAAAAAAAAGAAAAAGAGCCTCACGACTTGTGGGACAACATCAAATGGCCTAACATATACATAAGTGAAGTTCCAAAAAGAGAATAGCAATTAAAATATTTAAAGAAATAATGGCTGAAAAATTTCCCAACTTGTTGAAAAATTACCAATCCACAGACCCAAGAGACACAATGTACCCCACATGAGATGAGCACAAAGAAAACTACATCAAGGTGCAACATAACCAAATTTATAAAAGCCAATAATAATAAGTAAGTCTTAAGGTGGGGAAGAGAAAAAGGCAAATAAAAAGTTGCTCAACATCATTAGTCATCAATGCAAAGCATATTAAAATCACAATGAGGTGTCACTATATACCCACAGGCCTACTAGAAAAGACAAACCCAAGTGGGCCGACCAGCCCAAGCACTGGTGAATATATAGAGCAACCAAACCTCTTCTACTGTACCATTTCACAAGTTTAAATCACACAAACCATTTCTTAAAAGCTAAATATACATCAACGCAATATAGCAATTTCATTATTACACATTTACCTAACAGAAATTAAAATATATGTCTGCAAATTCACTTATTTAAGAATGTTCATAGAAACCTATTTCAAACAAAACCTGAAAACTACTCAAATGTTCCACAACAGAATAGATAAACATATTGTGGCATGTTCATGCAACAGAATACTGCTCAACATAAGAAGAAATTAATTTACTAATTAATACTGTATTAAATACTGATTAATACTGACATCAAAAACATGAAGGAAAATCCAAAACATTATGCTGACCAAGAGAAACCAAAAGAAACCAAACACAAAGTACAGACTGTATGACTTTATTTACATGATCTAGAATAGGCAAAACTAATACATGGTTATAAAAAAATATAGATTGCCTAGGGTGAGTTGGGGGATTGGTATGTTTGGTGGGGTACTACTCTAACTAGTACCTTTAGAAGTGCCTTGGAATTGGACAGTGGGCAAAAGCTAGTAAACTACTGAGAAGCAAATGGGAGAATAAAACAAAAGAATAAAAGAATATGTAGCTGTTCTCTTCTGAAATGAAATGTTTATAACTCTTATCCTGTGCTTATCCCACTATTGTATTTTGGGAGCAGATAACTTGTTTCTTACATGTCGTAGGTACACAGATGGAGAGGAATGGTGCCCCCAGATGGATTATACCAATAGCCTCACCCACACTGAATTTAGGTGATTTAAATAATGAGATTGGGTATTTGTATACACAAGGAGTGCAATGCACACTACCCAAAGGATGGACGTATTTGAAACACGGACTTCGCCGGGGGGGAACCAAGGGCAACACACGTAACCTAGACATCTGTACACCCATAACTTGCTGAAATAAAAAAAATAAATAAAAAAATAAAGTCAATTTTATCTGAAAAAAAAAAATAATGAGATTTGGACTTTTGAGATAATGAGATTTTAGACTGAATTGATGCAATAATTGGTTGAGAATTTGTGGGACCTTGGGATACAGTGAATCTATTTTATATGTGAGATGGACAACAATTTGGGGGCCCATAGGGTAGACTGTGGTAGGTAGAATAATGCCCCCTCCCAAAGATGTCCATGTCCTAATCCTTGTACCTGTGAATATGGTACCTCACATGGCAAAAGAGACTTTGAAAATGTGATTAAAAACCTTGAGATGGGGAGATTACTCTGGATAACTTGAAAGCAGAGGGGAATTCAATCTAATTACATGGCTCTTTAAGAGTGGAAAACCTCTCCTAGCTATGGAAAGAGGGTGATGTAACTATGGACAAATGGTTAGAGAGGAGCAACATTGTTGGCTTTGAAGGTGGAGAAAGGGAGGCATGAGCCAAGGAACATGAGCAGCCTCTGGAAGCCACAAAAAACAAGAAAACAGATTGTCTCCTAGAACCCCTAGAAAGGAAGACCACCCCTGCCAACACATTGATTTTGCCTCGGTGAGATGTGTCTTGGACTTCTAACCTACGAAGAACCATAAGATAAATTTGTGCTGTTTTAAAGCCAGTAGGTTTGTGGCAAGTTGTTACAATAGCAATACAAATTACAGATTTTTGAATCCAACATTAACCAGTACTGCTTGATGATGTGTTGCTTTACTTATGACCTGCTAATTCTTAGTTTAAACACAATTACAACAAATTTAATTAGTTTCATATCTGGCCAATAGAAATTTTTAATCATCAAAATGGAAGTGTTAAATAATGCATTATGTGTCTGGTTTATGTAAGAAAGACAATAAAGAATTCCAATCAGAGAACCCATGCACAAGGAATAAGCCTTGGCCCTATATGAAAAGATTGGCCAACAGAAATATGTTTATATGTTTTAGGTTAAAATAAAATATGTATTGCATATGTATATATATAACATTTTTATAAGTCCTATTTTATCAATTTTTTAATTAAAAATCAACTATCTCTCCCAATCATATTGGACAAAAAAAGACTTCCACTGAATTACTAGACACAGCTATACTGACAGCAGCAAGAAGCAAGGTTAAAGATCTAAGAGTAGGTGGAAAGAGCTATAAAAAATCTTTAAAGAATATTGTCAAAATAATAGGTAAGCTCAAAACAAAGAAGTCTGCCAAATGGACCTTAAGAGCACCTGATTATATTACTGAATTTCCATGTAATGCAACATCTGACTTTTGTAATAATAAACCTGAGTCGCAAAATAAATTTTAAAAAATTGAGCTAGGGCTTTTACATAAACTAAAGAAACAGAAACTTAAGAAATACATTTTTAAGAGATTCAATAAAACAGCCA
>NW_012140524.1:967670-992173 GCF_000956105.1 Propithecus coquereli
TTTAAAAAATACAAAATATTTTCATCAGCTATTGACAATATAACCTCAGTGAAAGAATGAGACTTCTACCTTCATATTTGCAATTCTAAGATGTTTAGAACCAATTCCTGAGCTTACCATAAAGTAGTATTATTTTTCTATAAACTGCTTCATAAAAAAATCCATTTTTATTTTTACAAAAGAATATTTGTATACTTGAGGTAACACATTTTTCACTCATATTTTACACTAAGGGAAAGTATCATAATATGTCCATGAATATTTGTTAAGGGGTTTTGTAGACATTGTTTTGTAGACATATGGCCTTTTTTCTTTTCAGTTTTAATAGAATTCATTGAAAGCTCTTAACCTCTCTGGAATACTTCAACTATATTGAATCCATTTGTTATTCTGGATTTGAATGCCATGTTTCTTCCTGTAAAACAATTGTCATTTGTTACCTTTATGCCATCCTTTATTGAATCTAGATGGAGAGAGAGACATGAGGACGACAGGCTGTCTATCAGAGGCAACGATATAAAAGATTTTCAGAAATGGGCTTTGCAGCCCTTTAAAAAAGAAAAAGAAAACCCTAGACAAGAAGGTTAAAATACTAATTCTGTCAACTTCTGTTAATTTACTGATCAAGTTAATCACTTCAATACTGATCACACTCCTTTCCAATTCTCTGAATAGATTACAAGGGAAGAAAGTGAAACAATAATCACCATTTGTTTTGAAAAAGAACCCAATTAGAAAACTTGGGCAAAAGTCATCACTCCATGCAAATGGCGAGAGAGAGAGAGAGAGAGAGAGAGAGAGAGAGAGAGCACCTAAGCACAACCACACATCACATCTCTATTGAGAATGTAATTTTCTAACACATAATTTAAAAATCCATGTATCCATTCATTCATGTTGCTGGTGATTAGAATTCATCTCTCTTGTCATTGGTTCACTACCACTCATCACATTATCAGCAATTTTCTCCTGACATAGAAGCCCACCCCAAACATTGTAAAAGAATAGTTGCAAATTAAATCATAAGGTAATGTATTAACAGTACAGTGTAAAAAACATTGACTTTGGAATCAAACAGACCTGGGTTTGAATCACAATTCCAATTCTTATTAGTCATGCGAATGAGCAAATTCCTCTACCTCTGTGGGAGTCTTTTTCTTTTTCTGTGAAAGAGCTATAATAATTTAACTAGAACTTGGATTTTTATGATTCGATTGGATAATTTGCAAAAAGATAGGACTCAGTGTATTATGTAATGCATTTTCATTCCCTCCAATTCATTTCTTCCACTTCTTCAACAATCATTATCTATGAAAATCATGTTCTTCATAATATAAAGGGTACCATGAAAAAAAAAAAACAACAGCCCAAAACTTCTAAAATGTTTAACTCTTTGTTTAATTTCTGGTTAGATAAAATAAATGTTTAATTTAATATGATGTTAAATATAGACTTCATTTTGAATAACTTCAATGTGAATTTCAAAAATACAGATCTATCATTCTTAAAAAGTTTAAGACTTTTGTATTTAGCAGGATTACTGTATGAAAGCTATAAAGTAATTATCTTTATTCTTTATATTAGCAAGATCCTCATTCCAAAGCCATATTCTTTGAGTCTCTCGTGTTAAGATAATTGAAGTAAACAACAACAGAAAACAGAAAAGTACAGAAAATTAGGAACAATGATAAAAGACAAGAAAATTTGGCATTATATGGACTATAGAGTATACAACAGGAAAGTAATATACAGTTATTTTTCATTATATTTCAATTTTAAATTATAATTTGTGGAAAACATTTAAGATTCTTTTCATTTTCTCCTCTAATTTCCTAGGAGCTCAACAAGAAGTTTCTTAAATCAAAGCATTAACTTTCTCCCCCAACCAAGGAAGATAGAAGGTGTATAACTACAAATATAGGGAGAAAAGTCTGCTTTGTGTCCAGCACTCAGATTTAAACGAGAAAGAATTCCAAGTCTGAACCCTGTGTAAGCAAAATTCCTGAACCTCTAAAGTGAGCTTTCACAGTGGAATTTGTTATTTTGTTTCAAGTATTCTAGATTTTCAGATGATCAAATTCAACTTTATCCCAGTAAAATGCAAACTTATATTGCTAAAGCAAGAGTATGGGGGGATTTTACATTATTTTAGATTATTTAATGAGTGGTTCCCTCCAATAGTATGGTCAATGGAAGGCTACTTTGCTACAATGAAGATATATTCCTGGTATTAAATAAATGGACTTTGACAATAGGAAGAAGTATAAGAGTTATTTATAAAAAAGATATTTCTGACTAAAATGCCCTACCAAGCAGATTTTTTTCACTTTTCTCTAGAATTTTTAAGAAAATAATAGGTAACTATATTTCCTATTTATTTCATTCTAAGACTTGGTTGCATGAGACAAAGTGGACAAAATATTTATAAAAAGAACTTTCCAATTATGTGATTTATGGAGCTTAAGATGTTCAAACTTTTTAGTCCCTTATTTGATCTCCAAGTGAGAAAGAAATGCTCTCCTTAAAATTTGCCACTCTGTCAAGATATCTTCATATTGATGGAACCTCATATTTTTCACTTATATTTTAGGGGAAAAAAAATCTAAGAAAGGAGAGAAAGAGGTAAAGAAGGAAGGGAGGGAAGGAGGGACCGAGGAAGGAAGGAAGGAAGGAAGGAAGGAAGGAAGGAAGGAGAGAGGAAGACCATACAATTATGTGCATCCCTTGTTCGGCTGCACTTGCCAAAGTGACCCTTTCATACCATGAAAATAAAAATAAAGGTGTGCTTCTCTTGCCTTCTGTTAGTAGACCAAGTACCTATAAAAGCAGTTCCTTTGGTTGTGAATGCTATTTAATTGTGTGTTTTGTTAGAACCTCTTTTTCACCAAACAAAATAAGATCTGACCCTTTTCCAGCAGTGAAGAGAGGCAGACTGGCAAATCTCCACCGTCTCAGATTTGATTCTCAGATCCATTGTTTACAGAGGTTATTTCAGCCAGATGGGGCCCACCACTTGAGGAGATAAATCTATTTTCTTTTCAAACATGCTTTGGAACATGAGCTTTGTGATGGCTCTTGGTTTTTCCTTCAAAATAACAAAATCGTTTGTAAAAATGCTATTTTTTATTCAGTACAGTCACCCGAGATATGGTCCTGTCATGTTTTCTATTTGTCGCCAACAATTTCGTTATATTTTATAATGACATTGGTGCACCACAGTTATTGCTTAACCCAGTTTTGTCTTGAACAAGACAGCAGAATTGTCAATTGCTTGCTTAACCTTATTCTTCCCCTTCACCATTCTTTCAGCCACATTCAGAGGAGCCTAATGTAATTATATTTCAATTGAAGACATTGAAAGCTTTCTAAGAGAGCCCATTAAAATGCTCCTATTAAACCTAAACCCTTGACCCATCTTACTCCTCAGTTTTTTAATCTCCCTCCACACTTTCCCCTTGTTCCCCTTCTCCACAATAGCTACCAGGGTAACAGTAGTTTGCACCATCTGTTTCATTACGTCCTTTTAAGATCTTTCTCAAAGAATTACTTAATCAAGGCTACTAGTGCAACTAACAAAATCTACTTCAAACAAGCACAAGCAAACAAGGGGAATTTATTAGACTAGGGTATCTCCCAGAACCCAAGAGCAAGAGATGAAGTGTGGCCCCTGAAGAGACAGGGACTTTCATCTTTCATCTTTCTCTCTCTTCGTACCTGACTTCATGGAGTCCAGCTGCACATGGTCCTCAGCTGCCGCTGTTCAGGTCACAAGACCAACTAGTATTTTTTAAATCAAATTCCAAATTCTGAGAAGTAAAAACCTAATGATCTCATCGTGGGTCAGCTATGCACCTTATTTCTTTAACTGTGACCAAGGATTCAAAGTCACACAGTGCAAACATGGCTATTTTGATCCTGTCTTAGAGGCACAGGGAAAAAGGTTGTCAGAGAAAATAGGTATGTGCTGAAAAGATCCCCCAAAATGTTCCTACTACTGGGATATAGATTTTGTTGAACTAGCCCCATTTTAAGTGTGTGAAAGCTGAAGTACATTATATATAATGGTCTTGTCTTAAAAGACTAGGATTTGAGCTATTGCTCTGGCACTGACAAGTTAAAATCATTTCAGACTATATAATTTACAAGGTTCTTTCGAGCATTAAATACGGTAATTCTATGTTCCTCTGAGATTGGCCCTTTAAATAGTCAGTGCTCCTGTATGAATAATATTTTGTGGCTTAATAATATTAGCTAACTTTCTCTCAAAGTTACTCTGGGCCAGGCACTATTCTAAAAGCTTTACATATGTTAACTGTAATGCAGTTCTGATACTAACTACCTAGAGTTAGGTCAAACTTTACAAGTTAAGGGCAAGTCCCCCACAGGACTGCCCTCATTCCAGACGCCAGCTACAAGCTCAGGGCTTCCCAGGCCCCCCTCACTTCTGACCAACTAGACACGATTTTGATTCCCACTACCCCCTCAGGTTTGATAATTCTCCAAAACAACTCACAGAATGGAGGAAGTCACCATACTTAAGATTATAATTTTATTATAAAAAATACAAATCAGGACCAGCCGAAAAATGAGACACATAGAGCAAAGTTTGGAAGGGTCCTAAACATGAAGCTTCCAAGTCATCGAAGTGTACCACCCTCCAGGCACATCAATATATAAATATCAACCAGGGAAACTCATCCAAGTTTTGGGTGTCCAGAATTTTTATTGGGATTCATCACAGAAGCATGATTGATTGGATCATTGGCCACATGAATGAGCTCAATCTCCAGCCCTCCTCCCCTCCCCACCCATCTCTAATCACATGGTTGGTCTTTTGCAGGAAGCCCCCATCCTGAGACTACTGTGCCCACATGTGTCACCTTGTTAGCACAAACTCAGGTGTGGGCCAGAGGGCCCACTATGAATAACAAACACATTCTTATCACTCAAGAAATTCCAAGGGTTTAGAGATTCCCCAGAACCAGGGACTGGGCAGCTAAATTCTTTATTATACAACATTAATCCATTTAATTCTCATAACAACTCTTTGAACTATGAATATTTTTTTTCACAATCATACAGGATAGAGGGTGGCTAAGTATTAATAACTCATTCAAAGTTCAAACAGCTGGTGAATGGACAGAGAATTTGACTCAAACCTTGTGTTTTTAAATGATATATACGTTTTCCTTCAGTAATTTGGCCCTTGCTTAGAAATCTGATCAAGAAACTACATGCCCCAAGTCATAAATAATTCTTCTCTGATTTACCATATCATACTTTCCAACTGAAAGATAATAGCATTCAAGTTTTTGTGTTTTCAAAAGGAAAACATAGCTTAAATCAGTGCTGTCATCTTTTTCCCTTTAAAAACAAAACAACTAAGTCATAAATCTTTGGAAAATGTGAAGACTTGGTAGCCATTATCTTCCAAGTGATTGAGTACAGGGAGTGTAATAGAATGTGGAGAAAGCATGTGGTAGGCACCTTTATCCAATTGCTATGGTATTGGTATTGGTCAGAGTAATTAATTCTAGTCACTCCAATAAATAGCCACAAATCTCAGTGTCTTAACACAGCACAGGTTTATTTTTCACTCATATAAAGTCCAGGGAAGACTTGGCAGCTCTGCAGGGCAGCATTCTTCCAGCCAAAATTCAGGGATCCAGTCTCCTCCATCACGTGGTCAAGTCATCCTGGAGCCTTTTCCTTCTAGGACCACAAATGAAAGAGTGAGCGAGAGCACCCGGGGAATGCGCACTGGATACTTAACCTGCTTAGCCTAGAAGCGGCACATGTCACTTCTGATCATATTCTATTGTCCCAAACTTGTCAGATGGCCAACTTAGCTGCAAGGGAAGCTGGAAAATGGAGGTTCAACACACAGACATCACTCAGCATCATTAATAGGCCCTATCACAATCTGCCCTTTAGTTACCAAATATTCATGTTCTCCCTCCTTCCCATTTACAAAAAACACCTCTCCTCAAAGACCCAGGCAGCATAAATTCAGCACCCAGTGTTCATGTCTGAATGTTGGGCCTGTTGCTTACCCACTCTCTTTTATATAAAATCGGGGAAATCATCATTCACTCCTCAAAGAGGAGTCCACTCCTCAATGATAATCTGCTCTGCAAGTCCTATGCCTTAGATCCAGATATGATGTTCCTGGTGTTTCCTGTGAACCAAAATGCAGGTTCTATCCCTCCAGATACATGTTCAGTCTACAGTGGTAGTGCAGGGACAGGACACTAGTACCAGCCACCCCTAGAGAAAGAGGAAGAATGGGAAACTGAGAGCAGTCAACTCACCTACAGCAATTCACAATTCTGATGAGAAGACACTGCAAAGTCTCCCTACCCTGGCAGGACAGAAACTTTCACACTCTGTTCTTGTTGCCTGCTGTGAGGCTGTGCCGGTCTATTGTTCTTTGTGACCCTAGGGCTCTACCCTCTAGGAGTTCCTTTATCCTCCTGGGCCACATCTGGAATGAATGTTGAAGAGTGTGCCCTTCCTGGGAGCTGTACAATTGTAAAAGTTTCCTTCTGTTTATAGAAGACTGGGGATACAATAATTAAGTCCTGAACAGTAAAAAGCTTTTAATTTCAAGTTCTGGGCTTCTTGGGCAATATAATTCCTCCAAAAACCTGGTAGGCTTCTTAACTCTGATTGCAATTAGTTCCGTGTGCTAGGAGCCACGCTCAAAGTTTGTGTTAGATATGATTCTCAGCCTGATTTATGTTGTTGATGTCTCCCTACCCCTGACCCTGGGTGCCCACCATCTCTCTCATCCATTTCACTGTGATTACCTAAGACTACATAGAACAATGAATGGGAAGACCACATCCTTAATTTCCTCTGAAATTAAGCGCTGAGTCACTTAATTCAACAGAAAAGTTTACAGAGCTTTTGTTCCTCTAGCTAGTGGCATATAGCAGTGATTAGCTTTTGGCACTTAAAGACCCTGAAGTACTGAACTCTCTCTGTCCCTCCTCACTTTTTAAACAACTTTATTGAAGTATAATGGGCAAACAAGAAACAGCACATATTTAAAGTGTACAACTGGAGAATATTTATCCAAGTATGCACTGACCCTCATCTATCATCTTTAAATATTCATTGAGCCTTATCTATCATCACAATAAATATAATAAATCAGACTTCATCAATCAAAATTAAAAACTTTTGCTTTTCAAAACACACTGAGAGAATGTTTTGAGATGGAATGTTTGTGTTTGAATGTTAAGAAGATGGAAAGACAAGCCACAGGCTGGGAGAAAATACTTGCAAATTATGTATCTCACAGAAGGCGTATGTCCAGAATATATAGAGAACTCTCAACACTCAACAGCAAGAAAACAAACAACACAATTTTTTAATGGGTAAAAGATCTGAACAGACATTTCTTCAAAGACAAAGATGGCAAATAAGCACATAAAAAGATGATTGAGATTATTTGGGAAATGTAGATTGAAAGTACAGTGAAATATTACCACACCCCTACCCTACCAGAAGGGCTAAACTTAAAAAGATTGACCATATTAAGTGTTGGCACTAGTGTAGAGCAGGCAATATTACAGTCAGTATTGAATATTTACAAATTTCCCATTCCTAGTACCAATTTCTGTTTTGGTTAGCTGTTTCACTGCTTTAAAAAACAACCTCCAAATCTCAGTGGCCTGCAATAAAAATTTAGTTCTCATTTGCACAATGTCCCATATGGTCTGGTGGCACTCCTGAGTGTAGTCCAGTGGCTCTTTTCCACTACTGCCTAGGAATTGGAGTTCCTCCCATCACATGGCTTCATTATCCTGCAGTCCTGTCTTCCCAACCACATGGACAGGGGAGAGGGACAGAGCGGGACAGAAATACCACTTACCAAACCACCTTGTTCCATAAGTGACATACATCACTTCTGTTTACATTCTATTCTCCAAAATAAATCACATGGCCAACCTAATTGTTTTCTGGTACAGAGTGGACTATTAATTGTCTCATATATTTTCTCTGCCTGTGCTCTGGAGTCTAACCTCTACAGCTTTCTGAGGGCCCTTGTTCCAAGCCTCATCCCCTCCTCTAATACCTGCCACCATCTAGCCAGTTCCAATTTTCATATTACTGAAAAAATTTTGGTTGACTTCATTTTCTCTTAAAATCACCACCTGTTTTTTAGTCCTAGCTTTTTAGAGTTTCATATTTAAACAGATGATCTATCTATACACCCTCCCAGTCTGACTCATCAGCGTGGCATTTCAATTGCTCTCTAACCACTCAAAGAGCCCTCTCATAAGATTCAACTATTCTTATTCAGTACTCATCCTATTCAATAACTATTGCACTCTCCACGACTCTCTCTTTTTAGAATGCACCTTCACTTTTTGGTTCTCCTCCCTACCTTCCGGCATAATCTCACCATAGTACATTCCTCCTCAGTATCCCTAACTGTGGCCCAGCGCTTGGCCCTTTACTGTTCCCCCATTCATGGTGTTAACTATCATCTTTACTAATTTTTCTCAAAGGTAATTAGCACCAAAATAATTCAATGTGTTTCTATAAATCTTCTCTCATCGCTAGAGTATTTGAATTCTGGAGTTGGAAAGATTGAACCAACTAAACATAGAATTTGAGATGTGTTAGAGGTGGAGGGCATCCTTCAAGTACAGTCTCTCATCTTTTTATCTGTTTTTCTTTTGTTTTGTTTTTTTGTAAGTCTTTTATATTTCCACTGTTGAGACAATATTTTCGAGAGCTGATGTTACCTCTACTGGCGAAATCAGAGCCAGCTATTAAGCAGTCAGAATGCTACAGTAATTGAATACATGACCGTTTCTCTTCTAACACATTCTTTGTTCTCCTCTTCTAGAAGTTGTAGATGTGGATTTAGTTTGATTATCTGTCACGTTAATGAAGCTGCCTCTACAACAGTCATGTCATCTGACATTCCTTCAATTGTTGTCTCTATATTCCAAATGTCATACCTGACGTTGTCATGATGAGGATTAGAAGTGGTGACAGCAGACCCATCATGCAACACAAGTGTAGAATCATTTCTGACCAGCTCTCCCTTTTCACGAACAGCACTTTCACTCACACAGCACTCTATTTTTAGCCTGCAATTTCACGGATATCTTCATTTTGAGGGATTGGAAGAGGTCTTTCTAAATTCAGAAAATCTAGTGGTCTTTCACTTGCCATAAGTATATGAGGTGGTGATTTTAGTGCCAGAGGTTTAAAGAGAATCTATCGAATAAGGTCAAGATCTGCTGGTCTTTAAAATGAAGTGTCTTCATTATTTCCTGCTAGAGCAATCCTCCCTGCAACTTGCATTATCACGCTAGTATTTGAAACTCCTTCTTAGAATCCTTGTTCTAGGTCAGCATTTGGTGGCGCTACTTTTAACTTTTCCAGGACCCTCATTCACTGACTAGTACCTTTGGTATATTCCATTTCATATTGAATTCCACTCATTTCCAGCATCCCAGCAGCAGTGGGAGAAGAAATGCTGCCTCACTCACCCTTCCTAGTGATGTGTCATTGTTTGTTCTTTTACTCATTTTAATATAGTAAATACACATCTACAATAGCTACTAAAATACTGCTACTCTGTAGTTCAGTTTACTTTACAGATCTGAACTTGTTTTGGAGGTGTACATAGCAACACAGACACTGTTTTTCCAGAAATGTGTACCGACTACTGCTTGTTATTTGGCACTATCTGCTTCTGTGCTTCATATTAAATCCTTTAACTTGCTTCAATGTACATGGGTTGAATTTAGAGCCACTTTTGTCCCACTGGGCCCACGGAAGGGTCCCCGGCCAGGGCCACCACTCGCCAGCTCCTGGTGTGCTCAGGTGGGTTCTGGCACAGGCTGTTAGCTGAGTGCACTGAGGTGCCCAGGCAACACCGGCAGAGCTACCCGCGACTTGACCCGAGATCACACCACTGCTAGCTGTCAGCAAAGCTATGGCTAGAACCCTATTCTCCAAAATCCTATCCCCTATATTAGGCTGATTCCCTGTTTTTCTCAATATTTTCACTAGTCTTCCAATTTACTCATCATAAATCCCACAGAAACTCTACAGGGTTGCCCAGGGGACATAGCTAAAGATATAAATCTTCCATAGAGAAAAGGCATCTGAAATAAGGCACCAAATCGAAGTAAAAGCAAGTATTGTTAACTGTGAAATCCTTTAGTTTATTTTTATTCTAAAATGAAACTCTCATTCCTTTAACATTAAAATATTAATTTGTAATTTTTGAACATTTGAGGAGTATGGAGGTATGAAAAGCCATGTTAGTAGTAAAAGGTACCCTAGTCTGATAAGCAAATGTAATCTTTTTTTATTAATAACATAAGAATAATATGCTCTTGAAGTGTTATTAATTGGGGGTTGATTAGTGGATTTTATTTAGGTTAGGTTGTCATGTTAATCTATATTATTTCTTATGCCAAGTAAATGCCGTTAATTTCTTCTCTAAAAAGCAGCTATTCCAGAGAAGTGGACAATAGGAAAACAACTATCCAGTTGAGATTTTTCTACAGATTAACAGAGCAGAAGTTCAATAAAAATAAATTTCAAAGCTCCCAAAATAATATATGCTTTCTATATATGTCAGGGGTTGCCATGATCTTGGTACAATGTTGGTGGTTTTGTTCCTTTTGAATTCAGCAATTGTATTCTGGAGACACACAGAATGTTGTTAATCCCAAGCAATTTATTTGACTATTTTTGATGGCTTCTTTATGCTATCTCTACCCAAATATCCTCCATCAACAGTGATGGCATCCTGTTGAGCTAAAACCAAAAGTAAGAAAGAAATAGTCTAGAAAACATGTACTTCCTGAACACATACTGAGAGATGAATAAGTTAGAGGGACATGAGCCTGAGGGTGCACAGATATGGAAAATAGGTTTAGCCATTGGATACATATACTAATATATCTTCAGCATCAGAAATAAAATGCAACCATTTGCTTTTTGGAGCTTGCGGTTATGTTATTCCAGTTGCTGACCTCCGAAAAATATTTAATGGGAAAGACCCAATTCAACTGAATTGAGGCACAGCATAATAAACCAATACTTTCTAATAATATATGGGCTGCCTTGTCCTACCCAAGAAATGAGAGAATCTAATATAAATTAATTGAACATAATAAAATTATAATATTCTAAGACTTATTAAAAGAATTGGTAATAACATGGTCAATATGAAGGATGGGGAATTAGCCAAGAAATATTCTGAAAAAAGTTATGCCAAAGAGCATGTGAATTGAAAGTTCACTAAAGATATTCTCAGTTATTGAGACTGTCATTAATTTGGGCTCTATATATAGGAAATGTTTCTTATGTGAACAGTTAGTCAAGCAAGGCTGAGTAAAAGAGACTAAAGAGAAAGTTTGCCTAACAAGCATGTTTTCAAAATGAGAAGAATGGAATTATTGCTTTTGTTTGTTGGTTACTACTTTGAAGTCTAGGGAATTGTAGAATTCCCTAATTCAGCCTTAGGGAATTGTATTAATACAAAAGAATTTGCTGTAATCTTAGCTGCTTCTAATATAAGAAGAGGTCACATGTGCAAGCCATAGCTTATCAATGGTATTGATTTTCTGTCCTTGGGGGGGCTCTAGATGTCAAGTAAGGGATTAAAGAACCCTCTATGTTTTGAATTTCTGTTCATCTAGAGACCCTTTGGGGACTTCATATGCCTGCCAACTTCTCCCTGCACTTCTCAGAAAATGAAGGTAGCTCAGTAATATGGTGCATAGAAAGAATTTTTTAAACACCGTCTTGACTGGGAAATCAACTAGTTTAATAAATATAATTATTGAGGTAAACTGATGGAAGTGAAATTACTAGAAGAAACTTCTAACTCTTCTCTCTGGTTTCTCTAATCAATTCCCTATACTGGATCCTGGGCTATCTTTTGAAAATGCAAATTCGATCATATTACATCTCTGCTGTAAACTTTCAGTGATGCGCCATTGCTCCTTTACACATCTACCAGGCCCTTCATGGTCTTGCTCCTGCTCCACCACAGTCCCTCCTGCAGCTCTCCTGATCAGCTCAACCAAATGCCTCTGAATTCCCTGAGCGCTCCTGTTCGCTGACCCAGGCCTTTGAACATGCTAAGCTCTTTATCAAAGACACTCAGCTCAAACCTTATTACTCCTGTTCCCATCTTCTCACCTGGTAACATCCATGCTGCAGAAAGCCTTCCCCAATATGGAGACTAGATTTGATCTCCCTGATCCCATAGCATCTTTTACTTGAATGAATTAACTGCCTAAGCAATTCAGTCAAAAATTAGCGGTTCTTGATCAGAAACCCACAGGCAAAGCATTTATGGAATCATGTCTCAGGGTAGAGACATGAGTGTTACAGTTTTTTATAATAGAAGTTAAAATGGAAGTTTGGTCAATATTCTAACATAATAGACAACAAATACCAAACTGAGTTCTATCATAGACCATTCTATACCAACTTTCTGGCTCCCTTCCTTCTCTCTCCTTCCTCCCTTAGTACTAGCCCCAAACCCCTCAGAGTCAAAAATAGTAATCAGTGGTCCACTGGTGAAAGAAGAAAGAAGGTATCAGCCACATCATTTTTCCAGCTATAGACTTTAAGCCTACAGCAGAACCTGGGTGATAACGGCAAGCATGGTCAACATTTAAACCGTGGTGGTCCTATTATGGTACTACATTGTGGAGTTTACACTGACATGGAATTAATGTTTTGGGCAGATTGAACAGTTTAAACTGCATGCATTAAACAAAAAATCAGGCTTCTATCACATTATGTGAGTTCACTAAAGCTTGGGGAAGTTTTTAAAATCTTCTTTAGGTAATTTCCTAGCAATTGGTTTGCAACTCAGCATAAATGGACTTTCAATTTCTTAAGAAGTTAAAGTTTTTAGGAAACTTTTGCATCTATGACATTGCTGAAATTCTTTAGGGTTTTTTTTTTTCTTCTCACTCATTAAAATTTCTTTAGACAATATCTTCAGTTATCATCTATATCATGATGGCTCCCAAATGCACACTTCTAGTCTAGACATCTCCGCTGAACTCCACGTTCATAATCAGATTCATAACACCTTCTGAGGCATGCAATCTTACAATCGCAACAAGGACCATCTTTTCGTTTAATGCTCTGCTGTAGGCACATTGAAATTGTTAATAATACTTGAACAAGAGGCCCCACACTTTCATTTTGCAGTGGGCCTGGAAAACTACGTAGTTGGTCCTGCTCATAGCCTATGCTCTAGCTCCACAAGGAAAACATAAATGCATCTTAAACTCAATATCTCTAAAATTGAAATAAGTATCTTCCCCTCAAATCTGAGCAGGGTTCCCTTATGGCTGCACAGTCCATCTTGTTGTATCGTCAGAAGCCTAGGGGCCATCCTTGACCCCTCCCTCTCCCTTACTTCCCACGTTATAAAGTCTTTCTGAGTTTCTTCCTAAATCTGTTTTTCATCTTTTCCTGTCTCTCAGTCGTCACTGCCTGTACCCTCATCCAAGCTGCCATTCTTTCTCAGCTAGATTGTTACAAAAGTTTCATAACTAGTCTGCCTTCATCTACCTGGATCCTTCATAATCCATTCTCCACATGGTAGCAAGAATGATTTTTTAATACAGATCTTATCATGTCACACTGCTTAAAACCTTAATTCCTTCCCATCACTCCCAGGTTACATTTAAAAATTTTAGCATAACCTACAAACTCTGTGTTCCTGTGTCTTGCTACTAGTATTTTTTAACATGTTTACTTGCAAGAAGGGTTCAACATACACAAATCAATAAACGTGATACATCACATTAACAAAATAATGGGCAAAATCATACGATCATCTCAATAGACTAAAAAAAAGCATTTGACAAAATTCAATATCATTTTATGATAAAAGAAAAAAATTCTCAACAAATTAGATATAGAAGGAATGAGACTGAATGAAATAAAGGCCTGATATGACAAACCACAGCTGACATCATAGTCAATAGGGAAAAATTGAAAGCTTTTTCTCTAAGATCCAGAATAAGACAAGAATACCTACTCTTGCCACTTCTATACAACATATTACTAGAAGTCCTAGCCACAACAGTTAGATACGTGAAAGAAATAAAAGACAACCAATTTGAAAGGAATAATTTAAATTGTCCCTATTTGCAGACAACATGATATTGTATATAGAAAATTTTAGAGACTCCACCAAAAAACAGTTATAATCAGCAAATTTAGTAAAGTTGCAGGCTACAAAATCAACATACAAAAATCAGTAATGTTTCTATATACTAACAGCAAACTATCTAAAACAGAAAATAATCCCATAAATAATAGCTACAAAAAATAAAATATTTATGAATAAATTTAACCAAGAGGATGAAAGATCTGTACACAGAAAATTACAAAACATTGATGAAAGAAATTGAAGGAGACACAAATAAATTGAAAGATATTCTGCACGGACAGATGGGAAGAATTAATATTGTTAAAATTTCCATACTACCCAAAGCAATCCACAGATTCAAGGTAACCCCTACCAAAATATCAATGACATTCTACACGGAAATTTTTAAAAATCCTAAAATTTACATGGAACCACAAAAGACCCCAAATAGCCAAAGAAATTTTGAACAGAAAGCATAAAGCTGGAGGCATCACACTACCTGACTTCAAAATACTGCAAAGCTAACCCAAACAGCATGATACTGCCGTGAAAACAGGCACATAGACCAATGGAACAGAATAGAGAACCAAGAAATAAATCTAAACATTTATAGCCAACTGATTTTTGACAAAGGTGCCAAAATACAAAATGGGGGTAAGAGAGTTTCTTCAACAGATGGTGTTGGGAGAACTGGATATCCACAGGCAGGACAACGAAATTAGACCCTCGTCTCACACCATATACAAAAAATCAACTCCAAATGGATTAAAAACTTAAATGTAAGACCCAAAACTTGAAAACTAATAGAATAAAATGTAGGGAAAAAACTCCATGACATTGATCTGGGCAATGATTTTTCTGTATATGACCTCAAAAGCACAGGTGACAAAAGCAAAAATAGACAAATGGGATTATATCAAACTAAAAAGCTTCTGCACAGCAAAGGAAACAATCAAGAGAGAGAAGAGACAACCCACAGAACAAGAGAAAATATTTGCAAACTATACATCTGGCAAGGGGTTAATATCCAAAATATACCATATAATAAACTCAAACAACTCAAAAGCAAGAAAACAAAGAACCCAATTAAAAAATGAGCAAAGGACCTGAATAGACATTTTCCTAAAGAAGGCATGCAAATGGAGGGAGGGAGGAGGAAGGGGGAGAGAAATAGTTGGTGACAGGTATACTAAAGCTTATTTTAAATCTTTATCCTGACTCACCAAATGTCCTGGAGGGTTGGGTCTAATATAGGACTTGTAACTAAACAGATATAAATCTACCAATGTAGCCTCTTTTCTATAATAAAATGCAGAAATGTCCTGAGGAGTTCTATGTCAAAGAAAATGACTTTGAGTGATGTTTAAAGTACACCACAGGGATGAAATCCTCAAGATATAAAAAAAAATACTGCAGACTAAGTGGAAGTCTATACCATGGGTGGAAAACTCAAATGCTTCCATGGGCCAAGCAGGTAACACAAATAACTGAGGTAGATCATGGATCAGGAATGGTGATGACTGTTGCTAGCTAGGAAGCAGATGCTCCACTGAAAGAAGGCAACTGCTACTCTGCATTGGCTAACTTCTGCTCAATGAGTAGACAGATGCAGCAGTGCCAAATATTACTACTTTTTAAGAGAATCTGAAACTCTGGGTAATGGGTGTAAAACTTCTATATTTTTTAAACAATGTACAATATAGACAAAACACTTTGTTTGCAGTATGGAGACTTCTGGTTTACAGGGTCTGGTAATAGCAGTTATTAATGGACTCAAATTCATCAAAACCTCCATGTTGGTGGTAGATGATCTTACTTCCCAAGGAAGATTAATTGATAGGGAGAAGAATCATTGGATTTGTAAGTCAGACTCATAATCAGGAGCTAGCAAGAAGGAAAGAAATGTTCCTTCCACTCTATGAGAGCCAGCCACCAGAAATAGGGGAGTACAGCTTGGAAAATCAGGCACACTTGGACCAAATTTGTGAAAGTGTGATTTTAAAGACTGACATTCACTGAGCTCTCACTGTTAGTTAAACTGATGAGAACTAAAAATGACAGTAATACCGAGTAAAGGAGTACTGACTGAGTGCCCCAGGTATGCCTCATCATAGTGAAGTTGAACACATGAGAGGAAGGAGATCAGTGTACGAGGACAGGCCAGCTCATCAATCCCAGTTAAGGTGATTAGCATCTTCCCTGAGTCAACACAGGGCTCAGCTTGAAAACAGGACTCCCTGAGCTGCTTCCAGTATGGCAACTTGGCACAACTTTTAGTACCCAAGTATCCATCTACAACCATTCTGTGGTCCCCAGCAGAGGTGAAGATAGCTGTATGC
This sequence comes from Propithecus coquereli, assembly GCF_000956105.1. NCBI lineage: Eukaryota > Metazoa > Chordata > Mammalia > Primates > Indriidae > Propithecus > Propithecus coquereli. The sequence goes on from NW_012140524.1 coordinate 984,180, forward strand.
TGGCTCCGGTTTTAACAGCAAGGCTTTTTGTATTTTGTTTTTTGGTTTTTTTTGAAACAAGGTCTTCCTGTGTCACCCCAGCTAGAGTGCAGTGGCGTCATCATAGTTCACTACAACCTCAAATTCCTGGGCTCAAGCAATCCTCCTGCTTCAGCCTCCCAAGTAACTGGAACTACAGGCACGTGCCACCACGCCCAGCTAATTTTTCTCTTTTTTGTAGAGACGGGGTCTCACTCTTGCTCAGGCTGGTCTCAAACTCCTGACCTCTAGTGGTCCTCCAACCTTGGCCTCCCAAAGTGCTAGAATTACAGGCATGAGGCACTGCCCCTGGCCTAGAAAGACATTTAATGGCAACCTACACCTTAAAGATTTTAACCCTAAATTATAGTAGAACCCCTAAGGAGCATAAAACTAAATTCTGGTATGAATGTGTTGGTTCCCAGATATGCCAAAAAAATGACTGATTGGCACAACCAGACTAAACACAGTAATGCCTTAAGAAGAAACAGAAAAATTTCGTTCACCTCAGAGAAGGAAAAGAAGGGGAAGAGACAGCGGGCTGTGAAGGGGAAGGGACCCTAGAAAGCAAAAATGTATCCTGTGCTCCTTTTTGTGGAGTACTACAGAGATGTTGCTAAGGGAAAAGCATAATGAGCTAGAGAATTGTATACAAGAGAATTCCACTGAGTTTCGGAGGCCTGATTTGTATAAGGAAAATAAGCGACAAACCATGATTGCTAGGGAGCTATAGGATAAAAAAGGACAATCATCAAGAGTGTAGGACATAAGCATTGCAGAGAATAAGGAAAGGAAGAGAGAAAAGCAGCAAAATGGTGAGGAGGCTGCAGAAAGAGAGGCAGAGGGAGAGATTTTTGGCAGTTGCCCTGAGCAGGAAACTGTGGGCAGAATGAACAACATACAAAGATGTTTTTAGGAAGATTTTTAAGTGCTAAACATTATAAAATTCCTGTCCTGCTACTTCAAACAGATCATTCATTAATGTTTAAGAATAAAACTCAAAATGCGGGAGGTTGGGTGGGGGGAGCTAGGAGGAGATGAGATGTATAAACAGACAGAAGTAAGCCAAGCAGCCCACCTTCAGTGGGGGTATATTCAGAGGGCCCATCAAGGATCAACATTAAAATTTATTTAAATAGCAGACTTCAAAATAAAACCTCTAATTCAATTATGGCAGTGCTGGAATTGAAGATTCATATTTTAGAAAGCTTATGGGGAAGAAAATCAAATTCTCTGATGGCTTGGAGGTCTTTCCTCCCAGAGCAAAAAAGTCACTCAAGGGTGCATCATTATGGTCATCTTCACTGGGCACCGCTGCTCACAAGAACTGGCAATACTTAGCAAGAAGGAACTTTAGTGTTCATTCAAAGTCCCGTTTTAGAGCAGCACCCCCCACTTTGCAAGGATTCTCAGTTCACAGGCCAACAAATTGCGATGTGTTTGTTCAATGCTGTTGGGAATAATTGATTTTAGGTTATCCTGATTAAAGTGAGTCTAATTTTCAGGCTGTTGTTATATCAGAAGTCCCTGCTGAAAAGAATCCTTGTGAGGATCTTCTGACAGTTTTGGCTTAATTACTTTCCATAAAATCTCCCTGAAGAAGAAGAAACTACAAACAGAAGCTGTCCATGCTTATGAATGCTTTAATACTTCAGCTCATATAACAACTGGGAAAGCTTGATATAGAGAATGATAATTTCCAAACATATTCTCCTCTTTTTCTATTGCTAAGTGGAAATAAAATATTGACTATCATTATTACTTAGGGAAAGAAACTGAACCCTTTCATCTGATTATAGAAAACTATCTGGGGGACAAAAATGATATGAATGATATTTTAGGAAAAAAATTACTTTTGAAACAAATACTTAACAATAATTACTATTGTTAGGGTAGTTGTATCATCCAACTTGAATTACCATATTCGTCTCAGACACTCTGGCCTTTCCAGTAGCTTCCTTTGTTTATAGGTTTATTCATTTCTTGTTTTTGAAATCTAATTTATCAATTATTAATCCTGCTTTGATATACTAACTACAATCATAAAGGCTTGAAAAGGTTAATGCAGCTCCTCAAAGGCCTAAGATGCTACCAGAAAACAGCTCAGAAATTAAAATAATGCTTAACCTTCATTGCACATTAGAATCTGTTGAAATGCTCTAAAACAAAAATACTAATATTTGGGCCTTATCCCCTGAGATCCTGACTGATGTGGTCTTGGATGGGACCCAGTATTATTATTTTATATAAGCTTCCCAAATGATTTTGATGTATAGCCACATTTTTGAAACCACTGAATCAAGAAATTCTATATAATTAATTCTTTATAATTAATATTTTAAAAATCAGTGAATCAAAGCTTTTCCACTAGGAACTGGAGCAAGGCAAGATAACCACTCTCACCACTCTTACTCAACATAGTACTGGAAGTCCTAGCCAGAGCAATTAGGCAAGACAAAGAAGTAAACGGCATCCAAATTGGAAAGGAAGAAGTCAAATTGTCTCTGTTTGCAGATGACATGATTTTATATGAACAAAACTCTAAAAACACCACCAAACGCCTCTTAGAACTGATAAACAAATTCCATAAAGTTGCAGGACACAAAATCAATGTACAAAAATTAGTAGCATTTCTATAGACCAACAATGAACCAGCTAAAAAAGAAATCAAGAAAGCAATCCCATTTACAAAAGCTACCATAAAAATACCTAGGAATAAATTTAACCAAGAAGGTGAAAGATCTAAATAAGGAAAATTATAAAGCACTGATAAAAGAAATTGAAGAGGACACTAAATGGAAAGATATCCCATGTTCATGAACTGAAAAAATGACTATTGTGAAAATGACCATACCATCAAAAGCAATCTATAGATTCAATGCAATCCTTATGAAAATACCAATGATGTTATTCACAGAAATAGAGTAAACAATCCTAAAATTCATATGGAATCACAAAAGACCCCAAATAGCCAAAGCAATCTTGAGCAAAAGAACAAAGCTAGAGGTATCACACTACCTGACTTCAAAATATACAACAAAACTATAGTAACCAAAACAGCATAGTACTGGCATGACAATAGATATATAGACCAATGGAATAGAAGAGAGAACTCAGAAATAAATCCATGTATTTACAGCGAATTGATTTTCAATAAAGTTGCCAAGAACACTCATTGGGGAAAGAACAGTCTCTTCAATAAATGGTACTGGGAAAACTGGATATCCATACACAGAAGAATGAAACTGGACCCCTGTCTCTCACTATATACAAAAATCAACTCAAAATGGACTAAATACTTACATATAAGACCCAAAACTATGCAACTATTAGAAGAAAACATAGGAGAAATGCTTCCAGACATTGGTCTGAGCAAAGATTTTATGGATAAGAATTCAAAAGCATAGGTAAAAAAAGCAAAAATAGATGAATGGGATTATATCAAACTAAAAAGCTTCTGCATGGCAAAGGAAACAATCAAGAGAGTGAAGAAACAACCTACAGAATGGGAGAAAATATTTGCAAACTATTCATCCAGCAAGGGATTAATATCCAGAATATACAAGAAACTCAACTCATATGTGGAAGCTAAAAACATTGAACTCATACAACTAACTAGATAGTAGAATATGATTACTAGAGACTAGGAAGGGGAGGGGGTTAACAGATACAAAACAGATACAAAGTGAGAGGCTGGTTAACAGATACCAAATTGTAGCTAAATAGAGGGAATAAGTTCCAGTGTTCTGTGGCAGCGGTCCCCAACATTTCTGGCATCAGAGACCAGTTTCATGGAAGACAATTTTTTCATGGGAGCAGGGCAGATGGGGGACAAAAGATGGGGGGAGGCGGAGCTCAGGTAGTGATGCTTGGTCAGTTCCTAACAGGCCACAGATCGGTTGGGGACCACAGTTCTATAGCACTGTACAGTGACTATGATTAACAGCAATTTATTCTATATTTTCAAATAGCTAGAACAGATTTTGAATGTTCCCAACACAAAGAAATGATGAATGTTTGAGGTGATGGATATGCTAATTACCCTGATTTGATCATTACACACTGCATACATGTATCAAAATATCAGTCTTTATCCTATAAAGGTGTATAATTGTTATGTGTCAATTAAAATTAATAATAAAAGCAAAAGAATGAACAATTAACAACTGGCACTTAAAATGTATTTCAATACACGGAATGTGATTCAAAAGATTACTCAATACCAGAGGAAGTTCACCTAGTAACAGATGTCTTTCCCAAGTACTAGCAGAATGTGTAAGTCCTTCCAGTACCATCATCTAGAATTTTACATAAAACTTCCCAGATGTTCCAAAATTGGAAATTGTTATTTTGCCTGATGCATGAATATAAAAGAATATATATATTATTTCAGCTTACCAGTTATTCATATCAATCTAAATATACCCCAATCACCACTATAAAACTATACCAAGTTCCCAGTCACTAAAGTGAAGCATGGAAAGAAAATATAAGTCATAAGCATTATTTGCACATTATGATTGTATATGTAAAACAATCCAAAATAATCTAAAATTAAAATATTAAAACAAATAGGTGAATTTATCTGGGTTTCTGGATACAGATTAATACCAAAATCAATTGCCTTTATATATACCAGCTGCAAAAGACCTAGAATATAAATTCTTAATGATGCCATTTATAATATCATTAAAATATCAACCATCCAAGGATGTCTAATAAATACATGAAGAACGCTATACAAAATATTATAGAGAGAAAGAAGACCAAAGAAAGTAGGAGAAAAATCACGTTCATAGATTGAAATATTCCATAGTGTAACAATATCCATTCTCTCTAGATTGATTTATAGTTTCCATGCATTACCAACCAAATTTACAACAGATTTTTGGTAGAATGTAAGAAGATGATTCTCAAATGTATTGGAAATGCAATGAATCAAGAATAGCAAAGGTACTATTGAAAAAGGAGGAGTAGAAGGTAGTGATGGTGGGGGTGTTACTGAGATGACATAAACTACCATGTATCAAGGTTTACAATAAACATACAAAGATAGACAAGTGAACCAACGGAGTAATATGGAAAGCCCAGAAACAGACCACACACATATACATACACTCTACCTAAGAAAAAGTAAATAAATAGTGCAGAAACAGTTGGATAACCACTTGGAACAAATGAAACTTGAATCTGACCTCCAGCTATACACAGCTGGCCCAGCTGATTTGAATGGACTGCAGGTGTCTCAGTTGAGACTGACACTCCAGGATAGCCTAGGATGGCTAGTCTGGGAGGCCTCAGCTGGGACTGCTCATCTCTACTCTATATGGTTTCTCTTTCTCCAGTAATCCAGCCAGCCTTGTTTATGTGGCAGTAGCATTGCAATAAAGCAGTGGTTCTCTACTGGGGCAATTTTGTCCCCATCCCCCAGGGATATTTGACAATGTCCACAGACATTTTGATTGTCACAATTTGGGGAAGAGAAGGGTGCTACTTGCTACTTGCATCTAGTCATAGAGGCCAGGGATGCTGATAAACAAGGCACAGAACCGCCCAAAAAACAAAGAAGTGGTTAATATATGTTCCAAAATGTCAATAGTGCCAACGCTGAGAAACACTGCACTGCAATAGAGTAAGTGGAAGCTGCAAGGTCTCTTGAGGCTGAGGCTTAACACTCATACAGTATCATTTTTACTTGATTCTGCTAGTCAAAGTGTCACAAAGCTAGTCAAGATACAAGTGGTTGAGAAACTATTCCACCTTTTGATGAGAGGCATTGCAAAGAATTTATAGACACCTGTTATCTACCATGAAAGCTGACGCCTTGGTGCCAAGCGGTTGAACTACTCGGTGGATATTAATATACTTTAATGACATGAAGAAGATTGATACAGAAGAAATAGGAGGATAAAGAAATTAGATAAGGGGATTCAAGAGTATTTCTGAAATTTCAGAAATGGAGCACTAAGAAGACAGAGAGGCAGTAAACTAAGATACTAAGATAAGAAGGTCAGGGTAATATATAAAATTCACACCTGTTGACTTTGAGATGCTTGCAGTACAGCTAGGAGGAGAATCAAGTCAGTCAGTTAAGATTCATGAATGTGGGATGCCAAGAAGTTGTGTGTGTGTGTGTGTGTGTGTGTGTGTGTGTCCTCTCAAATTTTTTTTTAATTTTTTTAAATTGTTTTTATTTCTGCATATTACGGAGTACAAATGTTTAGGTTACATATATTGCCTTTGCCCCACCTGAGTCAGAGCTTCAAGTGTGTCCATGCCCCAGATGGTGCTCACAGCACCCATTAGGTGTATATATTCCCATCCCCTTCTCCCCCTTCCCATTTGCCAGACACCCAATGGATGTTATTACTATATGTGCACTTAAGTGTTGATCAGTTAATACCAATTTGATGGTGAGTACATGTGGTGCTTGTTTTTCCATTCTTGTGATACTTCACTTAGTAGAATGGGCTCCAGCTCTATCCAGGATAATACAAGAGGTGCTAGATCACCATTGTGTTTTTGTGTCTGAGTAGAAGTCCATGGTATACATACATCACATTTTATTAATCCATGCGTGTATTGATGGGCACTTGGGTTGTTTCCACATCTTTGCAATTTAGAATTGTGTAGCTATAAACATTTGAGTACAGATGTCTTTTTTATAGAATCTCTTTTGTTCTTTTGGGTAGATGCCCAGTAATGGGATTGCTGGATCAAACGGAAGTTCTACTTGTAGCTCTTTGAGGTATCTCCATATTACTTTCCACAGAGGTTGTACTAGTTTCAGACCCATGAGCAATGTATGAGTATTCCTATTTCTGTGCATCCATGCCAACATTTATTATTTTGGGACTTTTTGATAAAGGCCATTCTCATTGGAAATCAGTGATATCTCATTGTGGTTTTGATTTGCATTTCCCTGATGATTAGAGACATGGAGCATTTTTTCATATGTTTTTTTCATATTTTTTCTTGGCCATTAGTCTATCTTCCTTTGAAAAGTTTCTGTTCATATCCTTTGCCCAGTTTTTGATAGAATTGTTTGATTTTGTCTTGATGATTTTCCGGAGTTCTATATAGATTCTAGTTATCAGCCCTCAATGGATGTGTATTGTAACATGCGAATATTTTCTCCCATTCTGTAGGCTGTCTATTCACTCTAATGATAGTTTCCTTGGCTGTACAGAAGCTTTTTAATTTGATCAGGTCCCATTTATTTATTTTTGTTGTTGGTTTGATTGCCTTTGGGTTCTTCTTCATAAATTCATTGCCTAGGCCGATATTTACAAGAGTTTTTCCAACATTTTCTTCTAGAATTCTTAAGAGTTTCATGCCTTGTGTTCAAGTCTGTTAACCAACATCACTTGATTTTTGTGAGAGGTGAAAGGTGCAGATCCTGTGTCAGTCTTCTACGTGTGCTTATCCAATTTTTCCAGCACCATTTATTGAATAAGGATTCTTTTTCCACTGTATGTTTTTGTCTGCTTTGTCAAAGATTAGATTGCTATATGAGGATGGTTTTATATCTGGATTCTCAGTTCTATTTCATTGGTCTATGTCTCTGTTCTTGTGCCAGTATCATGCTGTTTTAGTTACTATAGCCTTGTAGTATAGCTTGAAGTCTAGTAAATTGATGCCTCCCAATTTGTTCTTTTTGCTTAAGATCGCTTTTCCTATACGGGGTCTTCTCTGGTTCCATATGAAGAGTAGAATTATTTTTTCTAGATCTGCAAAAAATGGTGTTGGTATTTTCATATGGATTGCACTGAATCTGTAGATCACTTTGGATAGTATAGACATTTTAACAATGTTGATTCTGACAACCCATGAGCATGGTATGGTTTTCCACCTGTTTACATCCTCTGCTATTTCCTTTCTCAGTGTTTTGTAGTTCTCCCTATAGAGGTCTCTTACCTCCTTAGTTAAATGTATTCCTAGGTATTTTATTTTCTTTGTTGCTATTGTGAAGGGTA
>NW_012140524.1:993558-1006414 GCF_000956105.1 Propithecus coquereli
TCAAGGAATCTTTTGATTTCCTCCTTAACACAATAATCATTCAGGAGAAGGTTGTTTAGTTTCCATGACTTTGTGTAGAGATGAGAGTTTCTGTTGGAGTTGATTTCTAATTTTATTCCACTGTGGTCTGAGAAGATGCATGATATAATTTCTATTATTTTTTTAAAATTTTTTGATACATGCTTTGTGGCCTGGGATATGGTCAATCTTAGAGAATGTCTCATGAGCTGAGGAGAAAAACATATATTCAGTGGGTTTTGAGTAGAATGTTCTGTAAATGTCAGTCAGGCCCATTTGTTCTAGAGTTCTGTTTAAGTCCCTTTTTACTTTGTTATTTTCTGTTTGAAGGATCTGTCCTCTTCTGTCAGAGGGGTGTTGAAGTATTACGGTATTGCTATTTATCATTTTGTTTAGATCAAGTAGGATTTGCTTTACGAATGTGAGTGCGCCTGAGTTAGGTGCACACATATTTAGAATTGTTATGTGCTCTTGTTGAATTGTACCCTTCACCATTATTTAGTGACCATCTTTGTCTTTCATTACTTTTGTTGATTTTAAGACTAAGTTATCTGAAATCAGAACTGCCATACCAGCTTTCTTTTGGCTTCTGTTTGCTCGAAATATTGTTTTCCAACCCTTTACCTTGAGTCTGAATGCATCCTTGTGGGTTAGATGTTTCCTAAAGACAACAGATACTTGGTTTGTGTATATTTATCCATTTGGCCAGCCTACGTCTCTTTAGTGGGCAATTCAAGCCATTCACATTTATTGAGAGAATTGATAAGTGGAACAGATTTCTCTTCATCCTGTTGAGTTGAACTCTGTTGCTTTGTTTTCTCTCTTGGACCATTGTTGTATCTGGCCTTTGACTTTTAGCTTTTGGATGATTTTATATTCATTAGTGTTTATTGTGCTGATCCATGTGTAACACTGTTTTGAGTACTTCCTGGAGGGCAGGTCTTGTCTTCATGAATTCATTCAGTCTTTGCTTGTCTGAGAAGGTCTTTATTTCTCCTTTGTATATGAAACTTAGTCTTGCTGGGTACAAGATTCTAGGCTGGGCATTATTCTGTTTGAGAAGAGTGAGAATGGGGCCCCAGTCTCTTCTTGCTTGTAAGGTCTCAGTTGAGAAGTCTGCTGTTTTCTGATGGATTTTCCTTTGTAGGTTACCTGCTTCCTTCATCTTACAGCTCATAGGAGGACCTCTTTGGAGGTTATTTTGGTCAGTCTGATGACTGTGTGTCGTGGTGTCTTCCTGTTTGCAGTGAATCTCCCAGGAGTCCTTTGAGCTTCTTGTACCTGGATATCTCAATTTTTAGCAAGTCCTGGGAAATTTTCCTCTGTTATATCCTCAAATAGCTTATCCAACCCCTGTGTATTTTCTTCTTCACCCTTAAGGATGCCTATGATTCCCATGTTAGGCCTCTTTACATAATCCCACATTTCTTGTAGACTTTGCTCTTTTCTTATTTCTCTGCTCTATCTCTGTGACTGACATTTAATTGAAAGGTGTTATCTTCAATCCCCGAGATTCTTTCTTCTGTGTGATCTACCCTGTTCTTGAGGTTTTCCACTGTGTTTTGTAATTACTTGAATGAATTCTTCATGTCCGGAAGTTCTGTTTAATTTTTTTTTAATATTTCAATTTCTTTAGTGAATTTTTCTTCCAAGTCCTGGATTTTTTGTGTGTGGTTTCTTTGTGTTGGTTATCCATTTTCTCTTGCATATCACTGAGTTTTCTTACAATCTATGTTTGAAATTCTTCTGTCATTTTAGTGTTCTGAATTTGGCTGATGTCCATTGCTAGAGAGCTGGTGTTCCCCTTTTGGGGTGTGGTTTCCATTTGATTCTTCATACTTCCAGAGTTCTTTCACTGATTCCTTCCCATCTGGATCAGATATTGCTTCTTACCTTTAGATTTTCGTTTGGATAATGACACACCCTGTTTATTCTCTGAGCCAGTAGGTGGTGTTTGTGGGTGAGATTTGACCACACCCTCTATGATGAGTCAGTAGATGCAGTAAAATGGTGTACACATTGACCTCCCTGTCAGTAGGTGGCACTTGCTGGGAGGGGCAAGCTGAAGTGTTATTTTTGGGTCCTATAATCAGCTCTTGTTCCTCTGGAGAGGCACTGTAGTGCTTCAGGTGGTGGGTGGGGTCCCAGGACTTCAAGCCGTGTCCTTATACTCCATCTCAGCAGGGGCAGGTGGGCAGGACTGGGTTGGGTGAGCCTGCTCTCAAGCTCCACAAATGCTGTTAGCAGGGGTCAAACGTCTTTTCTCTACTTCTGGGCAAAGCTGTCAGGGAGAGGCTGAAATGGCCCCACTCCACTGAAAAGTCTGCATGTGGGGGTGAGGCTGTCTGAGACCTGCAGTCTGGAGCAGGCCTCACTCCTTTCCACCCTCCCCTATTTCTCCCAGGCCTCTGCCAGCAGACAGGACCTCAAGCCAGTGGATCTCCCCTGGCTGTGATGCAAGCCAGGAGGTTCTGTGCCCAGGATTGCAGCCTGGGCTGGGAGCACGGACCTCCCATGGGAGGAGGGTTGCCCCTCAAGCATGTTGATCTGCCCCTGAAGGCACACACACCTCACTAGGCTTGTTCAGAAATATCCCTTCTGTGCCCCTGGACAATGTGATCAAGACCTGGGTGTACTGAAATCTGGTCAGCAGGCCTGTCCCCTGGGCGCCAGGGATTAATCTCTGACCCTCCCAGGAAAAGGAGTGCTGGTCTCAAGTCACCCATGGGATGCCCAAGCTGAAACGATGTCTCTCCACCTCAGGATTTGCCCCGCTCTCCTGGAGTCACCAGGCAAGTGGCACCTGGGAGGGCTGGCAAGTAGGGAGCTCACAGTCTGAATACCCCTCAGTCTGCTCTAGGGCCCCAAAAAGAAAGAGCCCATTCCCTAAAGATGCCTCCAGGTGGTGGCTAAATTGTCTCTCTCAGCAGCCATAGAGAAGGGAAGGGGAGAATGAAGCAATATGACACCTGCCAATCGGCTCGGGTCTGCAGGCCAAGAGGTGCCCCAAGGGAGCTGGGAGCCTGGTGCTGTGTCCGCAAAAGGCTCACCGCTCACTGGCGGTGGCCGTCTCTGGGATGGTGTTGGCAGGTCTCTCCAACCACTCAGGAGCCCACCAGCAGTCCGAGATGCAAGGGAAGGGGAAGTTAACCGCTCCACCTTCCCTTGTTGCTGGTCTCCAAGCCTCTCAGGGGCCTTTCTCCTCCCAGTTCTCCTCCGCAACTTCTTCACGTGGAGTCTACTGTAGTTTCAGGCCCCCTTCCTTCTGACCCTCATCCGATCTATGTTTATCTGCCTGTTTATTTTTTTTCACTTTCTTCTGAACTCTGTCTTTCTTGCTGAGACACTCTGCTGCCAGTTTTTCTCACCCACCATCTTGCTCCTCCACCAAGAAGTTTGGGCCATTAATATAGATAAATAAAACTCAAAGTTTACCTTATGGCCAATCTTACCATAACATCATAACTAAAAAAAGATCCAAGTTCAACTTCAAAACACTGAAAAATATCTAAGTCTTTATTAAGGCTGCTTGATGAGTCAGCAAAGGGGAACTTAACATCACATAGCAAACACGAGTATTATTTAAAGCCCTCTTTAGATACTGCCACACGCCCCCAAAGTTACATTACACGTACCACTACTCACATCTCTTCCCTCTCTTTCCTTTTACAAGCCTCTACTTCTCCTCCTCCCTGCCATCTTCCTTGGATTTTATTTTTCTTCGTAGATCTATACCCTAGCAATTTACCCCTTATCTCTGCTTTTGCCCCTCACCACCTCACCTTTGCAGCTGGTATATATAAAGGTAACTGATTTCGGTATTAACCTGTATCCAGAAACCCAGCTAAATTCATTTATCTATCTTAATATTTTACTTTTAGATTCTCGTGCATTGTTTTACAACCCCTCAACAAACTAAAGAATCCTCCCCAGTACCCACCTCCTTAAAAAGTGAATTAAGTGGAGGTTAATAGCTTATGTGTATTTTAAATGTTTTAGCTCCTCCCATTCAGCTGCATGAAGAAAAATGATTCTATGGCACTCCCTTGCCTGCAACTTGCCTACACATCAGCTGCAGAACATTTACAGAGATAAAATGGGTCTCAGCTTCCATTTTCACGTAAAATTGAGCAGAAAGACTTCAGACCCAAGGCATGACTAGGACTTTCCTCAAACTGCAGGAAATCTCACTTAAAGTGTAAGTTATGAGAACACACAGGAAGAACATAACCAGAGACTGTGGTGTTTTACAGAGAAGTTGCATTCATTCTGCTTCACAATGTTTGATGCACATCAGTACCGAACAGTTTATTTCCACAGGCCCAATGGTAGGGCCCCAAAACCTTAAGATCAGAAAGAAAAAACTTTATAGAAGGATGTGAAAACCACCGTCTTCACATATAATCTTTTTCTCGAGTAGAATTCAGAGCAATTCCCACCTTCAAGATAAAGGCAATTTTACTCTAATCCAAGCCTGAAACGAGATCTATGTTTATTTCTGATTTTAAAATATTTTAGCACTTCTCACAACACCAGCAGCCCCTACCATCACTGCTTTCCTCTAAAAGCAAAATGCTCTACTTTATTGAATATTTTATTAATTCTTACAATTAAATGTCCTTTTCCATTCCTGTCCCTTTTCATGGCCATATCTTCCCTTTTCACACATCAGTTTTTCTTCTTCCCGAATTGTAGAGGTGGGGGACAAACTAAAAAAAAAAAGTTGAATAATGTTGGGAATATAAACACATCTGTCGCCATGGGAGCCACAGCAGCTGAGCGAGGAGAACCACTTGCGGCTGCAACTTTTGCAGGAGACCAATTACCAAACCTGGAAACTCTAATTCAGTAAACAGGGAGAAAAGTGGGCACAGTTAGAGAAAATTGCTTATTTTGTTGGGAGGGACAGAGGCAATCCAGGAGGCTTCGAGAACTGTTGGAGGTGCAGTTGATGTTGATGAGCATGTCCGTTGCCTAATAAAGTGGTTGTTTTTCAAAGGGCCCTGGCAAAAACACAATTTGCAGCTATCTTGACTGCAAGGAAGGAGACTAACATCACCTCTTACATTTCCTAGCAGTTCCCTCACAGGCCTAGTGGTGAGGCCAGGGTGAACAGAGTGCCGCCCTGAAACATTGCAAACCATTGCCAAGTTGCTGTCTACTGGGTACCACAGAATTCTGAGCAATGTGCAAATCCTGCTGGACTTAATTTAAAAATAAAACCTGCATTAAGTGCTCAGTACTATATAAAGACAGCTACAGCTACATTTCTCATTCTTCTTTTTAAAATAAGATCAATTAAGGAGTCTTTTTATTTACTAAAACCATTATAATTTGTCCTCTGAGCCAATGGTATTAGGGAACATCTTTATGCATTTTGTTTTCCAGTGACCGTAAGAAAAATGTTAACAAGAACAATTAGCCACCCAATATTTCTGAGACTGTTTACAAACAAGAACTGAGGGCCCACCTAAGGATTTATACATAGATAGAGAATACAGAATAAAAATTATTTGTGTCCTACATTCCATCACCAGAACCAAGACTCCAAGAACAAGACCTCAAGATCTAGATTGTCACAGTCACAAAAAATACTAGAATGAATTCCTTGAGAGCTCATTTGACTATTCAGGCTTTTTTATACATCTCTGTTATTCATAGAACAGAACAGTTTCCTGACACTTAATATAATTTAAGTAACTGAATTTAAGTAGACAAAATAAAATGTTGTTAAAACAATTAATTGTACCAAATTTGAGCAATTGAATATGACTCAAGTATGATTAAAAGTTATTAAAAGACTTTAATTTCTGCATTCTTAATTAAAATAGTGGGTTTTTAAATTGTACTGTAAGAATATTAAACCCATTTTTATATGAATCCCAAAAAGATGTTCAGTCTTGGTTTATAGAGTTTGTTTGTACAATGGAAACAACAGTGACTAGAGATTAAAAAAAAATTTCTATGTCCAGTTTGGACCCTAACTGGCTGTGTGACCTTATGCAAATGCTTGAAACTTACTTTCCTCATCTGTAAATATTCTCACTGATGAAATCCAAATGACATTATAAATGTGAAGATAATTCAGACAATTCAAAAACTCTAAGCTATAAAATGGACTATATAAGCCTAACCTCCTTCAGATCTTTCTCCTTTGGGTCTTTACGTAAATGTCATCTTCTCAGTGAAGCCACCCTTGAGCACCTTGTCTAGAATCACAGCCCACCACCAACCGCATTTCCACCTTGTCTCTTTAGCACTTCCTACCATGTTGCACAATATATAACCTACTTATATGGTTTGTACATGGACTCACACCTAGCTAGAATGTAAGCTCCATAAAAATGGAGCGTTTTGACTATTTTTTTCCCAGATACATCCACAAACCTAAACAGTAAGTGCTTATATTTTAATTAATGAATGTAAAAATGAATGACTGAATAATTCATTGGCAGTTTTTTCTAAATGGCTTTTCCAAAACAACAGAAACCTTAACCAAGCCATTCCATCGAAGCCTCTAATCATATCTTTTTTTTTTTTTTTCAGACAGAGTCTCACTCTGTTGCCCTGGCTAGAGTGAGTGCCGTGGCGTCAGCCTAGCTCACAGCAACCTCAAACTCCTGGGCTCAAGCAATCCTCCTGCCTCAGCCTCCCGAGTAGCTGGGACTACAGGCATGCGCCACCATGCCCGGCTAATTTTTTCTATATATATTTTTAGTTGTCCGGATAATTTCTTTCTATTTATTTTTTAGTAGAGACGGGGGTCTCACTCTTGCTCAGGCTGGTCTCGAACTCCTGAGCTCAAACAATCCTCCCACCTCGGCCTCCCAGAGTGCTAGGATTATAGGCGTGAACCACCACGCCTGGCCCCTAATCATATCTTTTAAAGTCAGCAGAGTCCACTGAAGGAGCCCAGGACTGTGAGTTAGGACACCAAAGAAGTGGAGGCTCTTAGGCAAGCCTTGCAATGAATTCCTATCAGTCACAGGTACAAGCTATAGGACTGTTACTGGCAAAAATATGATCATGTGAGCGAAGTGATTTAAAAATACCAATCAAGTATTACAGCCTGTACTCTTAATATACAATGGGGCTTCTGGTGCCTTAATATTTTGTCAGGGACATTAAGCACTGTGGGAGGAAGAGTGGCAGTTGCAATGCAAACCTGTCCAAAGGAGTGAAGAGAAGGAAGTTGCAGTTGATCTTGGCCTCTCTGCTATGAATGCTGTTGAAAGCTCAGGCATAGGCTACACAGTAGAGCACAGACCATAGGGCCTTGGCCAGAGATCAGGGCACCACATGTTCTTCATGAAAAAAAATTGAATTGTCAAGGAAACTCAGATGTTGTAGCAAATTAAAATGGGTAGATTAATGTGCATTATTCATTACAGCATAAAAGACACAATTAAAAACATTTAAAAATTAATCATATATTTGGCAATAATAAATCACTGCTTCCTTCCAAATGAGATGAAAATGGGTAGTTTCTCCTGACAGATTCCATTGTTCTTTGGGTACTGTTTTCTTGGTATGATGCCTTTTAGTACCCTTGCATATTCTTAACTTTCAAATAACACAAAGTTTTTAGGTATTAAAATTAAGAATAGATTTTGTGCTTCTTATTTCTCTTTTCCTCAAAATCATTACATATTAGGCACAGAGAGTGGTTTTTGATGACTAAAGCCTCCTAAAATGAGTCGAGTCCGAAACAAGGAAAGTCCTAACCCCACATGTTGGGATAAGTGAAGGTCAAAACCCGTTGGCGTCACACGACCCTACGTTTCTATCGCAGCTCAGGGATCATTTTAACTAATTTCACCACCTGATTCCAAAGTGGGTTTCAGATCCTGAATGTCTGTGGAGCTGGTGGGCCCGTGATCCCTTCACCGTCCATCGCATGAGTTGACATGAGTGAGGGCTTTTTATCTTTTATCTAAAGAAAGAGGGCCACGTGGAGTAGAGGAGGGTGCTAGGACACCTGAAAGAGGGAGAGACGGGGAAGATGAGCAGAGTGAAGAGACATGGCCTCTGTCTCCTCATGTGCCCCGAGCCCCTGTAGAAAGATGAGTTAGGAACAGAAGCTGAAGGAGCAATAATCAGCAGGTCAGAGGGAGGCGAGGGAAGGGCTGTGCAATGATGGCATGAGCAGTGCAACTCCAGGCCTGGGTAAAATGGGGCTGTGTAGAGACAGGACGCAGCCATCCTTCATCCTGCATCCCTCTCACCCTTCACAGCACCCCATGCTGCCGCTGACCTCAATTCAGACTTGAGGCTGAGGGATCCAAGGGCAGCTGCCAGCCCCAAGTAGATCTAAATGGCAGTAAAGCTCAGAAGGAGCATTCCTAGCAATGGGAGAGCTGACTACAGCAAGGAGGGAATTGGCATGAGCAAAGGAAGTAGCCTCACTACTGGGCTCTCCCCATGGGTGGTTCCCACACAGGGAGGGGCTACACACCATCGCAATTTGGGCGTTAGTCTTAAACAGGACCTCATTGCTATCCTCAGACAGGTAAGACTTGGGGAAATTCTCAGTACAGAGAGAGAAGTTACCACAAAGGCCTGTTGACAGGTTTAAGACAACACAATGAGGTGCATGGCACAGCACTTTGACATGGAAGGTACTGTTACCTCCCAACCAGAGGGGTTCATTGGCTTGGCGGGTATCAGGCCAGCAGACACAGCCAAGTTGGTTATAGCAAAAGGGTTTTTGTTGGCACAAGTAAGGAGCACACTGGGAATAGTTCCCAAAACAGTTCCCTCAAAAGGGTTGGGCTAGATTTATAAGTATAGGGTAATGAGGCATAATCTGATTGGATCTTGCAATGAGGTGATGCCAGGAGGCATGATCTGACTGGATGCTGCCATGCAGTGTCTGCTTCTTAATTCAGTCCCTACTTCTCAGTCCAAGAACTTAGGTTCTGCCCATGGTTGCACACTTAGTTCATCTGGGCATAATCAGGTTACGTGACCTTCAACCTGTGGTCCATAGCAACTGAAAAACAACTTACAACTGTGTTACATAAAAATTGAGCCAGATTGGTCTGGTGCAGTCACAGTACTGGATAAATGTATCAGTCTTAGAGGATTTCCTAGGTAACTGAAGGCAAAAGTACAGGAACAATACCCATCCCCTTCCAGTATCCCCCAACCCCTTACCTAAGCATCTTTACCAAAACTACGATGGCTCCAGGATCTAGGTGGTTGTTCAAGATGGTGTCCAATAGCTTTTTATACCCTGCACAAATAACGATCTGGACTTCCATTGTCCATTCCATGGCAGGGAACAGACACGCACATTGGAATATGCCACCTGCTTTTGTCTCAACTTCACTGGCATCTTTTAAGTGTCACTTATAAATTAACAATATCCTTTGAAACATAGGAGTGAGAGAATATTTTTTGACTTGAAGTAGTGCCAATATTAAATAAGTAAGTCTGAATGAAGTTAGTTAATCATAAACATGTCACCTGGCTCAGAGAATTTTATAGCCAAATAACCATCCCACAGTGGTGTCTTAGCAGTTTCCCTTCATTAAATATGCTATTTTTAAAGCTCCTATCATGTTGCCCTCATGAAGGAGCTGGAGGAAAGTAAGTGAAAAGAAAACTTAATCTAATAAAAATCAAAATGAGGCTGCATACCACACATGATAAAGGAAAATACTTATTTCTCCGAGGGGGTCTGCCACAGCTGGTTCTTACAGCTCATCTACTGCTGACAAATTTTATGTTGTCCTGATTGCATCAGAAGCAAAATTGCCCCAAATTATTTAATCATATGCATACCAGGAATGCACTATATCTGACAAATATGAAGTAAAATCTGCTGCCTTTGTTTTTCCCAGATTTCAACGTGCAATTATGTAGACTTTCTGAGTAACAAATTTACAAAATGAGTGTAAACTAAAATATTAAAAATTCAGGGTGATTCAGTTGGATGAATGATTCAAATGTGAAACTTCATAGCTGTGTACTCAGTCGTAGAAAACTCTCATTAGGCCTGAGTAAAAGCTCTCTGATGTACACCATTCTATGTATGTGGTCTTAAAAGATCTTCAGGTTGTGAGCCTCATTTTCTTTTTCTCATGAGACTTTTTCATTCTCCCCTAACCCATTTATGTTACAATGTGGGATTCTACATAGTTCACTCATTTTAAAGATGAGAAATAAAACCCAGTAAAGCACTCTTTTTAGATTAAATCTTTCTGAAATGATAGTTTAAAATCCCAATCCAAGAGAATGTTTTTAAGGGCTCTTTTCACTTGTGTCTAACCTCAGAGACCTGTAAGAGAATGCATTTTTGTCACCAAGCAACATTAAATATGGTGCAAAAAATTGTGTGTTTTCTCCCTCAAGAGACTATGAATTCTTCAAGAGAAAGTACTGTGTTCTATTACCTTTACGTCTTTAACAATGCACGTAATAGAGATACGCCAGAAACAGAGAGGAGCAGGCACATTTCCACACTTGGGCACCTCCTGACTCCTGGATTCCACAGGGAAGAGTAAGTGCTTGCTCTGTCAACCCAGGATTAGGCTCTGTAGCTGCAGTGAGAAGAATCCCAGGAGAAAACTCAGGAGTAAAAATGGACAAAGAGGAATATCTTACTAAAATTACTCTTAATGGAAACCCTCAGGAAGAAGAAAAGGTAAAAGAAATCAAGAAACCAGAAACACCATCAGACCAGTTAATTAAACCATGAAGTGACCAGGAAGGAAATCCAGACTTTCCTGCAACAATGGACATCTCTTGAATTTGAAGCATTGAGTGAGAAAAATCATCAACAGTCTAAAGCTATTGCCCAGCATCTCGAGCAGAAGGGCATAAAAAGGAGGTGGCAGGAATGTCTGCGTCTGGGGGAAAGTTTGCAGAGTTTGTATTAATACTACACTACTTGTGAGGCCAAGCAGAGGCCAAGCAGCCGATGCCGGCCTTGTCCTCATGAAGAGGCCCTACGCAGGATTGTGGGACACAGATGGAAGGCCAGCGTCTTTTCAGGTCCTCCCTCTGCAGACGTGGCTGACCTGCCTCCCAAGTGCCAGCCCTGAGCCTGTGCCAACCCCATTCACTTCGAGCAGACGCTGTGGGCTTCTCCACCCAGGAGCTACATGCAGGATCCTCGGATACGCAGATGGCAGCCCTGGCACATGAACCTTCCACGGTCAGCTCCATGCCTGTCCCCTTCCTTTTTCCTGACAGCCTCCACATCCCCACAGCAGTGGCCCACCTTTTTCTGATTCTGATCCAGATCCTGAATTTAGAGACAATTAGAACCTGGATCCCAATCTATCTAAAAGACAAACAATAGCACAATCTATTCATTGGTGAGTGGCTCTTTCCTCTCCCAGCCCAATGTAATGAGAATAAAATGTGAAGTTGACAAACAAACAAAAAAACAATGCACATAAGAGACATTAAATAAACATGAAAAGAATAAACTATCCAACATATGAGATATACCAAATATTCTTCTTCCTCACCCTATTTCAAGAAAGATTTGTCAGATCTTCCACATAATTTTTCCCAGTTATGGATTGTGGCAGCAGCAGATGCCAAATATTACATGTAAATTAAATACTGCACAACTAGTTTCAGAAGCACAGACCACTACACACCTAGTTGATGGTCTTAACCAGCTGCTATAATTTCTGCCTGTACATAAAGAGAATATAAAGAAGACAGCATAGAATTGAAAAATATCCACATTTATTTATAAATGCCTAACTGTGGGTACTGAACATAAAATAATTCTCTTTGAAAAGAATATTCTCGGCCGGGCGCGGTGGCTCATGCCTGTAATCCTAACATTCTGGGAGGCCAAGGCGGGCGGATTGTTTGAGCTCAGGAGTTCGAAACCAGCCTGAGCAAAAGCGAGACCCCATCTCTACTAAAAATAGAAAGAAATTAATCGGACAACTAAAAAGAATATTCTCTGAATGCATAAAGATTTTGGAATTTGATTGTGTTTATCTTATTTCTCGTCATAATAAAATCATTATCTCAGTTCTTGTGCACTAATTATGGAAAAGCATCCTAAATTGTAGGCATTATCTTTTTTGGCCTATTATTAAAATAGAGATCATAAGACTGATAGAACAGTCTCTTTGTGGCAATAAGATACCAAAGTATAAACAAGACCAAAGACCATGCCAGGCAAGGGTTAAGTCACGCACCCCCTACACTTACTGAATAAATTATATTCTAACTGCCAGGAGGTTGTTTTTTTCTTTTTCTCTAGCAGCTGAAAAATCACTGGCCCCAAATAAGCAGTATTGAAACAATTGCAGCTCACCCACAGCCAGACGCTGACTGACTCTCCACCCCAGTGTTCCACAAGCCACAACTACAGCTTTGATTGGACCAGACACTGATTTCAGTAACTTTTTCCTGATAAACACAGACTCAAAGACTAGTTTTGGACGGCTCCCGAAGTCTGTTCGCAGACTTTCCTTGTGCCCTGTAAAAGACCTCCTGACACAAAGAGTTGAGTTCCACCTCATTCTAAGGTTAAAATTCCACCCCAAAGTGAACATAGGTTGTGTGTTACATATATGTTTGCTCACTGCTTACGTGTTTGCTCACTTTATAAATATTCATAAGACTCTCCACTCCCCTCTGAATATGTATGTGAAACAAATCCTGCAAAGCATAAAAGCCAGCTAGCTTCTCCCTCCTTTCCGTGGAGGATCTTGCTCCTTTAAGAATTTCTTTTTCAGAGACACATACTGCAATGGTTACTGAAATTATTCTCTGTAAAACTGCTTAGAGATTCTTACAGGAAATATTTTACCTTTTAAAAACCAAATGAAGGCCAGGTGTGGTGTCTCACGCCTGTAAT
>NW_012140524.1:1006589-1015261 GCF_000956105.1 Propithecus coquereli
GTCCCAGCTACTCAGGAGGCTGAGGCAGGAGGATCACTTGAGCCCAGGAGTTTGAGGTTGCTGTGAGGTAGGCTGACGCCACGGAACTCTAGTCTGGGCAATAGAGAGAGACTTTGTCTCAAATAAATAAATAAATAAATACCAAATGAAAAAAAAAATTTTAAATGATGATTCTTTGACAGTTTCAGAAAGAGTTGAAAACTACTTGTTGACATAAGTATATTGACTTCTGTATGATAATATGATATATATAAAATCACTCAGTTTGGGTAGCTTTTTTAAACTTCCAGTATAAAAACACATTTCAGAATGGGCCTATAAAATGGTGTGGTCAAAGCTATTATTTCTGTCTGAATTGCAGTAAGCTGTCAATAATTAACCCAACAAACCAAGATAAAATGTAATTCACAGTGTCATCAAAAAAATCGTAAGATCTATATCTATATCTGTCTATATCTATATCTATCTAGATCTATATCTATCTAAAACGAAACTTTATTTTTCAGTAAAAGTCAATCTGTGGATTGGGGTAGTGTGACCTTGGGTGTCCCAATATATGAAGGCACACTTCACCTAGCATGTTCAGATTTGGCACATATATGTGTTCAGTGTAGAAAGGCACATTTCACCTAGCATATGCAGACTTAGTACATACATGTTCGATATGTGAAGGCATACTTCTCCCAGCATTAGCAGACTTAGCACGTGCATGTGTAATATATAAAGACATACTGCACCTTCATGTACAGACTGAGTTCCAGCAAAAAGCAACCACTGAGGAGATTTTTGAAGCATCAATCTTAATATAGCTCAAGTTTCATCAAGTAAAAATCTAAATATTTTAAGGACCATAGCGGACACTGTTGCCCTAGTCTCTCCCATATCTCCTCAGCCCCAACTCTGAGTTCTTGAAGATGCTGTCAGCAATTTCTGGGCATATTGATAAGTTCCCACCTCAGACACACTTCCCTGTCTGTTTCTCCACCTTTGGGCTCTCTCTGAGGTTACTCAGGCCACTTGCATGCATAGATGGCAATGTAAAAATCTTAACGTTTTTCTACTTTGGACATGCTTTGCATTTCCTACTCTTGCTAATATGATGCAAAGCTACTATAAGCAAGGCTCTTTTTATCCATACTTGTAGGCAGTCTAGAAATGCAACCCTCAGCCAATGAGGGAAGGGATTGGGTGGATAAATGCCGCAATTTCCTTGTCCCTCAGCAGAACAATTCTAAGTTCCTGAGGGTGTCCCCAGGTGGACAGAACCCCATGGCCTACGGAGGTAACCATCTCAATTAATGCATCTCCAGTGGCTTCTCTCCCTTTCCTTTCTCACTGGATCCACCCAGATAAACTACCCACCCCCAAGTCCTTTTTCAGATTTCGCTTTTGTGGGATCACAACCAAGACAAAACCTTCCTTCAAACAAACTCAGTAGTGAGGAACAAACCTAAGGTAGTGGGGATAGTTGATAGGGAAGCAAAGGAGGAAAGAAGTGTCACCTTTTACTTAGCTCAAAATGTATTCCAGTCATAGTATTCCTTGATGTGCCATTATGCTAAGAATACCTTATAAGGGGCATATTCTCCATTTGCAAATTGTGGCTGTTTCAGGCACAGTTTCTGAGGCTATGTCTCTACCAACATATTTTCCTTATGACACTCGGTTTTCAGTCACTAGCTATGTCTGTGGATTCCACCATTTGTCTTATTAGCCAAAGCTTAGAGATTTACTAGTTAGATTTCCACACTGCTTTACCTTTCACTCTCTCTAGCTGTTATCAGTCTGGCTTATAGTAACTGAAATATATGAGTGAATAAATGAAGGAAGGAAAGGAGAGAGGGGAAGGAAGGAAAGAAGGAAATACAACAAAGCTTTAAAATGCATTGGGTACTAAGCCATGTCATTCCGAAGGGTAGGTTTGCTTCATTCTGCATCCATAAATTGTAGTATTTGCAAATTCCTGGGTTATCTGTAATTCCTAACAATAAGCTTGGATACATGAGATAAGAAGTTTGACATACCAGAAACTCAGGAAAAGCACCAGAGTATGAGGAGCATTCTTCAAAGGAAATTAAAATCTGAACACTAAAACAGAGCTCAGGAGAGGGAGTCAAAACAAGGCATTCCAAGTTCTTAGCAGAATGGCTTAGGGCAGGGATTTTTTACTCCCTTCTTCAGAAGAACAAAGAATTCAGAAATCAAATGTGCATAAAGGAAAACAAAGTGCATAAATTTTGTGGTCCCTTGAAAACATAATACAACTTTATCTATATGAAGATGAAACTAATGATGAGAAATCTTATAAAGATTAAAGTAGTAAATAATATAGTTCTCACCAGAGATTGTCTTGAACTGACTTGTTTAAGACCTTTCTTAAGGAGTTATTTCATTCTCCATCCTCCTCAAAATGAAACCAAAATAAAGAAAATAATCAATGTTCAAATGTTTGTGATTTTTTATTTGTTTATATCATTCTCTCCAAATCATGTTTTGATGAAGGGCCTGGATGTGGAAAATGTTTTATGAAAATATTCTCTGTAGATTCTAGTCCAATCTTAGAATCTTTTCCTTCCTACCTCAAGAATATAACTTCTTGATTTTCTTTCCAAGACAAGCAAGCTTTAGTTAAATTGAGGACGTACAATAAGTAATGCATCCAGGCTATAATTTCAAACTGCTGAGCTTCTGGCAACCTGCTCCTCCTCATCATTTCCCTGAATCTTTCTCCCCTCCTCTCTTTCTCCCCTTCACTCCCACGCACAGCGCCGTCAGCCCCTCTATGGAAGCAACATGGTTGAAATTGGAATGATGCGAAGCCTTTGAAGTCACTCAGGCACAATAATTTGCTTTCTATTTTTAAAAACAGATCTACTGGTAAAATAAATCAAGTGTCAGCAGGCAAAGTGGTATAATCAAATGTTGTGTTTTGTGCCTCTTTCTGAGGAACAGATAAATTTTTCCCTCCACATGCATGAGTATTGAGTGCAATTGATTTAGAGATTTGGAATACATTTCACCTCTGTCCCCAGATTCTTGGTCTTGAAATACTGACTACCTTGACCAGAAATGCAGACAGGACTGGTGATGCCCCGCAGGCCAGACTCAGAATGAGTGCCAGAAAGCTCGATATGGCCATTTGGTTGCACAGGAACAGCAGTGCCTCTAGGTCTCTTTTCAACATTCAGGTCATAAACTAGATCCCTCGCAGTTTGCATTAGTCACAGTTTGCATTAGTCACAAGTTATAATATTTTAATCTTCCCTTTGTTTCCTTCTCTGCCTGGTTGGAACGGAGGGACAGAAATTGAGGTGATAAAGATTAAAGTAAATATCTTTTTAAAACCCAAGCTAGCAATAGGAAAAGAAAGGCTATTTTATATTTGTAAATATACACTCCAAAGCTTCTCACTACACATGTCTGTTGGTCTTGGAGATGGGGTCACACTGATCCTATTGGAGTCATTTTTGAAAAAGGTGAATGCTGAAATTAAGTTCTATATACCATATCTTTTGACCATTAAATGCCAGTCTCAAAGTAATTTAAGCAAAATTCCATGATCCCTGGTGTATCAGTGACAAAGACTCCCTGCTTGACCAGACTCTAGTATGACTTCTAGCAGATTAAGACTGTGTCCCTATGATGACTCCATCTCCCCCTTAAAATGCCCAGCTGAGAATTATAAATCCTTTCTGTGTCCCTGAGGTCTAAAACCCAAAAGTGTCTCTTCAAGGACCTGGGAGCCACCTCTCTGAAATGCAAACATTAAGGAGATGACTCTTAGTCCCTGAGGGAGGGTAAGGCCTAACTTCTGCAGCAGCCTTGCTCCAACTTGCACAACTACGCCTGTCATAAAGATACAAGAAGTGTGTTTCTCCTCCAAATAGCACCAGTTAACAAACCATACGGCCTAGTGACATGGACCAAAGCTGCTCTTACCACCCTTCAATGTCTTTGCTTTAATACACCCCAGTATTTAAAAAGCCTCCTGCCTTTTGTTTCAACACAGTTGAGCTCAAGTTACACTGGCTATTCTGCCCTGTGACAATAGTTATTACTGAATAAAATATATTTTTATCAACTTTACTGTCTGGCTTTGTTTATCTTTAACACTAGTCAGGATTCAATAAAGGCAACAGTAACCACTCTAGACATTTCGAATAGAAAGAACTTAAATACAGGTAATCAGGTATTGACAGAATCACTGGAAGAATTAGAGGTAGGATTACTAGACTCACTGTCCAAACTAGGAGCATTTTTAGAGTGACGGGGGCTCTATTAATAGTCATGCTGGTACAATGGTAGAATTCAGGACTGTTCCAAGTATATGGATATATGACCAACTTAAAGCCAGGCAGCAGATACTGCGTTAAGGTCACATCAGCTGGTATTCAGAGTTTTGAAGCTGCTGCTGCCACTGCTACTACCACATGCCTGAAAGCCCACACTGCAAAGCCAGAGGCTAGAAAGGGAAAAGCTGAGGCCAGCCCCTGCCAAACTCCAGGCAGAGAGTGCTTGTCCGGAAGATGGCCTCCTCTTCTTCTGCCTCCCCGCTCTGTCTGAGCATTTCCAATCAGCAGGACGTGATTCACATCCAGAACCCACCTGCAACTGAGTCTGGAAATATCATTGACGGTTTTCCATCCTCTCCACAAAGAAGGATGAAATGCAGGTTCAGAGAACCAATATAAGCAGCCATCATAATCTACTATACTGGGCTATTTGGCCCTGATTCCACACTGGAAAATAGATCTCTGCTCTGTTAGACCACTAGAAAATGTGAAAGATTGAGATTTCCCAAGTCTCTTCAAAACTGCCTGAGTGAACTCTGGGCAGTCTGACCCAGGACTATTTATTTTTTCCACCCATTGTTAAGTGCTGATCCCAATTTTATTTCTATTTCTTCTTCTAGAAGAAGGCAAAGATGATGAAGAGGGAAATGGTTTTTGCCCTGGATCTCTGTTAATAACCAATGCATAAATATATTTTCAAAGCAGCACATGAAGTTATTTTCTAAAGGTTTAATGATACAAGAATAAAATATCCATGTGGTCAAGAGGGAGACTGCCTGAGGAGTTATAAATACAATGTTATTTTGGTTGGATTTATGTTCCAGCTGCTGTTTGTATTGTGCAGTACTTCTTACTAAATTGATTACTTGGTTTGTCTTTTTGATGTGGCTGTGACAGATACCAAGCAATGTCAGGTAGCATCTATCTGGGAAGAGGTAGAGGAGAGGGAGAGAAAAATAGAGAAAATGACAGAGTCAGTAAGTGCCTTTAGGGCACTTAAAGATCCTTAAAGACATAAAGATCCAGAAAGATGCAGAGAGACAAAAACAGACACATGAACATCCCCCCACACACACTGTGAAACACAGTCACCACACCTGAGCACACACAAACACGTATGACCTGAAAATGAGGGAGTGGGAGAGATGAGACAGAGGGAAAGAAGTACACGAAAGCAAAATAAAAGAACAAAACTAGAATCAAGGAGACATAGAGATTGAGAAAAATCTTTATAATTCTGAAGCTATTGAGTGAATCATTACAGCACATGGACAAATTTTAGAGTTTGGGGGTTTGTTATTATTTGTTTTGTTTTGTTTCTGGGCTTTTTTTTTATTGTTTTTGTTTTCTTTTCTTTCTAATTGAAGAAGTCCACATGAATTAGCTTTTGTCCAGAATGAATCTGGAGAGGTACATTTGAGAGATGTTAAGAAGAAATATTTCTTGAGGTTGCCAGATTCATAATCCACACTTCAAACAAACCATACTTCTCCTATGTGGAGAATGTGAGCAACTGCTTTGTTGCAATAATTTCGGTGTTGAATCAAATAAGTCTTTCCCCTTGGTATGGTTGGAATTCCAATACATCTCCCAGTTCAGTGATTTGGGCCATTATTCCCATAAGTGTTATTGCTGATCCTGTATATATTGATACATTTTTCTCACAATTCACTATTTCCTCCAAATTAAAACAAAATCTTTCAATAAAGAAGATTTTTCAAAAACCAATCACAGAGCAACTGATGAGTTATCAAAGCAGTTTTATTACAATCAGGAATTAGACAGGGATACCCACTGTCACCATGTTATTCAACGTTGCTTTGAGGTTCAAGCTTATGTAGCAAGACAAGAAAATGATATATATTGCCTAAATATTGGAGAAGAGACAAAATTACCATTATTTCATGAAATTTAATTTAATAGACACAAAATATAAAACATTCAACTAAAATATATATTAGAAATTAAATTAGAGTCCTCAAGATAAAAGCATGAGGGCCGGGCGTGGTGGCTCACGCCTGTAATCCTAGCTCTCTGGGAGGCCGAGGCGGGCGGATTGTTTGAGCTCAGGAGTTCGAAACCAGCCTGAGCAAGAGCGAGACCCTGTCTCTACTAAAATTAGAAAGAAATTAATTGGACAACTAAAAATATATAGAAAAAATTAGCCGGGCATGGTGGCGCATGCCTATAGTCCCAGCTACTCGGGAGGCTGAGGCAGGAGGATCGCTTGAGCCCAGGAGTTTGAGGTTGCTATGAGCTAGGATGACGCCACGGCACTCTAGCCCGCGCAACGCAGTGAGACTCTGTCTCAAAAAAAAAAAAAAAAAAGATAAAAGCATGTAAAAAAAATCAACACTTTTTATATATTAAAATTACCAGTTAGAAATTAAAATGGGACAAGTATTCACATGTGTGACAAAAACTATTAAATATCTAGAAATAAATTTAACAAGAAAAGCATAAGAGTTCTATGAATAAAACAACAAAATTTTAATATGGGACATAATAGAAGACCTAATTAAATGAAGAGAACATCCATTACTCAAAATGGGAAGACAGAATGCCTTAAGATGTTAATCTCATCTAAATAGATACATAAACATAAAAAATCCTAATCAGAATTTCAAATCAGGATTTTGAAACAACAAAAAAAAGAATCCAAATATCATATAACCAAATAAATATGAATGGATTACTGAGGAATTTTTGATAAAGAAGAATCGCAAGTGGATACTTGTCCCACAAAATATGAAAAGTATTATAAAAGCTACTGTTAATCAAAACCTTACAGTACTACTATAGACAGATTTGGTATACATGGCAAAGTAATATATGATGACATTACAAATAATTTGGGAAAGGATGGACCACGTATGGTCCAATAAATTATATTAGGACAACTAGTTATGAATTTTAAAGACATTTAAGTGAATTCATAACCTCTCAACATATATAAAATAAAATACTAAAAGGCTCAATGTAAGGAATGTATCTTTTAAAATATTAATACATATTAATAGGACACTAGTTAATAACTATTTGTTATACGGTAAGGAGAAGACTTTTTAAGTGAGACAGGAAACCCAGAATTTATTTTTTAGAAAAGCCTAACAGATTATATTACATTAAAAGTCCAAATTTTTATATATGCAAAACATCAATAAGAAAGCCACCTTCCTGTCTGCTGTTGTAAAAAGAAAGAAAAACAAAAAGAAAAAAAAATCAAAAAAAAAAGAAAGCCACCTAATGCCAGACAAGGAAAACAATGTAACACATATAACAAAGACTAATATCCCTAATATATAAATAAGTTAATTAACAAAAAGAGAAATAAGTAATGGAAAAATGGGCAAAGGGTAGCAGTAGGCAATTCACTGAAGAACAAAAATAAGCTTATTAACACAAGGAAGCTATAATTAAAATTGAAATAAGAGCATAATTTTTGCCCACAGGAATGGGAAGACTTAAAAAGATAGCATTCAATGCTAGCAGGAGTGTTGGCAACCCGGCAGTCTCCCAACCTGAATTCATGTAACCTATGGGAAAGTAATTTGTCCATGAAATTGTAAAATGTGCATTCCCTTTAACCCAGCACTTTTTTTCCTAGGACACTAGCCCACAGATATAATAACATGAATTATAAAACAATTCTTATAGCATAATTCCATTTTTGTGAAGAAACGTATATATACAAATGCACATACGTATGTGTGTGTGTGTGTGTCATGCATTTATCTTTAGCTGGGTCTATATAAAATCATAAAAAAGTTAGGAAAGACAGGCACAAATAGGTACTGTGGAAAATGGAGTTGAATGGAAAAACTTTGTTAATTTCTTTATATATATTCATCCCAAAAGTAGTAATTTTTACCATAATTAGAATGTAATTTTAGCTACATCTATGTGGCTTTCATTAGTAAACTGAATACAATACTTGACTTTAAATTATCTTCACTTCTTCCTACAATAAACATAATTTTTTTCAATCTTATCCACATATTCTTCAGTTTGTAGCTCTATTTTTCACATCATAGTCACCAAATAAATATTTGTTGAATAAATGAATTAATAACCAGACATTCTCTTTTATCTGTCTGCGAACCTCTTTTTCCTCCTTAAGTACAATAACTAGTTGAGCTTGTTAGTGCTAGTTATTCACCGAGCTTTTTAAAGAATTTTTAAAAATTACCTTCATTGTCCTAGGGATTTAGCTACCTCTCAGTTCCCTTCTCCTGCCTACTACCTTACTCTCCTCATCCACCCCCAACTGGAAAGTATGCATTTGTTGGTATATTCTGTCTATATACTCATTTGTAATCATTGATTTAAATATCATATTATTAGAAATGAATTTTTTCAAACATGAGGAATAATGTGAGA
>NW_012140524.1:1018179-1018824 GCF_000956105.1 Propithecus coquereli
TATTTGGATTGTATTTACATAAAATATCTCTGAAAGGATAATCTTGGACACCAGGAGGAGAACTGGGGGGCCAGGGGAATGGGTGAGACAGAGATTTTTCATTGTATAATTGTGTATTTTAAGTTTTACAAGTGCTACTTGAGGTGACAATCAATAAGAAACGGAGAGTGGTAGATCACCAATCTTCCAAGTATAATTGGCAAGAGAAAGAGCACACCTATCAACGGAAAATATCCTCTGAGGTTGGACCAGCTGCATTCTTGAATATAATATTTCCACTTGGCAAGTGAGGAGTCTTAGGCCCTTTCTAGTCTGTCAGTGAGTGAGTCTAAGTTGACCCACCCCAAAACAGGATGTCAAGCCAGAGTCACAAAGGCTCTATGGCTCGGGTTTCAATAAAAACCCAGTAGAAATCTAATAGCTGTTTTTCAAAAACAGTGTACCTGGTAACCATGTCATGGAAGTGACATGCCTCTCTTTGCCAGACATTCCAATTAGCAATATCATCAGCCACAGAGACTTTTAGTTAAAGGGATTATCAGAATTTGGGGGGCCCAGAGGTGCTAACGTTCCTCTCCAATTGAGAAAATTTCCTCTGACATTCATGGGATGGGGAAATACAAGCATATAATATATATCAATTCC
>NW_012140524.1:1018909-1026103 GCF_000956105.1 Propithecus coquereli
TTATTATTCTAGGTAAAAAATAATTCGCCAATTAACCAGAGAGGAAAAAGATTAATTTAGTTGTGAAAACACAGAATTACATTCCCATAGTTTAAAAAAAAACAAAATGTGTTAAAACAAGCAAATCTGCACATCGAGCAGATTTTCTACAGTGATGGTCAAAATGGTTTTTGTTCACAGTCTGTTTGAAGCCCCTACTTCTTAAGTCCAGACTAATCTATTTGGCTTATGATGAGTCCCCAATCAAACTGATAATAAAGATTTTCTAATGCTTCTCTCCAGAAAAATCCAGCTGCCTCTATTTAAGTGACATGCAGGGAGAAATTTTTCATAGATGGGGTTTTGTTATTGTTGTTGTTTATTGTTTCTAATTACTCTACCTAAATTATCTAAAGACTCGAAGGAAAACTAAACTAACATTGGGTAAGTGCCTAAAGTGTATGAGCTACTTGATATGTGCTATGTCATGTAATTCTTAAGACACACTATTAAACCGCTGTTATTATATCCTAATTCTAAAGATGTGGAAACTGAAGCTTAGAAAGGGTAATACAGATTGACCACTTGAAATCTGAAATGCTCGAAAATCTGAAACTTTTTGAGCACTGACACAATGCCACAAGTGGAAAATTCAACACCTGACCACATGTAATGGGTCACAGTCAAAAATTTGTTTCATTTACAAAATTATTTAAAACATTGTATAAAATTACCTTCAGGCTATGTGTACAAGGTGTGTATGAAACATAAAATGAATTTTGTGGTTAGACTTGGGTCCCATCCCCATGATAGCTCATTATGTATATGCAAACATTTCAAACTGAAAAAATCCAAAGTTCAAAACCCTTCTGGTCCCAAGCATTTCAGATAAGGAACAATCAACCTGTAATTTGAACAAAATGTGACAGATAGTAAATGTCAAACCCAGGTCTATCTAACTCCAAAGTTTGTGCTTCTACACCAAAAGCCACTTCTATGGTGTCTTAAATGTTGCTCAAATAAGAGCATTACTGTATGGATCTTCAAATAAGTTTCATTTTTCCCATTTCTTATTTCATAATGATCAAATTTCACAACGATCATCTTAAATACAATAGGATTCATCAATTTATATTCAATATAAATTAAAACCTTAATTACTTCTCTTTAAAGTAGACCTTGTTTCTGTCTATACAAATACTCTGCCCATTGGAAAAAGAGGCAATAAGAAGTGACCAATGCTCCAATTTAATTATGTTCATTCATCTTCAGAATTTTCCTTGGCATTTTAAAATGAGCTAATAGTGCAAAACAATTAACAAACAAAATGCGATTACGCTCAGACTGCAAAGCTAACCGCCATTCCTGGTAAATACAAATATTGTTAATTAGAGTTTTAATTAGAATAAACTTTAAACCAAAGGAAATACAGAGATAAACATACCAAGCAGAAGTCAACAGCATAACAAGCAACTATTTTGGCAGAAAATATATAACTAAGCAGGTAAGCTCTGCAAAGTCTTACACTGCCCCCCAATTTTATACCATCCTTTTAAATACCTTTGTTTCCAAATTTGAATGAAAACATTCAAATATTAAAGTTTTCAAACTGAGTCAG
Organism: Propithecus coquereli; assembly: GCF_000956105.1. Classification (NCBI taxonomy): domain Eukaryota; kingdom Metazoa; phylum Chordata; class Mammalia; order Primates; family Indriidae; genus Propithecus; species Propithecus coquereli. Next base: position 1,020,507 of record NW_012140524.1, read on the forward strand.
CATCAGTTTATACTCAGCCTTTGCAAACAACCATTCTAGGTCTTTGCTAACAACCATCACAAAGAGGAAACAAAATATAAAAAAGTCAAATGTTTGAAGCATTTTCTTCATATAGAAACATCTTGAGTTTTCTCTGGCAAGACTTAAAGGGCCTTGCCCAACTTCAGGGAATAACTATGATAACTTTGAAACTCTTGGAGGACATGTTCAGTACCTGGAATAAAAGAGCAAAAAGATTATGAGCAATGTAAAATAAATCAGGTAATTATCAGGATATCGATATTTAACAGAGAATTACGTGCATAAACCAGTGAGGGAGTTCCCGTCATATAAAGTGCAATGACTGAGAAATTAAGAGAGGCAAAACACTGCTACCAAACAAAAGCCTAATTTGAGACTAACTATTTGGCAGTAGGAAAGTCAAATTAGCTATCTTGTCCATGGCACTGTAATTGACAACTGTTTGAAAAAATGTATAGGATCAATTGAGCATGATAAGGAACATACGTTTATTGTAAAACTATGCAGCCATAGAAAACTAATGAGGAAACTCTTTATGCACTGATATGGAAATATCTCGAAAACATAATAGGAGGCCAGGCATGGTGGCTCAACCTGTAATCCTAGCACTCTGGGAGTCCAAGGCAGGAGGATCGCTTGAGGTCAGGAGTTCAGGACAAGCCTCAGTAAAAGCAAGACCCCATCTCTACTAAAAATAGAAAGAAATTAGCCCAGCAACTAAAAATAGAAAAAATTAGCCAGGTGTGGTGGCCCACACCTATAATCCCAGCTACTCAGGAGGCTGAGTAAGGAAGATGCCTTGAGTGCAGGAGTTTGAGGTTGCTATGAACTAGGCTGACACCACGGCATTCTAACCCAGGCAACAGAGCAAGACTCTATCTCAAATAATATGAAAAGAAAAACTTAGAGTACAAAACAATGTGCAAAATATATAATCATTTCAGTTTTTTTAAAAAACTAGAAGACTATGAATATATTTGGATTGTATTTACATAAAATATCTCTGAAAGGATAATCTTGGACACCAGGAGGAGAACTGGGGGGCCAGGGGAATGGGTGAGACAGAGATTTTTCATTGTATAATTGTGTATTTTAAGTTTTACAAGTGCTACTTGAGGTGACAATCAATAAGAAACGGAGAGTGGTAGATCACCAATCTTCCAAGTATAATTGGCAAGAGAAAGAGCACACCTATCAACGGAAAATATCCTCTGAGGTTGGACCAGCTGCATTCTTGAATATAATATTTCCACTTGGCAAGTGAGGAGTCTTAGGCCCTTTCTAGTCTGTCAGTGAGTGAGTCTAAGTTGACCCACCCCAAAACAGGATGTCAAGCCAGAGTCACAAAGGCTCTATGGCTCGGGTTTCAATAAAAACCCAGTAGAAATCTAATAGCTGTTTTTCAAAAACAGTGTACCTGGTAACCATGTCATGGAAGTGACATGCCTCTCTTTGCCAGACATTCCAATTAGCAATATCATCAGCCACAGAGACTTTTAGTTAAAGGGATTATCAGAATTTGGGGGGCCCAGAGGTGCTAACGTTCCTCTCCAATTGAGAAAATTTCCTCTGACATTCATGGGATGGGGAAATACAAGCATATAATATATATCAATTCCTGTCATACATTTATAGGTAGAAGCAACAAAAACAGTATATTCAGTTGGCCCAAGGGAGCCACCACAAGGTTATATTAACTTTCCTTCCCCACAATGAACCTTGCCCAAACTCCATCAGTGGGATTCAGTGGCGCTCCTCCCATGGGAAAGGCAGGAGATTGACTTGGGTTCTCGTATCCATCAGAATGATAAAGGTTTAAGGCCCTCCCCTCCCCAGTTCGTCAGACACTCAAATGGCTTCCAGTGGCCTTTGGTCCCTCTTGTAGACAGGGAGACCTCAGCTTCATCACTAGTCTCCTTCCTCTTTAAGCCAAGGTAGGAGGGACAAAGAGATGAGGGGACCCAGAGGGAGAGAGCAGCTTTCTGCCAATAAACAAGGCACATTCACTTCAGTTTTGAGTGGCACGGCAGCTGCTTGCAGCTCCTCCAAATGAACTACAATCCTTGTGTTTGACCCAAAGCCCTATATCAGGTGGCAAGGTTATCATTATTGACACCATCTATTTCAGCCTTAGGGACCCCTTGTCGTAGCAGCCATGACCACATTGTTTTCTGGCTGGGGTCATAGGGTTTATGCCCTTTGGATGTCTCAAGCTTTACTGTAACCGCAGCAACTTTAAGGAATGCATCTTAATCCAGGGCATATCCTCTTGCCAGGATAAGATCTCTTAAGTTCTACCCTGGTTTCAACATAAGGATATTGGAATTTTCCTGCTGAGGGACTGATCACAAGAATTTATCTCATCCTCCAGTGGGTCACCTGCATCAGCATTGTAAACCCACTCTGGGGCAGTAAGAGTCTACATACCAGCCAACAGTTCATTTATGGCTTCCCATGGAAATTCATCATGAAAATTCCACTTGGCTGTACGAGGCCAAAGCTCCCTTATAGGAGACACCACAAAAAAAAAATTTGAGCCATTTACCATCATGTCCAGATGGATCTAAGGTTAGAATGATTAACTGAATGAGAAGCTGAGTGGTAAGACAGCCCAGCTGTTGCCTTTCTTCCTTAACAAACATTATGCATCTCGCCTTCTCCTCTGCCAAGAGAACCAGCCAAAGTTATAACTCACCTGGTTTCTGCCTATAGCAGAAATTTTCCTCCTTTCAGCTCCCTTTGAGGTGCTAAGAACCTGTAAAGTAGAAGAGTCATTGCAAACACCTATAAATCTGTAGACCCTGATAGAAGATAAATCTCAAAACATATCTCTACAACTGTTGTCTGAAAGGCATTGGAACCTTCTGCCCACCCAAGACAAATCTTACTACTAGTTATTACAGTGGGGCACACTTGAGGCTAACCACCAGATTGGCAAATAGTTTCCCCCACCCACAGTAGTTAGCAAACAGAACATGCTTTAAGCAATGGTCTTTGGACCTACTTCCTCATACTTGGCCTACAAGCACTGTTCCAATTCCTCCTCGTTAACAGGACATAAAAAGGAAGACCATTTGTGGCCCAGTTGGCCATACAATTTGGTCAGTATATTTGGTACCAACTTTCATGGACTTCCTTCAAATCCTGTTAGTCAACCTACACAGCCCTTATTTTTCCTCTTCGAGAAAGCCATATCTTCATCCACATCCCATCTTCATTGCCAATACTGCCAAGAACTACAAAAGGTCTGAGATTTCACTCTTCTTAGAAGATAAGTCAGCCTGCCATAGTATCATGCATGCCTGCAGAAGACATGAGACTCTTAGGTCAGAGACAAAGGACCAAGACTGGGATTAGAGTAAGGCAAGAGAGGTGCCTAGGGAGGAGGCTCTTACTCTCAAGATCATGCAAGTGCAAATCAGCCTTAAGGAGGAGTCTCTCCTCAAATTTTTCACCCTAAATGTCTCTCTTTTCTCACCTAGTTCCAGCCCTGCAAAGAACTTTATTATTGCAATAGTAGTAGCCAGAGTATTTTCATTTCCTGTGCCAAGTTCCCAATACTTCACAGTAAAGACCAGATAACATCTGCATACACAGTAGGTTGCATTACAGGACAGGAACCAAAGCTTAAGAAACCTAAATCTTCTATAATGAACAGTAAGCATATCTGTTCTTTGCTCCAGAGGAAGATACTATCTCTGTGTTCCAAGACTATTGTCTGTATGAATGTCCTTTAAAGAAGAATCCAGAACAAAGGCAGCCAGTGCCTCTGCTCACAAGATGTTCATAAACACAAATAGATCCATGGAGAATTGTCACAGTGATTTTTAGTTATGTATATATATAAATTTTATGCTAATATATGTGCTAACCAACTTGTTTCTTTTACATATGCATCCCCTTCCCTTTCTGTGACCAAGCTTTTACTTAAATCATGGTTTAAAAAAAAATAGGGCATTTGGTAATCTGACTCAACCTGGGGAGAAAAGAAAACAGGTAATTGTAGCACATAATGCAGAAGGGATATGCTAAAAGAGGGAGTTGTGGCAAGAACTCTTGCCACAGTGTATAAAGTGCTGTCCCCAGTGGGACTGAATGACTCATGAAAAGGTAAAATTCTGAGGGAGAGAAGCAGAGTGTTAAATTTTCTGGTGAGATGGGGAAGGGACAAAGAGGTACTAAAAAGGAGTGTATTTATCCACCTGACAACTTCAAAAAATATTGCCCCTAGACGAGTAGCCCTAGGAGCTCCCACTGAGGAACTAAGGACCTGCAGGATACAGTAGAAGAGACCCTCCAAACACCCACGAATCTGGGGACCCCATAGGAAGATAAATCTCAAAGTATTGTTATGTACAGTCATCTTAAATCCACAGGTTTTATTCAGCTGAAAGTTCAAACTGCTTAATAATGGAATATGACAGTCCTCATTTTCATTGTCAAGGGCCTACATTGGAGTTATGTACAGTATCAAATAATAAGTATTTTTTAAATGTCCAAATTTAAAACAACAAAAATTAACACCTAAAGTCACAAAATTCACTTTCTTTTTATTTAACATAAAAAGTTACTTTAACCTACCCTTCCTGAAACTCTCTTTTAAATAAATTTATGTTGATATTATTACTTTTATCTATTTAACATATACTCAATAGGTTAATAATATCTACACACAGTTCTAGAAATTAGGAATGTTCTTGCTTTGGTTTTATCGGCATTAGTATATCACTAATATTCTGCAATAACAGTCCACCTAGGTTCTTTCCATTGCTTACTTAGAGGTAGGACCTCTTGGCCCTGAGTCCTAGTCTAGACTCTGAATCTAATTGGCCCTGGGAAAGAGGAATATACATAACCTTGGTTGCGTGCTCAGCACCATTCTGATTTTAGGTGTCAGTTTCTAAGTACCTTGTTCTCCTGCACCTAAGGCTTTGCTCTGCGTTCCAGGTCTTCAACAACTGAGATTCTTAATTAGAACCCCAGTGTCTTGGTGATTTGTTCTTGTCTTACGGTTGATTCCAGACTCCTAGTATTCCTATGATTATCTCAAACTATTGCCAACTTCCTTGACACTGACAAACATGACCTAGACCTGCTCTTTGGAATTTTACCAGTTGCTCGTGCCATTCCACCTAGTTAGACATATGGCCTTCAGTTGGAACTTCTGTTAATGATATTCTTGCCCTAACTGTCCCTCTTCTTACTATAAGCCGATTTTCAAATCTACATTTTTACATTCCCTTCTGTATACTTAGTCATATCTAAAGTAATTAATCCATGACCTTGATCCTTGGCTCAACTACACCATGTGCACATACACACACACACCTGTCAAAAACTGGAATAATCATTATTTTAAGAATTATTTTGCCATTATTTCAACATTTTAAAACTGCAGCTCTTTTCACCATCATTTTAAGATGATTTATTTCATCAGCTCACAGCCTGAAATGGATTTGGCAGAGAAATCTATGTTGAGGCCCAGGTAACAGGATATTTCAAAGAAGTTGGTACTTGGGGCTTTAAAATAACCATTATTTTACAAATTATTTCACCTTCATTTCACCATTATTTCA
>NW_012140524.1:1028358-1051307 GCF_000956105.1 Propithecus coquereli
AAGCACCACATGTACTCACCATCAAATTGGTATTAACTGATCAACACATAAGTGCACATACAAAAATAACATCTATTGGATGTTGGGCAGGGGGGAAGGGGAGAGGGAGCAGGGAGGAGGGGACCGGTATATGCATACACAAAAAGTGCAATGCACACCACCCGAAGGATGGACATATTTGAAACTCGGACTTGGGCGGGGGGGGAAGGGCAACATACGTAACCTAAACATCTGTACCCCCATAATATGCTGAAATAAAAAAAGAATAAAAGGCTCCCCATAATGAAAAAAAAAAAAAAGAATCATTTTTTGGAGTTGATTTTTGTGAGAGGTAGAAAGTGCCGGTCCTATGTCAGTCTTTTGCTTGAGTTGATTATCATCAGAGATGAGAAGTGCGCATTTTTGTGAGCCTAAAGACTAAAACAGGATCTGCACTTTTCACCATCATCTTAAGAATCTTTTGATTCATCAGCTCAGATTCCAAGTCGGTTTTGGCAGACAAATCCATGTTTAGGCCCAGGTAACTTGATATTTCCAAGGAGTAGGCAGCAGAACTTTTGAAATAACCATGATTTTAAGAATTATTTCACCATTATTTCACCATTTTTAAGGGACTTTAGCACTTTTCACCATCATTTTAATGTGATTTGTTTCATCAGCTCATAGCCTAAAATGGTTTTGGCAGGCAAATCTATGTTGAGGCCCAGCTAACTGGGTATTTCACCATTATGGGAAGAATCCTTTGTTGGAGCTGGTTTTTGTGAGAGGTGGAGAGTGCAGGTCCTGCATCAGTCTTTTCTTTAAGTTTATTACAGTCAGAGATGAGAGGTGCACATTTTCATGAGAGGTGAAAAGTGCGGATCCTGTTTCAGTCTTTAGACTCACAAAAATGCCTTTTTAGACTAAAACTTTTTAGACTAAAAACAGGATCCACACTTTTCACTGTCATCTTGAGAATCATTTGATTTATCAGCTCGGAATAGAAAACATTTCTGGCAGTTGAATCTATATTTATGACCAGGTAACTGGATATTTCCAAGGAGTAGGTAGCAGAACTTCTGAAATAACCATCATTTTAAGAATTTATTTCACCATTATTTTACCATTTTTAAGGAACTGTAGCACTTTTCACCATAATTTTAATGTGATTTGTTTCATTGGCTCAGAGCCTAAAATGGTTTTGGCAGGGAAATCTATGCTGAGGCCCAGCTAACTTCATATTTCACCATTATTCAAAGAATTGTTTGTTGGAGCTGGTTTTTGTGAGAGGTGGAAAGTACAGGTCCTGTGTCAGTCTTTGTTTGAGTTGATTACCCTCAGAGTTGAGAGTGTGCATTTTCCTGAGAGGTTAAAAGTGCGGATCCTGTTTCAATCTTTAGAACATGGAACAGTCTTTAGAACATTCTTTAGAACAGTCTAGAACAGTCTTCAGACTGAAACAGGATCTGCACTTTTCACCATCATCTTAAGAATCCTTTGATTCATCAGCTCCAAATTGAAAATGGTTTTGACAGACAAACCTATGTTGAGGCCCAGCTAACTGGTATTTCCAAGTAGGAGGTAGCAGAACTTTTGAAATAATCATTACTTTAAGAATTATTTCCTGAGAATCCAGAGATGAAACCATCTGCATATGGTAATCTAATCTTTGACAAAGCTGACAAAAACATACACTGGGGAAAAGAATCTCTTTTCAATAAATGGTGCTGGGAAAACTGGATAGCTACATGCAGAAGACTGAAACTAGACCCCTACCTCTCACCTCTCACAAAAATCAATTAAAGGTGGATAACGGACTTAAACCTAAGGCATGAAACCTTAGGAATTCTAAATGAAGATGTTGGGAACACTCTTTCAGACATCGGCCTAGGTAAGGAATTCTTGAAGAAGACCCCCAAAGCAATCGCCGCAGCAACAAAAATAAATAAGTGGGATCTAATCAAATTAAAAAGCTTCTGCACTGCTAAGGAAACTATCATTAGAGTGAATAGACAGCCCACAGAATGGGAAACAATATTTGCTCTCTACACATCTGATAAAGGGTTGATAACCAGAATCTATCTAGAACTCAAAAAAATCAACAAGAAAAAATCAAACAACCCCATCAACAAATGGGCAAGCGAAATGAACAGAAACTTTTCAAAAGAAGACAGAATAATGGCCAGCAAACATATAAAAAAATGCTCAACATCTCTAATCATTAGAGAAATGCAAATCAAAACCACAATGAGGTATCACCTAACCCCGGTGAGATTGGCCTCTATCAAAAAAACACAAAACAACAAATGTTGGCGAGGATGTGGAGAGACAGGAACACTATTACACTGCTGGTGGGACTGCAAATTAGTGCAACCTCTGTGGAAAAGAATTTGGAGATACCTCAGAGAGCTAAAAATAGAAATACCATTCGATCCAGCAATAGCACTATTAGACATCTACCTAAAAGAGCACAAAACATTCTACGATAAGGACATCTGCACCCGAATGTTTATGGCAGCACAATTCACTATTGCAAGAATGTGGAAACAACCCAAGTGCCCGTCAATCCATGAGTGGATTATCAAAATTTGGTATATGTTCACAATGGAATATTACTCAATCATAAGAAATGACAGTGATCTAGTACCTCTTACACTTTCCTGGATTAAACTTAAGCCCATTATCCAAAGTGGGGCACCACAAGAGCAGCAGAACGGGATCCATTTGTACTCACCATCAAATTGGTATTAGAACAACATCTATTGGATGCTGGGGAAGGGGGAGGGCAGCGGGAGGAGGGGGGAGGAGGGAGGAGGGGACGGGTATTTGTATGCACAAGGAGTGCAATGCACACTACCCAAAGGATGGACATATTTGAGACACGGACTTGGCGGGGGGGAACCAAGGGCAACACATGTAACCTAAACATCTGTACACCCATAACTTGCTGAAATAAAAAAAAAAAAAAAAGAATTATTTCACCATTTTTAAAGAACTGTAGCTCTTTTCACCATCACTTTAAGATGATTTGTTTCATCAGATTAGACCCCAAAATGGTTTTGATAGACAAATCTATGCTGAAGCCCAGCTAACTGGATATTTCCAAGAAGTTGGTAGTAGAGCCTTTAAAATAACCGTTATTTTAGGAGTTACTGCACCATCGTTTCACCATTAATTTGTGAACGGTAGCACTCTTGACCATTATTTTAAGAATCATTTGACAGAGTTGATTTTTGTAAGAGCTGGAAAGTGTAGGTCCAGTGTCAGTCTTTTGCGTGAGTTGATTATCATCAGAGATGAGATGTGCACATTATTGTGATATTTGTGAGAGGTGGAATGTTCAGGTCCTGTGTCACTCTTCTGCTTGAGTTGATTATCATCAGAAATGACAAGTGTGCATTTTTGTGAGAGGTGAAAAGTGCAGTCTTTAGGCTGAAACAGGATCCACACTTTTCACCATCATCCTAAGAATCATTTGATTCATCACCTCGGAATTGAAAAGGGTTTTGGCAGACAAATCTATGTTTAGGCCGAGGTAACTGGATATTTGCAAGGAATAGGTAGCAGAACATTTGAAATAACGATTATTTTAAGAATGATTTCACCATAATTTCACCATTTTTTAAGGACTGTAGCTCTATTTCACCATCACTTTAAGACAATTTGTTTCATCAGCTCAGAGCCTAAAATGGTTTTGGCAGGCAAATCTATGTTGAGGCCCAGGTAACTGGATGTTTCCAAGAAGTTGATACTAGAGCCTTTAAAATAACCATTATTTTAAGAGTTATTTCACCATCATTTCACAATTATTTTATGATCGGTAGGAATTTTCACCATTATTTTATGAATCGTTTCCTGGATTTGATTTTTGTGAGAAGTGGAAAGTGCAGGTCCTGTGGCAGTCTTTTGCTTGAGTTGATTATTGTCAGAGATGACAAGTGCGCATTTGTGAGAGGTGAAAAGTGCGGATCATGTGTCAGTCTTTAGATTGAAACAGGACCCACACTTTTCACCATCATCTTAAGAATCATTTGATTCATCAGCTCAGAATCGAAAATGGTTTTGGCAGACAAATCTATGTTTAGGCTCAAGTAACTGGATATTTCCAAGGGGTAGATAGCAGAACTTTGCAAATAACCATTATTTTAAGAATTATTATCTTAAGAATCATTTGATTCATCAGCTCGGAATCAAAATGGTTTTGGCAGACAAATCCATGTTTAAGCCCAGGTAACTGGATATTTCCAAGGAGTAGGTAACAGAACTTTTGAAATAACCATCATTTTAAGAATTATTTCACCATTATTTCACCATTTTTAAAGGAGTGTAACTCTTTTCACCATCACTTTAAGATAATTTGTTTCATCAGCTCAGAGCCTAAAATGGTTTTGGCAAACAAATCTATGTTGACGCCCAGCTAACTGGATATTTCCAAGAAGTTGGTACTAGAGCCCTTAAAGTAACCATTATTTTAAGAATTACTCCACCATCATTTCACCATTATTTTACGAACTGTAGGAATTTTCACCATTATTTTAAGAATTGTATCTTGGACTTGATTTTTGTGAGAGGTGGAAGTGCTGGTCTTGTGTCTGTCTTTTCCTTGAGTTGATTAGTGTCAGAGATGAGAAGTGCGCATTTTAGTGAGAGGTGATAAGTGTGGATCCTGTTTCAGTCTAAAGACGAAACAGGATCTGCATTTTTCATCATCATCTTAGGAATCATTTGATTTATCAGCTCTCAATCAAAAACAGTTTTGGCAGACAAATCTATGTTTAGGCCCAAGTAACTGGCTATTTTCAAGGAGGAGGTAGCAGAAGTTTTGAAATAACCATTATTTTAAGAATTTTTCCAGCCGGGCGCGGTGGCTCATGCCTGTAATCTTAGCACTCTGGGAGGCCAAGGTGGGAGGATGGCTTGAGCTCAGGAGTTCTAGACCAGCCTGAGCAAGAGCAATTCCCCATCTCTACTATAAATAGAAAGAATTTAGCCAAACAACTAAAAATAGAAAAAATTAGCCAGGCACAGTGGCACGTGCCTTCAGTCCCACCTACCCAAGATGCTGAGGCAGGAGGATCGCTTGAGCCCAGGAGTTTGAGGTTGCTGTGAGCTAGGCTGACGCCATGGCACTCTAGCCCAGACAAGAGAGTGAGACTCTGGCTCAAAAAAAAAAAAAAAAAGTATTTTTGCACCATTTTTTAAAGGACTGTAGCACTTTTCACCATCACTTTATTTCAACAGCTCTGAGACTAAAATGGTTTTGACAGGCAAATCTATGTTGAGGCCCAGCTAACAAACATCAGCAGTCTCAACTTTGGACATTATGCTCCTTGGAATAAGCTTTATGAATCATCAGTAATATTCGCAGCAGAGCAATCAGTACGCATCTGCAACAGAGCTGCTTATGGGTTACACAAGGAGCTCTCCATTTGAGCCAGAGTAAGAAAACAGAAATGGTGGATAGTAAGAGGTAATCAAAGGGCTAATTCATGGAGAACATGAGAAACTGCTTCTAGAGAAAACTCAATATTCCTTGTAAAGAATTTAAAGTAGGACTAGTGTTCCCGTAGAGATGTAAGAAAAGCCATAAAAAAATATTGTTTTGAGGTATTATTTTCCTCCCTAGGTGATACAACCTAGCAAATGATTGATTATTAGTATAAACTAAACCCTAATACACAAAAATTCATTTTCTAATTATTCTCATCTTCCACAGACATTGGCTTGATCCAAAAGTCTATTTTAACAATGACCTATTTTCTCTAAAAAATTTGGTTTAATTATGAATCAAAAAGCACAGATTCCCTTTTTCATAAAAATTACTTGTTATATTTTTATTTTATCTTTAAAGACTCCATCTCTGTCTGATCATTAGTGATAACCAAATATTACTACATGGCCTGGCTTCTTTTTAATATCTATTTTCCATTCTATATAATATTAACCTTTGGAGGATTTAAGTTGCTTTGTCATGCTTTAGGATGGCTAACCTATCCAAAGCATTTCTCTGTTTTACCAAAAAAACAAAAAAGAGCATTACATATCTGCTGGAAAGATCAGAAACTGGACCACAGCTGAAATATAATATTTTCATTACATGGAGGTTTCAAATGATGGTTAAATGCATGATTTACCGTAAGTTATAAAACCCAAGAAGATAAATGAAAGAACTATGAGCATGAAATATATACTGAGTACTTCTGGAATTTTGGTTATCTTCTATTATTTAATAAAAACAAGTCATAAATAGAAATCTCTGATGACTCTTACCCTCACCACAAATCTCTAGCCACACTGGCTTCTTTGCCATTCTTCAAACATGCCAAGGTTGTTCCTGCATGAAAAATTTTGCTCTTGCTCTTTCTCCTTGAATTAGTTAAACTTTCCTGCACAAAAAAATACTCCAAAACTTCATGATTGAAAACAATAAACATTTATTATCCCAAAGTTCCTGTGGGTCAGAATTTTAGGAGGAGCTTAGCTAAGTGCTCTGGCTAGGGTCTCTTATGAGGTTGCAAGAAGATGTCATCCAGGGCTGCCATCATCTGAAGGCTTGACTGAGGGTCCACCTCCAAGATGGATCACTCACAGCGCTGGCTGGCAAATTGGTACTGGCTGTTAGCAGGAGGTGTCAGTTCCTTGCCATGTGGCCATCTCCATAGAGTTGCTTGAGTGTGCTCAGGTATGGCAGCTGGTTTCCCCCAGAGAATGTTCCAGGAGATCAAAGGGAAAATGGCAATGTTTTTTATGTCCTAACTCAGCATTTCCACACCACTACTTCCACTGTATTCTGCTCATCACACGGACTAATCCTTCTTCAGTGTGGAAGGGGACTCCATAGGGGTAGAAATGCCAGGAGGCAAAGACCACTGGGGGTCATCTTGGAGTCTGGCCCCCACACCACTTCTCTCAGATCTTTTCATTAATACTTTTCCTTAGCTTACCTAATTCAGGTCTTTGCTCAAAGGTGATCACCTCAAAAAGATCATTCTACTCGTCTAAATCAGGTTATTCTTGCCCTATCACTTTCCTGCATTGCTTTTATAGCACTTATCAATGCCCAGAATTATATTATTTATTCGCTTATGTGTTTAAATTTTTTATCATCTATCCCCCAAACTTCATGATGGGAGTCACTTTGTTTACCTGTTCACAATGCAAGCCAATCAGTAAGCACAGTGCCTAGCACAAAGTGGGCACTCAGTAAATATTTTTTGAATACATGTATGGGCTTTTAAAGCAGTGATAATGAATTTACACTCAGTTCTTTGTGTTCTTTCACAGTTTTGCAACTGCACATGGACAAAAATATTAGCAGTAGCCTGAAGGATGACAAATCATAAGACTGGAGCTCCATTAATAATATTATTTTTAAGTGAATTATAGTGTTTGTTAATAATTAAAGTTTTCGTTATTCAATATGAATGACTTTTGCCTTTCTAAGAAAATTTCCAGGATTTGTGAAATATTTTAATTCTATATGTATTATGAGAAAAAGCAAATGATTTTAAATATTGAAGTATAATAAGAAACAGCTACCAGGAAAGAGTATTTGGAAATAAATGTAGATGAAAGGAGATGTTAATCTTGGAAGAGGCTTAATCTCTTTAAATGCCATTACCATTCGTTACTTCTGGTTCTTGGGGCTTAATTATTATCTCAGTACCTGATGTACATACACATCGTCTGTCATTTTGCCACCGAAATACAGAAGAAAGAGGTATGCTCATTTTAAATAGGTAAATGATAGTTCTCACTACTGACCCTGTTTCTCACCTGCACATCTCTAGGAGGTAAAATTACAATTTGTCCCTTCCCTGCTAAGAAGAACACAAGCAAAGTTAAAACCTAATACTGAAGGTTCATTGAAAATGCTGTGATTTATACTCTGCACAAAGAGCAATTAGAAATGGTCTGTCAAATGCTCATTTATGCGAAGTCATTTGCACCCATGCAATTAGATTATCATAGAAATAATCTGCTCAGACTAATACCTCTCATTGCAAATGTAATTATTCTAGCTTTAATCCATCTTAATTGAGTAGGAAAGCAGAAATGGGTAGGTCGGTCAGTAAATGAACCTCTAAGATCAAAGTAGGCAAAAGGATGTTCATTCCAAAGTGGATTGCTAAATAACTTTTTGGCACAGGGTTAATAGAATCATTAAAATGGAAAGAATATTAGAAATTATCTAATCACCCTCCCAGCCAAAGCAGAAGTTTCCTCCACATCATCCAACCTTTGTTTGAACTGTAACTGTGATGGAGGTTACACATCAATCTTCTCTTCTCTTCTTTTAATCTTCTCTTCACACTACTTTTTACATTTTCCTCCTATTATTCCTCATATAACATCATTTCCAGATTCCTTTATCTTAGTCCCTGAAATGCATGGTACTTAGTTGAAGTCTATCTTTAAATTCAGAACCTAGAAGTACTCCAATGGCCTGACCAGTGAAAGAATAAAGTTGCTTTTGTAATTAATTTATTACTCTTTTCAGATTAAATTTCATTACAGTTTGAATAACTAAGTGATACTGATAGCACATAGTGAGCCTGCAGTCAACAAAGCTCCTAATTCCTTCTCACATGAACTGATGCTAAACCATGAATCCCCGAACCTTAAGGTTTGAAGTTGATTTTCTGAATTTTCAGATTTACTTTTATCCCAAATAAATTTTACCTTGTTAGTTTACTTCCATTCATTCTAGCTTACTAATATTTAAATGAATCATTATTCAATTATTCAATATATTAATAATATCAGGGCCAGGATTAGGGTGAGGCAAGTAAGGTGCTCACCTTAAGCACAAAATTTAAGGGGCAGCAAAACTCTCAGGAATCAAGACAACCTTTGAACACAATATTTTAAAACATCAAAATCAATGCAAAAAAAATCCATGATAAAATATCAAAATTTTAAATTAAGACTGACTGGGGGTTTTATTTGTTTGTTTGTGTTTTTTTGAGACAGAGTCTTGCTCTGTTACCTGGGCTACAGTGCAGTGGCATCATTGTAGCTCACAGCAACCTCGAACTCCTGGGCTCAAGCAATCCTCTTGCCTCAGCCTCCCAAGTAGCTGAGACTACAGGTGTGCACCACCATGCCCAGCTAATTTTTCTATGTTTTGTAGAGACAGGGTCTCACTCTTGCTCAGGCTGGTCTTGAACTCGTGAGCTCAAGCAATCCTCCCGCCTCGGCCTCCCAGAGTGCTAGGATTACAGGTGTGAGCCACTGCCCCCAGCCAGATTGACTGTTCTTGTTCATGTTTTTGTTTGTTTTATGACCCAGCACTATTGTGCAATGGAAGTAGTCATTTCCAAGCAGCTGGTGGTTCCCAGAATAGGGGCTAGTGAGGCTTCCCACACCAGTGTTTAAGAGGGCTGGCAATGACGTGTAAACATACTGGACAAAATGAAGCTTTATATATAGCCACAGCTTTTGATTGTTGACATTTTATTACCTTTTTTATTTGCTTCATAATACAGGCAGGTATTTCGGTAAGTATATATAGGAGCCTACATTTTTCCTCTCATCTTAGACTCCAATCTCTAGCACTGCAATAACCATTTGCCTCTATCCCTATCTCATCCCCAGACTTATGTTGTCTGTAAATTTGATAAATGTGCTTTTTGAATCTTTGTATAAGGCATTGATAAATATATTGATCAAATATAAACACTAGTTCTCTGATTGAGAGAGCTTGTTCTAGTTTGAAAATTGTTCAAACAACTAAAAATTCACTTTCTTGTGCTCATTTGTTTCACATTTCTTATCTTTATATTTCTGTACCTAGAAGCCACTCATTATTTAGTAAATTGAATTATAGTCAACCCTCCACATCCATGCACTCTGCATCCATGGATTCGACCAATCTTGGATCAAAAATATTCAGGAAAAAGATGGATAGTTGTCTGTACTGAACATGTACAGACTTTTTCCTTGTCATTATTCCCTAAACAATGCAGCATAACAGCTATTTACAATGTATTTACATTGTATTATGTATTATAAGTAATCTAAGAGTTGATTTAAAGTATACAGGAGGATGTGTGTGGGTTATATGCATATACTACAGCCACTGTATATCAAGGACTTGAACATCCATGGATTTTGGTATCTATGGGAAGTCCTGGAACCAATTCTCCTCGGATACTGAAGGATGACTGTATGGTCTTATTAACTTAAAAATATGATTAATTAGAATACCTCATTTCACATGCAGGCTAAATATCAGAAAGTTTACAGTATTTTGTGATTTTTATTGTGTTTATGCTTTTATCTACACAGAAAAGAATGGCCAATTATTTTATTTGATTTTTTTAGAGCAATTACCTCTACAGATTCTTTTTTTCCTTCAGGTAGCCACATAGAATGAAGGGGTGGAAGTTATAAGACACCATATTTTTATGAAGTATAAGGAAGAATGCTCTAACTACAGACATTCCTTAAGTATGAGATAGTGATTTCCCTGTCACTAGAAGTGTGTAAGCAAAAGATGTTTACCACTTGCTGTGGACGTCATAGCAGGAATTCAAAAGTATAAGAGGAGTTGAAAATGGTTAAGATGATAAATTTTACGTTATGTGAATTTTACCACAATTTTTAAAATTGGGGGAAAAAAATACAAGAATAACTTGAATTCTGTTACTCCAAAGCCCCTTTCTAACTCTAGAACTCTGTGATATGACTCCATAAGATAAGCAGTATTATAAGTTTCCACATGAGTAAAATCAGTGGTTCTTTCAGCTTGATATTTCTTACAATATCAAGCTGAATCAAAAAGACAATATCAAGCTGAATCAAAAAGATATTTGGAAAAGAAAAATGTAATTATTTTCATGATTTCAAACTCAAAGGCTAAATATGTTCTGAATATGTTCAGAATTTGCTCTTCCTCTTATACACTCTATCATACATCATTTTGTCTACACCCTGTGGAACCTATTCTATTTTCTACCTGCATTACCTTTCTGAATGGTGCATTCTATCGATTCACTACTTACATTGTAAAGTAAAACATGTTATTCTACTTGTACAATTGCTTGTTTCTTACCACCGAGGGAAAATTAAAAAGTCATTTCTATTGTCTCCATACTTCTTTGAACAAAGTGAATTTAAAGGTACTAATAAAATCTTGATCATATATCTTACAAAAACATGTTTATGATGACCCAAGGAAAGAATACAGGTGTTTTATTCCATTAGAGATGAAATATAAATATTTGGCTTCTCTACGTTGGTGGTCCTCAGTCTGGTTGTTCATTATAATTGCCTGGAAAGTTTTAAAACAGTGCTGCCCAGCTTCACCTCACACCAATTAAATCAGACTCTCCGAAGGTATAAAGAGCCTGGGTAACAGTATTTGGTAAAGTTTCCAGTTGTTTTTAATGTGCACCAAGAGTTGAGGACCAATTATATTTGTGTATTGTACTCTCCCCCCATCTCTCTCAC
Source organism: Propithecus coquereli (assembly GCF_000956105.1). Taxonomy (NCBI): domain Eukaryota; kingdom Metazoa; phylum Chordata; class Mammalia; order Primates; family Indriidae; genus Propithecus; species Propithecus coquereli. The sequence continues at coordinate 1,039,792 of NW_012140524.1, forward strand.
TCTATCTCTGGCACCGGTCGAACTTAAAAACAATATCAAAAACAGTCAGAGTTTCCCTGCATGAGACTAACTCCACACCAGTAACTGAGACGCAGGTGCAATGAGAACATTTTAAGTGCCCAAAGAGGACAGAGTGGCAATTGTTGACCTCCAAAAGGAATTTTTCTCCCTCCACATGGAGACATGAAGATAAAGAAATATTACTTTGTCTAAACGAGACTGGAGATTGTTGTGTTTTGTTTCTTACTACAAAACTCAATTGAGAAATAAGTAGACTGTAATTTGAGAAACTCCTGGTGTGTCACAGTGCCTTGTCTGACTGCTGGTAGGTTACACCATAGCACCAATGCTGGTTAGTAATAAAAATAATAACAACGATGCTTTTCACGTCTTGGATGATTTTCATTGTAAGAACTCAGTTATGACTCAATCATCTGAATCATTTATTTTAAAATAAATTTGTCAAATCTATAGAAAAAACAATCTAAAAGTCTGATAATAAAGGATTGGTTCATTACATCACAGGTTAAAAAAAAGACACACGTATGTTAAAGTAGACCAATACTGTTATACAAAAAAATCAGGTTTCAATTTAGCATAAATACAATAATTTATATGTATTTATAAATATATGTATTAACAGTTATGGACAAAATATAAGCATATATAATCTTTCATATATATTATAGTCTTCTACATATGCATAGATATATAAATGAATATATGAAATATATTTATAATTATATATATAATTTTCCATGAGTTTGATGTTTATCTCTGCACTTAAAATTATGGGTGGTTTTAAAATGTCTGTTTCAATTTTTTTATTCTTTTATTTTTATTTTCTGTTTTTATATAAAGAATAATGACACCTGTAATCCTAGCGCTCTGGGAGGCCGAGGCAGGCGGATCGTTTGAGCTCAGGAGTTCAAGACCAGCTTGAGCAAGAGCAAGACCCCGTCTCTACTAAAAATAGAAATAAATTGGCCAAATAACTAAAAATAGAAAAAATTAGCCAGGCACAGTGGCGCGTGCCTGCAGTCCCACCTACCCAGGATGCTGAGGCAGGAGGATCACTTGAGCCCAGGAGTTCGAGGTTGCTGTGAGCTAGGCTGACGCCATGGTACTCTAGCCCAGGAAAAAAAAAAAAAAAGAAGAATGAATTACTTGTGAAAAAATAGTAAAGGATTTTACAAATCCATATGTCTTGAAATAGCACCAATTTTTCTTTTGCTGTGGTTAAGATACAGAAACCTACTACAACAGATACTCTCAAGGAGGCAGAAAAGCTGTTTAAAATCAAATAACCAAGTTTCTCCCTTGCCCTAAGTATTTTTCTGCTTTTTCCCCATTCTTCTCAGGAATGAGAGTACATGCCATTTTTTAGTTGGAACAAATATTTTGTTGGATTATAAGAGATGACCTTGACAGTGTGGAAATGTCTGGATTATTTTTAGACATACTCTATAATTCACTATATCATATCTCAAATTATCACTAAGATAATTGGGGATTTGAGGGGAAAGAAGAGAGAAATAATTGAGTTCATAGTCCAATTCAGCCTCTTAAAATCAGGCTCTTCTTCAAAGCTAGTCCAAATTTCACCTACTACTGACGCCTTCTAACCAATCCACTAACCTCTCCCTCCTCTAAATTCTTAACAGAAATTTGTCTATACAACACATTTAGAACTCAATTTAGTATTGAATTATGTTGGAATTTCACTGTTTATATGTGTAAGTCTTCCCTTTCCAATGGTAATGGGAGCAAACTAAGAACAAGACTATATCCTACATGAGTACAACACAGTGTTATACACTCAACTGGTCAGTCTGTAGGTTTCACATCCATGAAAGGACAGTGTCTTCACAATGCAACTTGCTTAGTTGCCCTCAAATCATAGGAGGTCCAAGTTTCTGATAAACTCCCAGCAACTGCAGCTAAATCAGTGAGTCCTTTCAATGATCTGTCACAGAAGATTATGCTGTAGCACGTCTGACAGTGATTCCAATTTGTATAATCCATTGTTGTCTACAGTAACTATGTCTTCATCTGATCATACACACATTGCTTAATTCAGTAAGAAATGCTTTCTGTAGGTAGTACATATGACAATCAAAACTTTATTCAAAGAACGAGTTTAGAGCAGGTCTTCCCAAAATTTGCTTTGAGGAATATGAGGCCATTAAAATACTCTTTTAAAAAAGGGGGTTGGGAGTAATGGTGAAACAAGAATGAAAATGCTTCATATATTAGTCATGTCTTAGAAAATCACACTGTGCATTAGTATACTAAGGCTCCTGCTTAATTTGCTTTAATCCAGCATTTTTCAATGAAATTTTTTTATGCAATATTCAATAACATCATGCAGAACAGACTTTGGGAAATGCTGGTTGTGAGATTCAGAATTTCCCCTTTCTTAAAGTCCATATCAAAATATCATACATTATCACTTAGTCATCACCATAAAGTTTGTTAGAATTAATAAATAAGAATCTTAACATCATAAACCTTTGTCGTGTCCAAAGTTCTCCTTAAAGATTTTCCATGCAGAAGATTGTCCTTCAGTGTCTGAGAACCAAATAAACAATCCATATATTTTAAGGTTCTTAGAAACAAGAACAAACATTACATTTCCCAGTGAGACTCTACAGTGTATAGAAGGCTGTCAACTTTTTATTTGTTAATATGCTTCCCAGAGGTTCATTCTTTTCTCTGTTTCAACTGTTAGGTCACAATGGTAATACTTTGAAATATTCTATTCGATAATGAATCTATTCACACCAAAGGAAGCTGTGGATTATGCACGGTGAGACTGCTTGACAAAAAAAGAACGATGGAAAAGAACATCTATCCTGATAAAGAACAAAACCTTCTAGCTATGCTTAAAATATTAAAATCTGGCTTGCAGCAGCTTCTATCCCTCTGTGAAAACAGAGAAAGATGGTAAAAGCAAGAGTTGGAATAGGGTTCTGGATGCCATAGTAACGGCATCTTCAGTGGTGACATTATGTACCACCTGGTGCTCTCCTGACTGAATTGCAATATTATGTCTCAGTACTCACCAAGGTGGGACAAAGCCTAAGCATAAAACAGAACAATCACATTAAAGCAACAATTCACCCACAGGTTGAAGTAGGATGCATCAATTTTTTTTCCCAAATAATGTCCTTTGTGCTACCAGATGTTAGCACCATAGCAAGACTTACGAGCAGAGCCAAAATTGAAAACACTCTAAAAGTAAAACAGAGAACTATAAATTTGTAAATCACAAACCTGCATAAAAGACTCTACTGAAATCTAATTATTTCAATAAGAAACTCTTGCCAAACTTTTACTCTATTTAGCCAACAGAGATGCTAAAGCAGAGGCTGAATATCCACTTTGGGGAAATGTGGGGCAGGGCTAGATAAAACCTTGGACAAGATGATCTATCAGTCCCCTCCCACATTAAAATGCAGTGCTTCTGCAATATAGTCACAAGGTTTCACAGCATTGGGGCCAAACAACCTACTAAATAAAGGTAATGATAATTTTCCATCTACCCATCAAAAGGAAACCATTTATGATTTTGGAAACTTATTCAAATAGAGAAGGTTTTATCAAACAGTGGGCCTAATTCATTCCTAAATCTACCAATATTCATTCAAGAAGCACCTCTCTATTGAGAATTTGTTCCATGTGTAGCATTACAAGCGCTGTGAAAGATATATCTCATTATTCAGCAAATCTTTCTGGCTCTCTGCTTTCAGTATACGTGGTGATTGTACTTCCTGCCCCCTTTGGAAGTTAAGTGTGGACATGTGATGGTTTGGGCCAGTGGAATGTGAGTAAGAGGGAAGTGCATTACTTCCAAGCAGAAGTTTTAAGGGTCAGTGTGCATATTATCTCTCCAGTGTTTCTGTGATCACAGAAGCACATATAAAAAGTCTTCATCACCCTGGGTCCTTAAGTCACTCCATTGAGCCATCCCTCCTGCCGACCCATGTTGGACATGAAATCCAACAGATAAACTTCTGTGTTAGGCATTGACACAGTATAAACTAGACTTTTCTATCTGGTAAGAACAAAGATAGTAGCATTTTAGAGCACTAAGTATATGCATGGCACATTATATATTATCACATTTAATCTTCACCACAATTCCATGATAAAGGTATCTTTACCTCCATTTAACAGAGATGGAAATTGGATATCAGAACGATTAAGTAAACTTTCTAAGACCAAGTAGTTGAAAAATGATAGAGCCACAAATCAAAGCGGCTTCTGAATCCATGCTCTTTCTGCCACCTATGCAGCCTGCTCTTGAGGAAGTTAGATTCCAGTCAGACTAAATATTTAAAAGATGAAACAATAATTCTGAGACAAAGCAAGTATGTAATATGCATAACCGACTAGGTGAAAAAAAAAACTTTGCAGAAATAAAAATGGAAAAAGATCAATTTAGAGCAAATTTAATCAGTGATAGTGATAGAAATGGGTCTTGAGCCAAACCTATAAGATTTAATGGCATTTTGATGAATAGAAAGGATGGGGAAAGCAATAGAGACTGAAGGCACTGCATAAGCAAAGGTACAGGAAGGAAATGATTGGAAGACAGGTGTGGTTATAACAGGAATTTTCTAGAAAAGAGTGAAAAAGATAGTAAGCAGGCCATAGATGCTTCTTATGGGCTTTTTCTTATGGAACTAATTCTAAAATATGGGGGTAAACCATAAAATTCCAATCAGCTCTAAAGGGACACATTGAGAAATGCATTTAGGGCGATTGTAAACACACCTGAAAATATTACAATCTAAATTTAGATCCTGCAGGGCCGTAATGTTTTATCTTAGGATTGGAATACAACATTCTGTGCATCTTAAACTAATTGCAATCTTTTTTGTAAACTGACTGTAAACTCAGTTAAACACACATTAAGGGAGCCCTCTGGGCCAACAAGATAGGAAGGCATAAAGCCAGGTGTGATGGTGCACGCCTGTAGTCCCAGCTACTAGAGAGGTTGAGGCAGGAGGATCATTTGAGCCCAGGAGTTTGAGTCCATCCTGGGCAACATAGCAAGACTCCATTTCTTAAAAGATAAAAATTAAAATTTTTTAAAAATAGAAAAAAAATAAAGAGATTACTATACAGACAACAAGATCAGATGAACAACTCCATCCTCAACTGGGGGCAGATGTCATTATCAGAACTCATCAATCAGTCTTTATCCCAAACCTTGTAGCTTGAAATCTGACAGCTTATAGTCTATTTAAAGTAAATAGTAGAAAACTAAATTATTTCAAATGAAAGAAAGATGAATTTGAATATTTGAAAAAAATTAATTCATAAGTGTGCCTTAATGGATGGTAGCTGTTGAATAAATGGACTTCAAATTAGGAGACGCTCCATAGGCAGAGAGGCAGTGAAGTACAGAGCATGTTAAAATTGCAGCAAAGATTATAGAGGGTCAGAGCAGAGGAGAAAATAGGAAAGTATCTGGCATGTATGTGTTTGTGAAAAGAATAAGCCAAGTAACCAATCAATAAATTAATGTATTAGAATTAGAATCGATTGTGGATGGTTTTAGAAGTTGAAAAAGATGTCCCAAAGGTACAGGGAGGCACCAGAGGCTTTTGGACAGAGGAATAATATAATCTAATTCATTTATTTCTATTTATTACATTTGCATAGTGATTTGTTTCCTTTTATGTTCCCTACAGTGCTAAAAGTTGGTGAAAATACTCAGAAGCAATTGTTTTGAGGAATTTTTTTAATTTAATGAATCCTTTATTTAAATAATGCTAAAATGTTTTGAATGAAAATAGTTTTTTATTATAAATATACTACAAATGCATTTACTATATTAGATTTAGAAAATGTAATTTATTTTATTTCCTAAGATGTTATTGGAGTAGCCCCTTAGAGTAAATTTTTTTTTTAATTTCAGAATATTATGGGGGTGTAAATGTTTTGGTTACATGGATTGCTTTTGTACTGCTTCAGTTAAAGTTGTAAGTGTGCCCATCACCCAGATAGTGTACATCGTACCCGTTAGATATTATTTCACCCATCCTCTCCTTCCCGCTCCCACCTGCTTGATTTCCATTGAGTTTTACTTCCATCTATGCACAAGAGTGCTCTTTGGTTAGTTCCAATTTAATAGTGAGTACATGTTTGTACTCAAACATGTGAGTACAGTGTTTATTCTTCCATTCTTGTGATGCTTCACTTAGGAGAATGGTCTCCAGTTTCATCCAGATTATTTCAAAAAGTATTAATTCATTTTTTATGGCTGAGTAGTACTCCATGGTATACATATACCACATTTTATTTATCCACTCATGAATTGATGGGCACTTGAATTGATTTCATAACTTTGCAATTGTGAATTGTGCTTTTTGATAAAATGACTTTTTTTCCTTTGGGTAAATACCCAGTAGTGGGGTTGCTGGATAAAATGGTAGGTCTACTTTTAGTTCTTTGAGGAATTTCCATATTACTTTCCATAGAGGTTGTACTAGTTTGTAGTCCCACCAACAGTGTATGAGCATTCCTTTTTCTCAGCACCCATGCCAGCATCTATAGTTTTGGGACTTTTTGATAAAAGCCATTCTCACTGGGGTTAGGTGATATCTCATTATGGTTTTGATTTGCATTTCTCTGATGATTAGTGATGTTGAACATTTTTTCATGTTTATTGGCCATTATTTCTATTCATTATTTCTATTCATTATTCTATTCTTGCCGGAGCAGTCAGGCAAGAGAAGGAAATTAAGGGTATCCAAATAGGGAAAGAGGAGGTCAAACTATCACTCTGTGCTGATGATATGATCTTATATCATCATCATTAAAACCCCAAAAATTCAGCCAAGAGTCTCCTGGAATTGCTAAATAAATTCAGCAAAGTCTCAGGTTACAAAATCAATGTACACAAATCAGTAGCATTCCTATACACCAATAATAGTCAAGCTGAGAATCAAATCAAGACTCAATACCTCTCACAATAGCTACAAAGAAAATAAAATACCTAGGAATATATTTAGTCAAGAAAGTGAAAGATCTCCACAAAGAGAACTAAGAATCACTGAGGAAGGAAATTGCAGACAATGTAAACAAATAGAAAAACATAGCATGCTCATGGCTCAGCAGAATCAACATTGTTAAAATGTCCATACTACCCAAAGTGACTTACAGATTTAATTCAATCCCCATCAAAATACCAACATCATTTTTCACAGACCTAGAAAAGATAATTCATTTGCAACCAGAAAGGAGCCCAAATAGCCAAAAGAACTTTAAGCAAAAGGAACAAATCTGGAAGCATCACTTTACCAGACTTTAAACTATATTATAAGGCTATAATAACCAAAACAGCATGGTACTTGCACAAAAATAGAAACAGAGACCAATGGCACAGAACAGAGAACCCAGATATAAAACCATCTACATATTGCCGTCCGATCTTTGACAAAGTAAACAGCAATAAACACTGGGGAAAAGTATCCCTATTCAATAAGCAGTGCTGGCACAACTGGATAGCCACATGTATTAATAGAAGATTGAAACGGGCTCCATACTTCTCACCACTCACAAAAATTAATTCAAGATGGATAACAGACTTAAATTTAAGACATGAAACCATAATAATTCTAAAAGAAAATATTGGAAAAACTCTTCTAGATATCAGCCTAGGCAAAGAATTTATGAAGAAGACCCCAATGGCAATCACAGCAACAAAAATAAATAAGTGAGACATGATTAAATTAAAAAGCTTCTGCACAGCCAAGTAAACAATCAATAGAGCAAAGAGACAACCCACAGAATGGGAGAAAATATTCACATACTATACCTCTAATAAAGGGCTAATAACCAGAATCGACAAAGACTCAAGCAAATCAGCAAGAAAAAAAATCAAACAACTCCATTAAAAAGTGGGCAAAAGACATGAACAGAAGCTTTTCAATAGAAAATGTAACTTTAAAAAAGATCCCATTCACGATAATAAGTAATGATAGCTTTATAATACCTCTGACTAAACCTAACAAAAGAAATGTAAAAGTAACACAGGTATGAGAATTATATCCAATAAAACTCTTACCCAAAAAAATTAATACAGAAAATACATAGATTTACAAATAATTAATGTAACATTTTAATATATGTCCTTCAAGATATTTTTAAATAAAATGGAATTACATTACATATGCAATATGAAATCTGCTTTTTTTGGTTTGACATGATATTAAGACTATTTTTTCAAATCAATGAACATTAACAATCATATTAAGACCAGGTGCAGTGGCTCACATCTGTAATCCTATTAATAGCACTTTGGGAGGCTGATGCAGGAGGATCGCTTGAGTTCAAGACCAGCCTGTGCAAAAAAGCAAGACCTTGTCTCTGCAAAAAATTTTAAAAATTAGACAGTCATGGTGGTGTGTGCCTGTAGTGTCAGCTACTCAGGAGGCTGAGGTGGGAGGATGGCTCGAGCCCAGGAGCTCAAGGCTGCAGTGGGCTATGATAGCACCACTGTACACCAGTCCAGGTGACAGTGAGACCTTGTCTCAAAAAGAAAAATTAATTAATTAATGGTTAAATGGTATTTCTTTACATAGATATATCACAATTTATCAAATCTATTTCTGGGCATTTATGGCATTTTCAAATTTTTTATGTTAAAAGCAATGATGTAAGAATATGGTCAGATTATTTCTACTGGATATTCTAGAAGAAAAATTGTTCTAGAAGAAAAATTGTGGATCAAAGAAAATATATATATTTTAATGTACATTATGAAAAAAGTTATAGCAACTTAAATTCTAAAAATTCCCCTTTTCATACACATTTGTCTAAACTAGAAATTATTTTATGTCTTTGTCAAGGAAAAATTGGTATCCCATGGTAATCTTAAATTGCATTTCCTTAATTACTAGTGCATTTCAACAATTTGGTATACGTGTACTCACAGTATGAATTTTTTAATTGCCTATTTGTATCCTTTGCCCATCTACCTCGCACCGACCTCCGGCACTTCCCTGCCTGCGTGAGAGTGGGGTTTGGTGAGGGAAGAGTCGTCTTCCTGTGAGTCAGAACTCCCCGCTCGGGAGTGCCCACCGCGGGGCGCGGCTGTCCCGCACTGCCTTGCCCTTTGTCCCAACTCTCCAGTAATTTGCGAGTGTTTTTTGAGTTCACCTGCCTCTATCCGCGGGGCTGCCTGTCCCTCGCTGCCTCTCTGTAGATTCACGAAGCCAATCCTGCAGGGGAGCGCCTCACTCGCGTGTGGGTGTCTGCGTTTTTCACCTCGCACTCTGGGAGCAGAGAGCCAGGAGGTCACCCCTAATCTGCCATCTTCCACCCCCCCATTTTCCTATTGATACGTTTATTCAAATGTTTTTGGAAGATAAATCCAGTTGGGATACGATAAATAGATTGAGGCATGTACACTGAATGCAACTGAAGGAAGATAAGATTTCAGAACATAAATCTGCATTTTATTTGTATTGCTATAAACTGTGGCTTGTTTTGTTTAGGCCCAGAGTGATGTTACAGTCAAAGAATAATACAACCAAAGTAATTTCAATTTTTAACTCAATGTAGTCATAATCACAATCCATGTAGGCTAAAATAATTTCAATTTTTAATCCAAGTCCTTTTCTTCTATATTCTTGAATGCTGTGAAGGAAAGAGGATACATACAGTGCTTAACAATACTTCTTGGAGACCCTCTTTTTCCTCTCCCACCAATGCTCTCACTTAAGAGCCTCTTGAGCCTATTTCTCTCTTCAAAGCCAACTAAAACTCCTCTTCTCCTAGTCCAGGCAACTTTTATTCCTATCCACTCCCTCTGTCTCACAACTACTTATCATGTGTCAGGAAAATATAATTAAAAACAAAATCTGGCCAGGCACAGTGGCTCACAACTGTAATCCCAGCACTTCGGGAAGCCAAGGTGGGAGGATTGCTTGAGGGCAGGAGTTTGAGATCAGCCTGGGCAACACAACGAGACCCTGTCTCTGCAAACAATAAAAGAAAAATTAGCCAGGCATGGTGGCGCGTGCCTGTAGTCCCAGCTACTCAGGAGGCCAGGAGTGGGAGGTTGCAGTGAGCTATGATCACACCATTGCACTCTAACCTGGACGACAGAGCAAGACCCTGTCTCAAAAAAAAAAAAAACTCCTGCCACCTCAGAAAACTTCTCCACAAAAGTAGAAGAGAAAGAAAATGGTTTTATTATCAAATAAGCATTAAAGCACAATGTGACAGGCATCCCACTAAGAGACTGCAAAGGTAGAAAAGATTCTCATCCTTTTATAAAGCTAAACAGCATACTCCATTACATATATGTTCTCAAGATAAACAATAACTACTCAAGCAAGAGGCCTTGACAGCATCATTTGTTACACACATCCTAGTTTTACCTGGCAACAGGGCTGGCCATTTGTGTTTGCAAACTGACTTTATTTAAAGGAAAAAGCAATTTCTTCTATCTTTGTAACCAGAAGTAGTTTGGGAGTAACGGCATCCATGAAGCTAGGCTCCTACCCTCTCAAAGAAACTGGGAAATGGGGCACTATATTCCTTGATGATTTCATTTCAAAGACATAGTTCCCAGGTCCTTTAAAAAAATTCCTGGCTTATAAAGTAGGCAAGAGTCTTATTTAGATTTTAAAAAGTTTATATATGTCTAAAAGGGACAGAGATAGAATTTACAATTGCAAATTTTCTAAAGAAAATGCTCTGGAAAAAAAGGTGGGATTCTCTGTCCCTTTTGCACTTGGGAAAACTTTCTGTTTCTTTTTCATTTTGTATGTTCTCCTACACAAGCAAATTGGCTTCCCCTTACTCTGATTGGCAACACCAAACCTTTCTGCTGAGGGGAGGGAAGACCAGGCCAGAGTCCTCTATAGTTGAGAACGCAGTGGGGCGGGAATGCTTCACTGCCCCTGAGGAAATGCTCCTGAGATAATTAAAGCACATTTAGACCAGCAGTAGATGGTCTCAAATTCCAACCCTACTTCTCCAGTTAACTTGCTCAGTGCTCTGGGGGCAAAGTAATATAACTTCTGCAAAGCTCCGTTTCCTCATCAGAAAACTGAGAGAATGATTATTTACGTAGTTTCTTACAACCACAAAATTCTGTTTTTCATAAGCTGCATGTAACCCAGAAAACAAATGGCAATGGACTATTCAAACAGATGCTCTAGTAAGAGCTGAAACAGACAAATTTCCAGAAAATTGAAACATGACTTCAAATAATGAAGAGGAGAAGCTGAGAAGTAAGAGAAACAGAAGGACCAGGGCACCTCATCCAGAATATAGAAGATCAATTTACATAAAACTGCCAATAGCCATGAAGCAACAGGCACAGACTTCACTGGGAAACGTTTACCAAATCTCTGTGCACTGAGTTCTGCCAAGTTACCTCTCCGACTTTCCAGCCATATCCTGAAGAATCATCATCAATTCAATCATCTGGGCATATGATGATAAGGATTCAAAATTACAAAACATTTAAAACACAAAAAATTAGAATG
>NW_012140524.1:1052387-1053298 GCF_000956105.1 Propithecus coquereli
GATTTGTAGCATGCAAAAATTTTCTCCCATTCTGTAGGTTGTCTGTTTGCTCCACAATAGACATTTATCTAGCACAGGAATCTGTGGATTTCAGCTGATCTGTCTGACCTCATGTGTACCTGTGTGTTCCACTGAGGATCAGCTGATCTAGAACTCCTTGGCTTGGAGAATTGGGAGAAAACAGCTCTGTTCCAAGTGTCTCTCATTATCCGGCAATCTAGCCTGGCATCCTCCTCAAGATGAGGGCTACAGAAGCAAGTGAAAGTACATTTTCAGCCTCTGCTTTGTCACTTTGCTAAGTCTTAGGGTAACCTATCAGTCCTGGTTTTCCTGGTCTAGCCAATATCCAGGAAACATCCTCAACTCCAGGCAAACCAGGGCAGTCCATCACCCTACACCATCCCATTGGACAAAGTAAGTCACTTGACCAAGCCCAGAGTCAGAGCAGAGGGCACACAGTTACCTGGTAAAAAGCATGGCTAGAGGGAAGGAAGAGAATGTGAGCCATCAGGCAATCAGTCTACCACACAGGTATTTACCTTCTTGCTGCCTAAGTGTTCTAATCTTGGGATTCCAATAAAACAATCTATAGGGGTGGTTTCAAGCCTGTCCCAGTTCCTACATATCTTAACTGGCTAAGGTATGGCTTTTGAATAGCAAAAGCAAAGATGTGCAAAACTCTCAACTTGATACAAAAGGTGTTTGACACAGTACAATGGTTTCTAATCTTGGGGCGTCAAACCTACAGTGATAGCACCTTTGACAGTTCCTCTTCAAGAACAGAGATCAAATCCATCCTAGCTTAACCTATTAATAATGTTCTCATTAACAAGAGATCTGCTAGAGCTCTACAGCATACCTCCAAATTAAAGAACTTTACATTTGACCTAAACTTCAGAACTATAAACAAA
>NW_012140524.1:1054893-1094232 GCF_000956105.1 Propithecus coquereli
GATTTTTTCTTGTTGATTTTTTTAAGTTCAGATAGATTCTTGTTATCAGTCCTTTATCGGATGTGTAGAGAGCAAATATTTTCTCCCATTCTGTAGGCTGTCTATTCACTCTAATGATAGTTTCCTTGGCTGTGCAAAAGCTTTTTAATTTGATCAGGTCCCATTTATTTATTTTTGTTGCTGCTGTGATTGCTTTGAGGGTCTTCTTCAAAAATCCTTTGCCTAGGCTGATGTCTGAAAAGGTCTTCCCTACATCTTCTTTTAGGATTCTTAAGCTTATTTTACCAAATGGAAAAAAGTCTGACTAGCTCCATAAGAAAGAGGAATTTCTTTTCTATATTCCTACTAACGTCTCTACTGCAACAAAGATCACAAAGAACTTCTTTTAGGGAAGATGAAGGCCAGGCACCGTGGCTCATGCCTGTAATCCTAGTACTTTGGGAGGCTGAGGCAGGGGGATCACCTGAAACCAGCAGTTGGAGACCAGCCTGGGCAGCATAACAAGATGCCGTCTCTACAAAAAAACTTTTTTTAATTAACCAAACATGGTGGCATGTGCCTATAGTCCCAGCTACACAGGAGCCTAAAGCAGGAGAATAGCTTGAACCCAGGAGCTCGAGGCTGCAGTGAGCTATGATTGCCTCACTAAGATGACATTAGTCATCTAATTTGGGCTGGATAACTTCTTGGTATCTCATTTAATCCTCATAATAACCTCACACTATTAACTATCATCCATGCTTATTTTTGTTTTCTTGTTCCATTTCAGAAACTTGAGAATGAGAACATTTTGATCTTGTTCTTGAGGATTATTTTGGTCTTGCCTTCAACAGTTTTTAAATATGTAATGGTTATGCCTCCAGGAAAGGAGACAATGTGTTCTCTAGAATGATTCTCGATGACTGTTTCTCAAACATAGGTGAGACCTACCTGAGATATCTGTAAGAGTGGAGTGGAAAATTTGTGAACCTCTACTCAGCTCAGAGATTTTGTCACCACACGATCCCTGGTCACCTCCCATAATCTCAAGCTTTTACAGAAATAAAAACTAGTTCTTCATAAGTCTGTCAATTCATACAATATTGATATTGAGTATACTGTTCACTTAGCTAACAATCTCCATATTAAATATTAACAATATTTATTAAATGTGCTTACCCATCTGTTCCAAAGGAAAAAAAAATAAGACATTCTATTCTTTCCATAATAAAAAGTCAGAGAAATAAACAGATAATTATGCAAAATATAATAAAATTTTAGAAACAGATCCAATCACATATTTTTTAAAAATCATGACAAATATAACACATCAAATCAGTGGGGAAAAGACAGATAAGTCAATAACTGGTGTCAGAAAACTATCTAAAAATAAAACCTAGCATGATTAAAGATTCAAATGCCAATACGAAAAAAACAGTACTAGGGGAAAATATAAGGAAATGTTTGTAAATAGCAGAGTGAGGAAGAAGTTTATAAATATACAGAAGCCATGTGAGATATGAGATGGGGGGAACAGCAATGTTGTCTGCAAAAGTTTACTGTTAAAAGCAGATGTTAAGAAAATGAAGGAGGGCTCTGAAGCTTTTATCAGACTAACCCCCTCCCCCGCAGCACATCAGCATAGCTATTTGTCTGTATTTTGTATGATGATGATGATGAGGGGATGGGTCAGAAGAGATTCATGAGATTACTGACCATAAGCTAGGCACCATGCCAGGCTCTGTGGATGCAGAGATGATTTCATTTCACAAAGCAAGAACTTAGAGTCTTGTGAATCGGATAGATGTCTGTTCATAATACAGGCAGCATAGAGGCAACAAATTGTGGATAGGTAGCAAAAATCACAGTGTACCAGCCTTGAAATTGGGTTTTACTTCAGGGAAGAAAATACAGATCAGAGGTCTATGAAATGGTGAAAACCAGAATAATGATCTAAAGACACATCTGCTTAGATTTTACCCTGTTCATGTGTATTCTAGAGATCTTTCTGGAATCCTGAAAATTACTTGTTTTGCCTTAACCTCAGTTGCCCCATTTATAAAGGTCTCAAACTAGCTAATCCTTAAGGTTGCTTCTTGTTGCAACATTACACACCAGCCTTTCAAACAGCTTCAAAATCATAAGACAGGCATCCAGGCCATAGATCACGCTGTGTCCTAGAATATATGTGTTAATCATGTGTGCTACAACTGCTTTAGGTCTGCTCTGTAAGTTTTTCCTGCAGCTAAATTTTATTTCTAGAATAGACCCTCTCTCTCATCTTCCTGGGATCTAGGAACTCATAAAAATTTTTCATAAGGTTTCATGGATCTTTTGTGCTACCACTTTTGCATTCCCATAAAGAAATGTGCCTTCTTGTATAAACTCCTTAGAAAATTTTCTTTTGCAAGTGTATAAGTATATAGCTTTGCAAAGACTCTTGGCTAAAAAACTGGGCAGTGTTTCCTTAAGTACATATGCTATGTGCAATGGAAAGAGCATTGCCTGGGAAGGAAAAGGCCTGCATCCTTATTTCAGCAAAGTCACTAGCCTATGCAGTATTAGACAGTATGTTACACACAGTGGGCACTCAGTAAATACCTATGGCATTGAATTGGAGCTGGTAGGCCAGTAATTTGAAGAATTTTGATGTTGTAACACTACCACCTAGTGGGAAATCTGATCAGGAAAAAAAATTCAAGGTGTTCCTAAAAACATTCTTTTAAACACCTGTGAATCAAATGTCATGTATACATTTTTAAACAATCAAATGATAAGCCAGCATTTCTTATAGTATGATTAATGAAGTCACAATATATGCATAGATGACATATGAAAAAAGACATTGTGGTCAAGTTAGTTTTGATAATCCAAAGGATAATAAAACAAAAATAAATAAACCTTTTTTTAATGGGGGCCAGTTCTCAAAGGATTTAATATGCTAAGTTGCACTTTGACACTCCAAGAAAGAGGATACTGAAGATAGTCTAGATTCTATGGCATACTTTATTCATCTTGTAATCTTTTTGGAATCAAGATTTGTCTTATAATTAATGCGTATATTTAATGTACCAATAGGGTTTGCTCCAGAAGTTATTAAATCAATGGCAAGACTTATAATTAATTTTGGTTTTATTGAGGATAAATACAGTAATATGGAGATTTTATACCTTTATTTGAATATTGGCTCATCTCCACACCACCATCCCCCAGAGTAGTGTCTTCCAGATGTTGCTTCTTAAACATTTTATGGCAAAGTTAGCACAAGTTATAAACAAAGAGTCACTGTAAATAAATTGGAAAATAAAAGCCATTCTCACTGTAGTTAAGTGATATCTCATTGTGGTTTTGATTTTCATTTCCCTGATGATTAGAGATGTGGAGCAATTTTCCATATGTTTGTTGGCCATTAGTCTGTCTTTTTTTGAAAAGTTTCTATTCATGTCCTTGCCCACTTTTTAATAGGGTTGTTTGATTTTTTTTCTTGTTAATTTTCCTGAGTTCTATACAGATTCTAGTTATTAGCCTTTTATCAGATGTGTAGTGTGCAAATATTTTCTCACATTCTGTAGGTTGTCTGTTCACTCTAGTGATGGTTTCCTTGGCTGTGGAGAGCTTTTTAATTTGATCAGGTCCCATTTATTTATTTTCGTCATTGCTTTTGTGGTCTTCTTCATAAATTCTTTGGCTAGGCCGATGTCTATAAGAGTTTCTCCAACATTTTCTTTCTAGAACTCCTATGGTTTCATGCCTTAAGTCTAAGTCTGCTATCCACTGTGAGTTGATTTTTGTGAGTGGTGAGAAGTGTGGATCCTGTTTCAGTCTTCAACATGGGTCTATCCAATTTTCCCAGCACCATTTATTGAATAAGGATTCTTTTCCTCAGTGTATGTTTTTATCTGCTTTGTCAAAGATCAGATGACATTATTATTTTTTCTATTACTTCATGAGATACTCATGAATGTGTGTCTCATGTCAATGTAATGAGATGACAAGTAATTCTATGATTTTTCATCAAAAAATGTATACTCACCATGATTTTAACTATTCACAAACTTAGCTGCCCATCACTTTCCACTAGATGTGGATGTTCTTTTAAAAAAATCTCCTGATTGTGATGATTAAAAGTAAAATAAAATCTAAAAATTGATAGATAAGTACTCTGTGGTCTGTCAATTATTATTTAATATAGGCCCTAACTGGTTTCCACTGCCAGGAGACAAATTAAAGAATTAAAGGCCCCACTAATAATCCATTTTAAGATGAAAATGAATGGAATGAATTGTTCTCAGAAAGAGACTTTGAGACAGAGGGGAAGGAACTTGCTTGTTATCACTTTGGAAAATATAAGTCCAGGCCCGGCGCGGTGGCTCACGCCTGTAATCCTAGCATTCTGGGAGGCCGAGGCAGGAGGATCACTTGAGCTCAGGAGTTTAAGACCAGCCTGAGCGAGAGCGAGACCCCGTTTCTATTTTTTTAAATTTTTTTTATAAAAATCATAATAATTAGAAAAAAGAAAAAGTAAGGCCAACATTCTGTTAATGCCTATGTCTAGAAAATGCCGTACCTTTCTAATAATTCCTACACAGCGATTCTGTGCATAGATGTCATGACAGATCACACCATATATTCATTGACTATTATATACCTCACTACCAACACCTCTACTAGAATATAAATTATAAATTAGGGGCCTTGTCTGACTTATTCTCCACTGTGTTCTAGTGCCTGTAATGTTGTCTAGCCCATAATAAGTATTCAATTAAAGAAGAAATCAATGTCATCTTAGTTTAACACCAGATTTTTTCCCAACATATATTCAAAAGAACAATGTCAGCCAGATGTGAGACATTAAATAAACTTTTATAACATCCCTACCATAGTAAAAGTACCAGGTCTTACCAAAATTGCTCATTTTAATAAGCAGTTTTAAAAACAGTGCTATGGATTCCCTAAAGACAAGTTAAAAACAAGTAAACTCCAAGTATTTTGTTTTTAAAACAATTTTAACTTCAGAAGTACATGTTTGTGTAACCCTAGCACTTTGGGAGCCTGAGGTGGGAGGATTGCTTGAGTCCAAGAGTTTGAGACCAGCCTGGACAACACAGGAAGACTTTGTCTCTACAAAAAATAGAAAAATTATCTGGGCGTAGTGGCACTTGCCTATAGTCCTAGGTACTTGGGAGGCTGAGGAAGAAGGACCACTTGAGCTCAGGAGTCTGAGGTTGCAGTGAGCTGTGATGGTGCCACTGCATTCTAGCCTGGGCAACAGAGCAAGACTTTGTCTAAAAAAAAATACAAGAACATGTTTGACTTTATTCAAAAGGTTAAGATTTCCCTCCTTAGTACCACCCCACGACGCTTACGTGGAAACACTTTTCCAATATCTAGACATTGGCACTAACAGGAACCTGGACATACATATAAATGGAATCATCCTATACTGTAGCTCTGCAATTTTTTCTTTATGCTTGAGATATATTTTGGTTTCAAAACATATTGATCTTTTTTATCTTTTTATGCCCAAGCATCTCCTGAATAAAGGGAACAGCAGACCATAGATAGACATATCTTTACACTATTGACTGAAATTTGAGAACTCTGCTCTCAAATACCCTATCTCTCATTCCCAACCTCCTCCCCAAAAACAGGAAAAAGTATACCTCTCCAGAGATAATAAATATCAATTTCTCCAGACTCTCCCATGCCTTCTCAGAGCAGCCATCTGAAACCTTATATTAGTTTGCTAGTGCTCCCCTAACAAATACCACAGACTGGGTGGCTTAAACAACAGAAATTCATTCTCACATAGTTCTGGAGGTTAGCAGTCCAAAACCTAGGTGTCAGCAGGGTTATTTCTTGTGAGGCCTCCCTCATTGGCCAGCAGATGGCCATCCTTCCCTTATGTCGGGACACCATCTTCCTTCAGTGCATATGTGTGTCCTAATTTCCTCTTCTTATAAGGGCATCAGTCATGTTGGGCGAGAGACTATCCTAATGACCTCGTTTTACATCTTTTTTTGAAGTTTTTTTTTATTTCAGCATATTACAGGGACACATGTTTGGGTTACATATATTGCCTTTGCCCCACCCGAGTCAGAGCTTGAAGCGTGTCCATCCCCCAGACAGTGCACACCACATCCATGAGGTGTGTATATGCCCATCCCCTCCTCCCCGCTCCACCTGCCCAACACCCGATGAATATTACTACTCTATGTGCACTTAAGTTTCTCATTTTACATCTTTAAAGATCCTTTCTCCAAATATAGTCACATTCTGGGTAGTGGGAATTAGGATTTAAAAATATGAATTTGGGGGGCGGGGACACCATTCATCCCATAACAAACCTATATTTAAGAGTACATTCATGTTTCCATAACATATACATTGAAATGTTAATTTTAGCAATAGGAACTATGAGACTACGGTACTTTACCAAAATTCTGAATTAAGTAACACATGTGAGGGAACTACAACTTTGACTGGAGTTTCCAGTTATAGGCAGAGATAGATTTTGCTTAATGTATTTATGTTTAATGTATTTATGTTTTTCCATTTGGATTTACTGCTCTTCTGTACTTCTATTTATCAGAATGGATGCTTTCTGGAAAACACACTTATCTACCATGTTAAATTATTGTCAGTAAATAATGGCATCAATGCAAGCCAATAGCAGTTGAAGAGACATGACCATCCAACTTTCTGCACTTGATAAAAATGAAGTATTTTAAAAATGCTTAATGCAGCCACTTATCATTCTGTCATCCAGGCATTTCCATTTCCCAGTGAGACGCAAGCCTCAATTGCATCTTCAGTTTATGGAGTATCTATTACCCATGCCATCTGATATGGCACAACCTTTTCACAAAGCACCTACTGGGGAGTAATTTCTCTTTGCATAATTTCCACATTGATTTCCAAGACACCAACTGCCTGAATAACAATCAAGGTGTAGATTAATCCCCCACTCACCTGAATTCTTTAACTCGGGGATTATTCTCATTTATTAACCTTGTTGTGAACAATTTTAAACACCTAACCTGCAAAAGATAATGACAGGGACAGAGCTCATAGGCAGGTCTGAGCTGGTGGGAACCTCACTTTCTGTCATAATGGGATCACTGACCCACTGGTTTCAGTCTTTTCCTGTGAGCAAAAACCAAAAGTGCCTAAGGAAGTATTTCATTTATTCCATCTGAGAAATACTCTTCCTTTGATAAGGGAGATAAAACAATCCAGTTTATGATTATCATTGTTTTTCAATTTCCTGTGTATGTGATAAACATAACTTAGGCTCAGAGTATAGAATATATTGGGAGAAAAAGTCCTGAGTAAATTTCTTTTTAGTATCAGAAGCAGAAGGCTGCATAGAGAAAGAGCTAAGAACCTTATGTTGGTGTCTTGTACTTTAATATCTCCTGTGATGACCAGCAGTGCCAAGATCACATTAAATTGGAGCCCCAATTAAAATGCAGAGACTACTAGAAACCATCACAGGTGACTTCAGTACCTCGGCTATGTTAGCTGGTGGGAAAGAGGATATTTCAAATGTCCTCTATCCTGCAAAATAACCAAAAAGTAATATACTTGAGCGAAAGACTACGATCACCAGTACATACAAGAAGTTCTCCAGGGCCCCCCACTCTGCAGTTGTAGATATTTTCTAAACACAAAGAACAGAGTAGTTCAACACTGATGTGCACATATGGTAGTAAAACTCAGCAGAAACCAAGCAGGTGGGAGGGTGAGGAGGGGACAGGTAAATTCATACCTAACCGGTACAAGGCACTCTATCTTGGTGATGTGCACACTTACAACCTTGACTCAGATGGCACAAAAGCAATTCATGTAACCAAAACATTTGTACCCCTGTAATACTCTGAAATAAAAACAAAGAACACAGTAGAATGCAATATCATAAATATTTCAAGAATTAGTCGATTTATAAGCAAAGCACTTCTACATCCAGGAAAAAATATTTTGTCGATGTGGGTGGAAGAAAGCGGGCAGGGGATAGACTCATGTTTCTCTTTTCAAAATTACATAAGCCCTAAAACTTGCATTAAAAGCTGGGAGAAAACCTGAAAAACCACAAACTTAAAATGATCAGATCACTAAGACATGGCCTTTATCCAACACAAACACACACGCATGAGTGCACACACACTTCATGTTTACAGATCTTTGCCTCGTTATTCCTGAAACTTCTAAGGCAGAGCTGAATCTCAGGCTCTATTTACCAAATGATGACAAACTTTGCACCGTACTCCTCTTCTGCTCCTAGACAGACAAAGGAGCACCTGTTAAGTGTAAAGTCCTCCTACTTCTCTCTCCCTCTAACCCAGGAGGACCAGGCATATGCCTTTCGGCCCAGCCCCACACCCTAGATCCATGGCCTGCAACAGATCATGTCCCCCACCCTTCATATGACTATAAAGAAGCACCTTCAACACTCTGCCTGACAATCTCCTTAACTAGATCACCCAGTTTGTTAGATATATTTTCTACATTCTGCATTACCTCAGAGGACAGCGTTGTTACATTTTCTGTGACTACACAATATGGACCCCCTTTTATCCAGTCTCCAAAGACATTTTCCACAATTTCCAGTAAGCCCTCACTAGCAGTCTTCTGAACGGCCTTCAAGCTTCTCCTAATTAGTCTCTTCAAGACACCTTAGGCTTTCACTTATACTCTCCTCAAACTCCTTCCAGCTTCTGCCCACTGTGAATTCCGAAAGCCACTCCCACAGTTTTAATTTTTGTTATGACAGCGCTCCACTTCTAGCTACCAAAACCTGTAACAGTTATCTAATGCTGCATAACAAATTATTCCAAAACTTAGCAACTTAAAATAATGATCAACATTTATTATCTAAGATGGTTTCCACGGGTCAGAAAATTAGAAGCAACTTAACTAGGTAGTCCTGGCTCAGAGTCTCTCAGGAGACTGAAGTGCAGATATCAGATAAGGCTGCAGTCATCCAAAACCTTCACTGGGACAGAATATCTGCTTCCAACGTGGCTCAATTACATAGCTGGCAATTTCATGCTGGTTTGGGCAGGAGGCCTCAGTTCCTTACCAAAATAGACCTCTCCGTACATCTGCTTGAAAGTCCTCATGACTAGATATACTCTCCTATCTAAAATAAGTGGAAAACAAGACAATGTCAGACATTGGACATTAGGCAACATAAGACAGTAATCCTTGAGAGAGGGAGAGCAAATAAAATGAACCCCATAATTCCTGCCTGAAGAGTTGCCAGATTATAACAGAGGAAAAGGAAACCCAGAAGCAGCCTGGGGATCACCTGAAGTTGAAGAGACAGAGCTGGGAGCCCAGGGAGGCTACGGCAGCTACAGTTCACAGGGCAGAGTAACGGACGAGAGAGCGCCATGTAGAGGAAGATCTCCAGAGATCCGCAGAGGGATCCCCTCAAGTCTTGACAGCCAAGTACTGATCAGCAAATGTGTGTGAAGAAACTACCTGAGGTCGGGTAAAAAGTAACCAGAGAAAAGCAGAAGGAACAATTTCCAGAGCTTACGCAGGGCTGGAAAATGTTTACATTCCCACCCAGTAATGTGACATCAGCAGTGGGCCAAATTAGTCCTAGACTATGGGCTGCTCTGGTCCTGCCCGGCAAAGGCTAAAATCAAGCCTCAAAATAATTAAACTGCTTCAGATAATTTAACTAAATACCAGAATGAAGCTCAAGAATATTAATAGGAATACAAAATATCCAGTGCTCAAAAGATAAAATTACAATGTTTAGGATCCAATAAAATCACCAGGCACACAAAGAAGCAGGAAAACACCACCAACAGTAAAGAGATCAATCAATAGAAAGACTGGGAAAGACCAAAGTGATAGAACTAGTAGACAAGAACATTAAAACATATATTCTAAATATTATGTATTCCTTATGTTCAAGAAGGTAGAGTGAGTAGAAGTATAGAAATGAAAGATATATATAAAAAAGATCAAATTTTAAGACATAAAATACAGTGTCATAAATAAAAACGTATCAACAGAGATTGACAGCAGATTAGACACCTCCCAAAGGAACCATTAATAAACTTGATCATAACAATAGAAACTATTAATATTAAAATGAAATATGGAGAGAAAACGACTGAAATATAATTGAAACAGCATCGGCGAGCTGCAGGACAACTTTAATTAGCCTAATATCCATGTAATTGAAGTTTTTAAAGGAGGAGGGGAACAGAAAGATTATTTAAATAATGGCTAAGATTTTTCCAGATCTGGTGAAATCTATAAACTCACGCATCCAAGAAGCTCAACAGGAAACACGAAGAAAAGTACAGCAAGGCACCACAACATTCTCAAAATAAATAAAATAGCAACGCTGGCATTCCCAATCCCTGCTGTATTTTCTTCACAGCTCTTATCACTACTTAACACCATATTTCATTTATTTATATAGTTATTGGATCACTGTCTCTTTCATCCCCTAGATATGAGCTTCATGGATAACAAAAAAGTTTATCTTGTTTATTACAATATATCTAATATTAAGAGCCATGCCTAGCCCACAGTAGATAATAAATATATGTTAAATATTTATTCAGAGAAGTGAGTTTAATGATTATTTATTCAGTTATGTTACCATGCTTAAGGAGACAGAGTTTAGTGTTTAGTTTTAGAAATAAAAACATTATTCTAACCGGTATTAATTAAATGTGCTGACCAAATTATCTGTAATTCATTATTCATTATAAATCAAAATATACTGAACACCTGACCCAAGTTTACTCAGTATGATCTTGCTTTTTACAATATACTTTGAAACTTCCCTCATTTATGGTGACACTTGCTTTCTTCTGTCTTCAACTTTCCTCCAAATCTGGTCCCCTCTCTACAGGCATACAGGTACCACCCTGGAACAAGTAGAATAGAAACATATGCCCACATACTTATGTGCATATGTGCACACACACGCTCAAATAGACACAGGGAGACAAAGGCACACAGGGAGAAACACAAATACACACAAGGCAGACACATACAGACCTGATCAAAGACATATAGACACACAATACTGCTTACTATTGTGCTGGGCCTTTTTATACACTATTATCTCATTAATTCTTAAAAAAAAAATCTTGTGAGATAGTTTTTATTTGCTTCCTCTTTCTAGAGATGTGAAAATCAAAACTTAGTTCAAAAGACTTAGCTAAGGCCAGGCACGGTGGGTCATGCCTGTAATCCTAGCACTCTGGGAGGCCAAAGCAGGAGGATTGCTCAAGGTCAGGAGTTCGAGACCAGCCTGAGCAAGAGCAAGACTCCATCTGCACAAAAGATAGAAAAATTAGCCAGGTGTGGTGGCACACACCTGTAGTATCGGCTATTCAGGAGAGTGAAGCAGGAGGATTACCTGAGCCCAGGAGTTTGAGGTTGCAGTGAGCTATGATGAGGCTACTGCACTCCAGCCTGTGACAGATCAAAACTTTGTCTCAAAAAAAAAAAAAAATCCATCTCAAATGTCACCACTTCTTAGTTTCTTGATTCACCCAAAAAAAAAAACCCTTCCCATTTCTGAATTTCTACAGTCCTTTATCTGTACCTCTTATTTATCTTCTATAGTGCATTATATTTATATGCATGTTTTATCTCCCCTAAAAGATGAGATAATCTTTGATTGTCTAACCCTGTGTGGTTATTTTAGTATCCTATGCCAGCGGTCCCCAACCTTTTGGGCACCAGGGACCAGTTTCATCAAAGACAATTTTTTCTGGGGAAGGGAAGGGAAGGGAAGCAGAGTTCAGGTGGTGATGCAAGCGATTGGGAGCAACTGTAAATATAGATGAAGCTTCGCTTGCTCTCTGCTCACCTCCTGCTGTGCATCCTGATTCCTAAGTAGTTTCACGGAAGACAATTTATCCAGGAGGGTGGAGGAGGAAGGGGCAAGTGGGGAGCAAGGTGGTGCTCAAGCAGCAATGTGCAGCCCAGTTTCCTAACAGGCCATGGACTGGTACCGGCACAGCCCAGGGGTTGGGGACCACAGTCCCATGCCTTCCCCAATACCTCACACCATGTTAGGTCTGTCTGGATATTCCCTGGTCCCCTGGTTCCCAGTGTCAAGAGTGAGTATTGGCACTAAGTTGAGCCAATGATGGAGTGATCACAAACACAGAACAATTTTATACAAATGGTGTATCACATAAAAGAAAGAATGAGAGTAAAGAAGGAAGTTAAACACAAAGTGAAAATATATTCCAGAGAGAGTAGAATGGGTCAGTGTCCACAAGTGGAGAAAGATCCTGAAGTCTGGGCACACACTGCTTTTTATAATTCTGCCTTTCTTCTGGCAGGATCAGTGGTCATGTCCCACCTTTTGAGGTGATCGACAGCCTGGGGTTATATAACAGGTTATATAACAGGCAACATAACAGGTTAGTTATGTAACAGTTTCCCTTTCTGTGCATGCTCTTCCCCAGAATCCTTCACTAAGCTCCACCCATGTTATGCTAATTAGATGTTAATGAGCTCTAGGTCACTTAAAGTTTACTAACTTTTTACTGTGTATGTTCCCACGAGGGAACAGTTCTGCAGCAGTTCCTAGCTATGATTTGGTTCCCACTCTCCACCCTTAGCCACTTCCTTGCCACCTGTTCACCCCCCACCAGACCTAACAACCAGAGTCCATGTAAACCTTAATTCCTACCTGACCATTTTTAAAAATGCATTTCACCCAGCACTTTATCCTCCTAGCCTCTGATCTTTCCTTACCCTTGTCAAATATGGTAATATTGACATTCGGCACTGTCCCTCAATCAGCATGTAATAGGTATTTATAATGATCTGCATGTTAGATGTTGGCTAGACCTTAGGGGCATTGCCTCTGTCCCTTTACTCTTAGCCCCCAATAATAATTCATATCCTTTCCCTATCTGCACTATTTCAAACTTTCCCCAGTAAACAACCTCTCTGAATTGACTCAGCTTTGGAACTCCCCTTTTCCCGCCTAGATACCCTTCCCTTAGACAGGGCTTCAATTAGGATACTTTCAGATGCAAGTAACCAAAAAAAGAAAAAATCTAATTAACGGAGACTTAAACCACAAAGACATAATTTATGGTTAACAAAAAGTCTAGAAGTAAGTGGCCCCAAGCAGTTTAGTGACTCAAAGTTATCAGTATTCCAGGATACAGTGGCAGAGATTCATAAGATTGCTACCATAGCACCAAGCAGTACTTCCTCCCCTGATATACTTGGCAAAACGGAAAGGGAGGCAGAAAGTACCTCCCCCCAGATGTTTTCTCTGTTAGCAAGGGAAAGAACATTTCTCACATAGTCTCAAGAGGCTTGCCTTCCATTCCATTGCCATAACTGGAACCAAGCCCACCCTTCTCCCACTGCCAAAGAAGAATGAGATTAATGTGACTTACTTAATAAATTACAGGTTACCTTTTGCACCAAAAGGCAGGCCTCACTTCTCTGAGCCCATTGCTGCCTGTCCAATACCCCAGCAAAAGCAAAGTTCAGTTAGCAAAAAGGCAGAGAGGCAACCGCTGTTAGGCAGATGAATAGCTACATCTGCCGCAAAGCCGTCTGAGCCTCCAGGAGCAGAAATCCACCCCACGCCAGCCACAGTCATATCTGACTCAGTGAGTTTCCATCACTTTGTCACATAGGGTGTGCAGTCGTATTTCAAATGGATGAAAGGCTTAAAGATGCCTTGAAGAGGAAGGCAAAAAACAAGAACACTGTTTTAGTGCCCACGTGTAGGGGTGAGGAGTCGGGGTGGGGGTGTGTGCGTGTGTAGTAAGAGGTATTAGGGTTGGATACAGTAAACACGAGTCACACTGATCTCTGAAAGACTGAATTTTTAAAACCTGAACAAAAGGACGTAACACATAACAGATGTATAATAATTACTACTCATGTTTCTAAAAAGTCATATATGGTATACACAGTAGTATATGAAATGATGGTTATTTTTAGGAAAAACTTCATAAGGATAGTAAATTTTCAAACAGAGTCTGAAGGAAGGAAACAACAAATAAGAAAATGAGTTAGAAGGGAACCCAGGAAGGGAACTGAACTAGAATAAGAAATGTCCAGTAAAGACTGGTTCTTTTTACCCCTTCCATTTTGCCTCCTTAATTGCATTATCTTCCACACCTAGCAACGTCTGGCATTCTCTGCCAAACTTATTTTACAAATACTCAATGCAACACTACCTCCAGCCCTCACTTCCTAGTGGATACTCAACCCTGGGCAATTTAGCTTTTACCCTCATCATTCTTCTAGACAAAAATAGAAAAGGAAACACCCTTGGAAGTTACCAAGTCTACAAGCCATCTCTTTCTTCCCACTCATCTATCTCAAAACATGGAACCTCATCCCAGTGATAAGATGTACAGAAGAAACTTCCTCTGGTTGAAGGGAGACACTGGAAGGAATTCCGAGCTCTAAAAATATGCAGACATTGTTATATCCAAAACCATACTGTGAGTAATGTTGTTCTCCTTCATCCCTCAGTGCCACTTTTGCTTATCAAAATTAGCCCAGGAGACTTTCACTTTCCCTAAATTGATGTGATTAGGAAAGCAGATTAACTCAGAAGAGTCTTCATGAAAAATAATAATAAAAACAGAAGAATACAAGAAACAAGCCTGAGACCAAAGGAAATGCAGAGTATTAGTGCTCCTAGAGATTGGGCAAATCCCTCAAGTTCTTGGGTTTCAATTTTCCCACATTTAAAACTGGAAGGAGGGCCGGGCGCGGTGGCTCACGCCTGTAATCCTAGCACTCTGGGAGGCCGAGGCGGGCGGATTGTTTGAGCTCAGGAGTTCGAAACCAGGCGAGACCCCGTCTCTACTAAAAATAGAAAGAAATTAATTGGACAGCTAAAAATACATAGAAAAAATTAGCTGGGCATGGTGGCGCATGCCTGTAGTCCCAGCTACTCAGGAGGCTGAGGCAGGAGGATCGCTTGAGCCCAGGAGTTTGAGATTGCTGTGAGCTAGGCTGACGCCACGGCACTCTAGCCCAGGCAACACAGTGAGACTCTGTCTCAAAAAAAAAAAAAAAAAAAAAAAAAACTGGAAGGAGAAAAGGAGTTCGAAGATCTCTGTAGGATTCTTCAGCCCCAGAGGTTTATAATTTCATGAAAATTTCTGTCTCGAAAAAATCACCAGTGACACTTTTGTTACATGTAGTATCCTGTCGTCTCTTTTCATTTTTCTTTTCGTCTGCAGCATTTGGCACTCTTGACCACATTTTCTTCCTTCCCTTGACTTAAATGAAATGTGATTTCCTCAAGAGCAAGGAACACTTAAGACCACTGCATAGGGTAGTGCAGGATGGTCATTACCTAACCCACCATATCCAAAGCACTGATTTCAAGCACTCTTGAAATCAAAGCCATCACATTTATGCATTTACTATAAAACTTTTCCACTGATGACTGTAAGGATCTTGTCCTTTTGAAAAAGATAACCTCATATAGTTCACACAAAGGATCTCATAGACTGGCAGTAGCATGGGCAGCAAGGCTCATTCTTTCTTGTGCTTCTGCATCAGCAACTCATCTGTCACCTAGTAGGTCACCAATGATGTATGTTTGGATAAATGAGAATCAAGAGTGTTAAGGAGTTATCAGAAATGAGGTTGAAATCATGGAAGCCTTACATGCTAGTCAATGAGTTTATATTTAATCTATTAAGCAAATGGAGAACCAACAAAACTATTTAAACAGAGCTTTTCAAATTTTGTTCAAAGTTACAATTTTAAGATTATAAATGAACTATCTGGGAAAAGTTGAAGGCAAGATAAGACCTTTGTATCAGCTCTAACCATTAGAAGGCCATTGCAATTGCCCAAACAAGAGAATAAAACTCGGAAAGTGGTTACAGAAGATAAGACAGAGAGATAAGAAATGAAGCATTGCACCAAGATTTTGAGCCTGAGTTTCCCTGAGAAACTGAGGGAAGCATGAACCATGGACAATTTTAGCAAAATCAAGAGAAGGACCAAACCCTGATGGAAACAGAATGAGTTCAGTCTTAACACAGCAGTCAGGACTTGAAACTTCACCATCATCTTTGACTATTTCCTCAACAAACGACCAGCATGTATTCAACCTTTTTTGAGCATTCATTTTTTTCCAAATTAAAAAAATAAAAAGACACAGAAGTGGTTCACATAAGCCAACTCTGTTAATTCTACCCTCCTCTCAATTTCATCAGCCATGGCATTGCCCATCTTCCTACTTTGGGTCTCCTCCTCCACTGGTACATCTTACACAGCACTGCCAGTTATATCTTCCCAAATCACAGACCTGATTGTGTCTTTTCTTTTCTTTGCAACTTCCATTTATTGCTGAAGAAAATATGGAGCCATCTATGCCGTGCCCCCAGTCTATTCTTCCTGCTTTATCTCATGCTCAGTGGATGCTTAATACATACGCATTTGGGGAGTGTATAGAAGGACTTGGCAAAGTCATAATTATTGGCTACAATATAAATCATTATGCTCCAGTCTGTAGTCCAAGAAGACATAATTTTCTTCAATCCATTTTTAGCATCTAATTGGGTAAAATAAAAGTGAAGACTCAGTCTTCTTATCTGGAGCCTTTAGACAATTTCATAGGGATTTATAAAGTTCCCAGAGTTTTGATCTGGGACACTCTCAGTTTAAGGCAAAGCATTCTTCCCTTATCTTGGAACTGTTTATTACTCAGAATCTAAAGAAAAATACTCATTAATCCCTCCCAATTATTCACATATGAATGTGCAATGCAGAGGCATTATAGATTGATGCCTCATCACTTAGTCACTCATAAATGTTAGAACATTTAGCTCAAAAATAGATGATAACTCATAAAAGTTCTCTCCCTGTTTATTATTTCCAATCATTAAATTGTCTATGGCAGCAAGTCCATGAACCACCAGATCAGCTGACTGCTGTTTTTAGTTCTAATGTGAATTTTTCTCCTGACAGTTTCTAAATGTATCTGCCAACTATGGGCGACTTAAAATTGGTAAGCATTAAAGAGCTAAATGAAGACCAGTTCTTTACCCCCACATAGGAGGTGGTAAAAACTACAATTTAAAATGAAACATACTTCCTTTTATTTTCAGATTTCAGAAGCATAGGACAGATATAATGAATAAAAGATAAATAAAACAAAATTTAAAAAAAGATAAGTAAAACAACATTTGAGAAACACAAGGAGGAAAAGCAGAGATGACTTCCTGTGAATTGGTGAATTTGTTCTGAGTTCTCACGCTACCTTAGCTGGCTAATTGTGGCTAATCTAGTTGCATACAGATTGTCTTTAACCAAATCTGTTGGTTCCGTCTACAACATGATGGTCCCTGGGACCCAGAGCAATCCCATTTCCTATATTTTTTTTCTTTATAATTGGGTGTTGTTCCTCTGCCAGTGTTTTGGGGTGCCACAGGCCAGAGTAACTAAATATACTTCTCCTGTCTATGTGCCAATTAATTGCCTAACTTCCTCTTCTTTCTTTTGTTTGTAATTTGGGTGTGTCTTACTATACTTAGCAAATGCATTCCTAAAAAGTTTGTATATCAAATGTTTATAAATTTAGTTGTAGTATAAATGTACTGTTGAGGTCACTGTTTAAGGAAATCTTTGATGAAAGCTATTAAAAGGTAAAAATCCTGAAAGTAATGTCTTAATTTCTCCCCTATAAAATCTGATTTCCACTTACTGAGTTACATAAAGTGGGGTGTATCTAGAAACATCTTTGGTCTTCGGAGTGAACAAGCTGCAATGGACTGAATGTATATGTCCCTCCAAAATTGATATGTTGAAATCCTAATAAGGTGACAGTATTAGGAGGTGGGGCCCTTGGGATGAGTGCTGTCATAAAAGAGACCCCAGAGAACTCGTCACTTTGTCTGCCCTATGAGGAAGGGGGTCATCACCAGACACCAATCCTTTGATCTCAGACTTTCAGTCTCCAGAAATGTGAGAAATAAATTTCTTTTTTTTATACACCATTCAGTCTATGGCAATTTATTATAGCAGTCTGAACTAATGAAGACACAAACTTTCCAAATCTACTTTTACTTTGTAGGGATTTTTTTTAAATCAAGACATTTATAACATTGTTATTCTTTGGATACCTAAATTTAGCTCACCACAGATGAAGGAGGCTTGACCTTTATCTCAGTCTCACTGAGTTTTCTTGGCATCAACCCTCAGTATTCCACCTTTTGTTAAATTCATAGTGCCTGTTTCTGAGTCATATCATTTTAAATGCACTGACAGTCTCATCATCATTATCATAGTTTTTGCACGTAGAGTATAATTTAGGCTTTCTTTCACTTCACTGGAACCACCTGGTTCTAGAAACAACAAAACAAAGGTGTTTACATTGGATAGCACTCAAAGGATCACATGTCAGGGTCAAATTTTGCTTGTTGTTTTTCATTCTTTTAGCATTTCTGGCGAGTGAGGTGTACAAGAACAAAGGAATACATGTCTAACTGATGGGAGAGGGGAAGAAGGAAAATAACACTTTATTTAAGTTAAGTTGTATATTAATAAATATCAAAGTCCCAATTTAAAAGGAAAATGCCCTAAACAACCACTTGGTGTCACTGCTGTGTCTCGACTCCTGCTCTGGAGAAGAAAAGAGGTTGGCTCCTTCCTAAATCAGTCACTGGAAAAGAAAAATGAGATGAATACAATTATATTCAGTACTAGACATTTTTTTTTTTTATTTCAGGGTATTGTGAGGGTACAAACATTACGGTTACACTTTGTCTTTGCCTCACCCAAGTGCGGGTTAAAGGCATGCCCTTCCCCCCTACAGTGTTCCCTGTGTCCTTTAGTTGTGGATTTACCACCCCCGCCAAATCCCCCTAATCCCTGGAGAGTATTACTGCCATGTGATCACTCTAATGTTGATCAGTTAGTACCAATTTGATGGCGAGTACAAGTGGAGCCCATTCTTCCGCTCTTGTGGTGCCTCAGTACTAGACATTTTTTAACAGGTAATGATGTTTCAGTTTTAAATTTGGTTATTCCATCATGTTTCTTTTTCTCGCTCTGCAGAGAGAAGGCAATTACATGAAGGGACTGAGCAGATACTTCTGGACAAAGGCAAATATTTAATGCCCGTTTCTGCCATCTCAAATGTAGGTGTGCTTCAAAATTCCCCTGGAGATCTTTTTAAAAACACAGATCACTGGACTCCACTCAGAACTGCAGAGCAGAATCTCTGAGTGGGGCACAGGCGCTTCTATTTTCATAGGTTCTTGAAGCGATTCTGAAATTATTAATAGCTAGGTTTAGAAATCTCTGTTCCGCTTTGCCCTGGGCTTCTCCTAATTTATAATGTTAGAGAACTTAAGCTGGCCTGACATTCTATATAATTCAACAATTTTACATTTCGCATATTCATATGTCACGCAAAATGAATTTTTTGCATTGTACTCTCTCATTCAACCCTTCTTCCTTCATGTCACCTCTTTATTTTTCTCTTCTCTAAATATTATACAGTGTACACTCCTTTAATAGCATTAATATAAGTTTTGCTTTACTTATATATTTTCCAGGTGAAGGAAAGCTGAGTTGGTCCCACCTCCCTTTACTGTTTGGTCCTGTCTTCTATGAGGAGCACTGTCTTACTTCCAGCATTATTCCTAATTAAAAAAATAAAAACAAACAAAAAAAACTCCTTTTGTTAGCCAATTATATGCCTGATCTCGTATAAGACACTTCTCATACTACATTCTTTCACAAAACCCTATGTGAATAGTACCATTAACATATCTTTACAGATGAAGAAATCAAAGCCAAAATACTTCCTTTCCACCCTTACAACTCTATCTCAAAGTCCAAAATAGTAATGCTAACACTAATACCTTGCCTGGTTTTTGCTCTCCCCTCTAGATGCTGCTTTGTCTTATCAGAAATATCATCTTGCTACTGACCAGTTTCTTAAGAGTCCAGTGCACAGACTTCAAGGAAAATTAGAGTAAAAGCTAAATGTAAAAAGCTCTACTTGATGACATAATATGATTTCTTGATGACTCATATTGTTTCTGGTTACTAGGGAAGAAAAGCCAATGGCAAACCATAGAACTGAGAGCCAACTGCTCTTCGATAATGCAATAAACTTAAGACATTTCCCAAAATTTGGCTGGAAGTGAGGGAAAGAACAACCTATACCTTTGGACAAAGAACCCAGTTAGTGACCCCCACCTTTGGTTGATAAATTGATGATGTTAATATATTTTTGGTTGATAAATCTGTGTTCTTTCAATAACAGTACATTTCAGCTCTTCTGTAGTAAACCTCAACAATCTCAAGTTTCTTGCTTGCTTTTAGACTTCAAAGGAGGTTTATGACTAAAAACAGACTCACCTAACCAATCATTTGTGTAAGAAATACTGATTTGATTTGAGCATACTGCCTAATTCTGCCTTCTTCCTGACACAACAACTGGGAAGAATATCAAAGCAAAAATTGCATTGCTAAGTCTGATAATAGCCAAAATAATGATTATGCTAGCACCAGAAACCCAAAACACTGCCAACAGAAAGAAAACGGATATTGTTCATTTTGCTTACTTGAGTAAAATCAAAAAAGAAATTCTGAATTCCTGCCGAGTGCCAGGGCCTGTATCTGGTGATCATCCAGCTGTGATATTTTTTTAATTGAGATCAAATTCACATAAAATTAACAATTTTAAAGTGAACAATTCAGTGGCATTAATTATACTCACAATGTTGTACAACTACCACAGCTAACTAGTTCCAAAATATTTTCATCACCCCAAAAGGAAACCTATTCCACAGTTCCTTCTCCCCCAGCCCCTGGCAACCACCAATCTGCTTTCTGAGTCTATAGATTTGCCTATCCTGGATATTTAATATACCTGAAATCATATAATATGTGAACTTTTGTGTCTGGCTTATTCACTTAGCATAATGTTTTCAAGGTTGATCGTGTTATGGCATATTTCAGTATTTTATTCCTTTTTATGGCTAAATAGTAGTCTAACACATGTACATATCATAATTTGTTTATTCATCTGTTGATGGACATTTGGATTATTTCCACCTTTTGGCTATTGTGAATGGTGCTACTACGAACATGGGTGCACATATATTTATCAGTTTTCAATTCTTTTTGTTATGTACCAGCTACAGTCCAAATGTTTGTGTGCCCTTAAAATTCATATGTGTGATAATCCCCAGTGCGACACTATGAGAGGTAGTTGGAAAAGAAAGGAATAGCCTTTTAAGATAATGTTGGCATTTGCTTTCATATTACATGAAAATTCAACAAATGGCAAAATCTTAAAGGTTAGTTGGAATCTGAAACTATATTAATTAATTTTTCTTACTCAGTTATATTAAAATCCATTTGTCTATTTTGCACTTTGAATAGATCTTTCAACCGCGCATAATTGTAATATTATATAAATGTTGGTTCCTTAAGTTATGTGTCTTCTTCACATGTTGATACATCTTCTTATACAATAACAAAAAAATCGTATTTGTTAATATCACCATCAGTGTCATTAGAAAACTATGGGAAGCTAAGCTTTTACTTATTTATTTATTTATTTATTTTATTTCAGTATATTACCGGGGTACGAATGTTTAGGTTACATATATTGCCTTTGCCCTGCCCAAGTCAGAACTTCAAGCATTTCCATCCCCCAGATGGTGTGCACTGCACCCATGAGGTGTGAATATACCCAAGGGACAGACAGATATTGCTATGGTTTGTTTATTCCCACAAAAACTCATGTTGAAATTTGCTCACCGGTGTGGTGGTGTTGGGAGGTGGGACCTAGTGGGAGTGCTTGGGTCTTGGAAAAGGCTACCTTATGAATGGCTTGGTGCTGTTCTTGAGGTAGTTTGTTCTCATTCTTGAGAGATTAGATTACTTCTCTCAGGAGTGGATTAATGCCCCCAAGAGTGGGTTGTTATAAAGCCAGGACACCACTCAGGTTTTCCCCTTCTCAAAAGTGTCTGCTTCCTCTTTGACCTTCTCTGCCGTGTTTTGATGCAACATGAAAGCCCTTGTCAGAAGCCAGGGCCATGACCTTGGACTTCTCAGCCTGCAGATCCCTGAACTGAATAAACCTCTTTTCTTTATGGATTACCAGGTTCCAGGTAGTCTTTTATAGCAACCTAAAATGGACTAAGATACTTGTTTTCCAAAATTCTAATTTTTTACTTAAAAGCTTCAGTCTTATATTTGCAACAAGTACTTGTAGTTGGGATCCTTGAATTGGCATGCTTACTTCATTTATTTTCAAGAGTATACCTGCCAATTACCCAAGTCTGAATAATTATATTTGTCAGTCATTGATACAAGTAAAAATTGATACCACATGAAAAAAGAGGCTAGTTTCACTCACAGCTCAAACAGTTGCACAGTTGTTTTTCCTGAAGACAACCTTCACACTTCTATATACAGCAGAAGGTCTTTTTTTTTTTTTGAGACAGAGTCTCGTTCTGTTGCCCAGGCTAGAGTGAGTGCTGTGGTGTCAGCCTAGCTCACAGCAACCTCAAACTCCTGGTCCTAATCGATCCTCCTGCCTTAGCCTCCTGAGTAGCTCGGATTACAGGCATGTGCTACCATTCCCGGCTAATGTTTTCTATTTTTTGTTGTCTAGCTAATTTCTTTCTATATTTAGTAAAGACGGGGGTCTCGCTCTTGCTGAGGCTGGTCTCGAACTCCTGACCTCAAGGGATCCTCACGCCTTGGCCTCCAAGAGTGCTGGGATTACAGGCATGAGCCACCATGCCCGGCCTACAACAGAAGGTCTTTCTTGATGTGTACTTTTTTTTTGGAGACAGGGTCTCATTCTGTTGTCCAGGCTGGAGTGCAATGGCATGATCGATCATAGCTCACTGCAACCTCAAACTCCTGGTCTCAAGCAATCCCCCTGCCTCACCCTCCCGAGTAGCTGGGACTACAAGCATGTCACCATGCCCAGCTAATTTTTCTTTCTTTCTTTCTTTTTTTCTTTTTTGTAGAGACTCAGGTTCTCTCTATGTTGCCCAGGCTGGTTTTGACTTTTGGCCTCAAGCGATCCTCCCACCTCAGCCTCCCAAAGTACTAGGATTACAGGCATGAGCTACCGCCCAGACTTTATGTATACTTCTAAATTTGTCATACAGAATTTTAAAAAGATATATGCTCAAGGGTCAAGATTTAATAAAATTAGTAGTTTTTACTTTTCCATCGAGGACATTTCTAAATGAAACCAGTAGTTTTTTTTTTTTGTTTTTTTTGTTTTTTTTTACTGAAAGGATGTGGCAATGAAGAATACAATGACTACTGGTCCATTGCAGGACAACTGCCTTGCTGGCAATTTTACCCACCATTGCTTCTCATTCTCAGTGCAAATGCCAACATAGTGAAAAAGGCTAATTACATTTCAATAATATTATGAAAATAGTTTTATTTTGCAGAACTCTCTGAAAGGGTCTCCAGAACCCCTAAGTGTTTGCAGACCATGCTTAAAAAAATAATAATGTAAACTTACAGGCCGGATGCAGTTGCTCATGCCTGCAATCCTAGCATTCTGGGAGGCCGAGGCAGGAGGATCGTTTGAGCTCAGGAGTTCGAGACCAGCCTGAGCAAGAGCGAGACCGTGTCTCTACTAAAAATAGAAAGAAATTGGCAAACAACTAAAAGTACATAGAAAAAATTAGCTGGGTATGGTGGCGCACACCTGTAGTCCCAGCTACTCGGGAGGCTGAGGCAGGAGGATTGCTCGAGCCCAGGAGTTTGAGGTTGCTGTGAGCTAGGCTGATGCCACAGCACTCTAGCCCGGGCAACAGAGCAAGACTCTGTCTCAAAAAAAATAATAAAAAAATAAAAAATAAACTTATAGGCTAGCAGAGAAACTTATACAGGAATAGCTTTTTAAGGACAGGACTAGAAATTCGGGTTTCCCAAGCAAATCAGTTGAAAAAGTGTCCCCTTTCAGTTAATTTACATACATTAAGTATATCCACAGTTCTCAGGTGTTGCAAGAGTTGCTTGTAGTAAATGCCACAGGAGACAGAGAAAAGAAAAGAAGCAGCCCTGACCTCCTAAACAATCACTTTTCAAGGTTCTTTTGAATGGTGCTGAACATCCACGCTATAAAACAGATGTTTCTGCTACCATTCCCTCTTCTGCATCTGGCTGAGAAAACACATGCTCTCAAGCTCTGAATTCTCTTTATGATCCCATAATTCCTACACAGCACCTGTGGCCTCTTAGTTTATCAACCACTTTCTTTTCTCTCCCAGGCCACTCCAGAGTTGATGAAGATCAGTATCTCAGAATCATACCTCTGGGCACTGTCACTCCCCAACACTTTCTATGACTCTCCACTGACTTCTGTAGTTTTCTCATAGGGTCCCTAGAGACATTTTTTTTCCTTTAAATAATATCCATACATTACTAAAGTTTGAGAAATGCTGCTGGATAAAGTCCAAAATCTTAACATTCAAGGCCTTTGGAGATTGGACCTTAATTAAATTTCTTGCTTATGAACCACTAGGAAAAAGGATTTTTACCTGTGGTTCCCCAAATGGGCTATTCATTAGAATCACCTTGAAAGCTTTTTCAAGCTACCAATTACAGAACCCACCCCTTAGAGATTCTGATTTAATTAGTCTACAATGGAGCTCAGGAATCTGTAGAATTTTTTAAAGTTTCTTCTTTGATTCTAATGTTCAACTGAGCCTGGGAACACTAGGCTGCATTACTCTGGTCAGACTGGTTTCCTTATCAGCCTTCCAACTATCACACTCTTCCACCTCCACACCTCTGCTGTCCACCCTCTTATACCCTGTACCCACTTTCCACCTCATCAAATCCTACCCACCCTCAGGACCCAGCTCATTAAACACCCAACCAGCCCCTACAAATACGCTCCCCGACCACACCAACCTGACAGCAACTTCTTACTTCTGGGACTTCAGAAATACTGTTTATCTTTCCGTTTTATTTGGCACATCATCCTGTACCTTTCTTTATTGTTGCTTCTTAGGAGTGGGACAAGAAGGAATCAGTGAGCGCAGGTGAAGTCAGCGCTGTTAAGCAGAGCAAGCATGAATTGGACCTTAAAAGATGGGTAGAAATACACTAGGTAGCCACTGAAAATAAAAGGAAGTGAGCACCAACAATTTAGGGTATGGTAAGAATTTTGGCCTGGCCACTTCAGAATGTTTATGCTGAAGAGTTCCATACTGTGAGATAAAATCAGCTTGGTCAGGTGAGGCCAAGGAGGAAGATCTTGGAATGCCAGGATAATTAAGGCTGTCTTGATCCCTCAGGCAATGGAGAATTAATGGGGTCATTTCCTCATTTAAGTACTTTCCAGATAACATCCTTGAAATTTGGTTTATTGAGTCAATAACTGCCTTGTTATTCATGGCCCAAAAGCTTGATTTTTTTCCTGCTGAAATCTACAAAACAGAAATATTATCAGGGTTAATCAAAATACCTAACAAATCATTTGGACCATTTTCAGAGACGCTGTTGCCACAGTCATAACTTCAGAAGAACTTTCTTACATCCTCTTCTGTATCACAAGACAACCCACTAGAATTCCTTCTTCCCTTTGGTTCTATGACCAGAGTATTTCTTCAAAAAATGTCCTGCTACCTGAGATAGAACACTTTAAGCTTAAAATGAGCAGAACTGAACAGGTTCTAAATCTGAACTAGTTTAGTTAGATCCGGTGGTGATATTGAGGAATTCCAGTTGTTGCAGTTGTTGCTTGAGCTGTGCAGATAAAACAAGTGACCTCAGAGGTTCAGAATTACACCTTGTCTAGACCTATCCCTGAAACCATGAAAACCCAAAGCTTTCCAAAAGGCCTTTGCCCCTTAGAGGATTGCCACAGAAGCCTGAACTAAAAGGGGGTGGCTCTGGGAGATTTGCCAGAACTCAGCAGTAAGCTCTAGGTTTCAGGTTCCAGGATCAAAACGAATTGTGAAAACAAGCACTTGCTTAACCTTACCTTCACCTCACACATTGTTACTCACAGCATTAAGTTAAAAAATAATAATAATGAAATAAAATAAATAAGTCTCAAAATCTCATCTTTCATTACAAACCGTCTTTCAGAAAAATAGAAAAAGATTTGTGCTCACATTTAAACTCTATTTAAAATGAGAGAACTAGGCCGGTGTGGTGGCTCACGCCTGCAATCCTAGCACCCTGGGAGGCCGAGGCGGGAGGATCGCTTGAGCTCAGGAGACCAGCCTGAGCAAGACCAAGACCCCATCTCTACAAAAAATATTGATAGAAAAAGTTAGCCGTGCATGGCGGTGTATGCCTGTAGCTGCAGCTACTTGGGAGGCTGAGACAGGAAGATAGCTTGAGCCCAGGAGTTTGAGGTTGTAGTGAGCTCTGATGATGCCACTGCACTCTAGCCAGGGTGACAGAGTGAGACTCTGTCTCAAAAAAAAAAAAAAAAAAGAGAGAGAGAGAGCTAAAATTAAAATGTATTTCTGTTATTTATTTAACAAATCTTGTAAGCTTACTATATGTATGGATTCTAAGCACACAGATGAATTGGTGAAAAAGACACAGTTTCTGCTTATATGGATCTTACATTCTAGAACAAGAGATAACATGAACTTGTATACCTCTGTAAACAAGAAAATTCTCAGGTTGTGGTAAGTACTTTGCAAAGTATGACAAGGTGACTACTTCAGACTGGTTAGCCAGGAAAATTCTTTCTGAGGAAGAGATATTTAAACAAATCTAAATGACAGGAGGAAGTCAATCCCATGAAGATATGGGGAAAGTATATTCCACAAAGAAGAAATAATTAATGTACGGGTATATTTCATGAAGAAATAAAAAAGGCCACCCCTGCCCCCAACTGGGACAATTTTTAAATTAGGGTCTTACTGCAGACCTAATAAAAGACCACAGAACATAATGGGATAACAATGTAAAAATAATGGGGTTGAACTCATAAATTGCTCTTATTCTAAAATATAACAACTATAGTCCAAATGAATAGTACATTTCCTTCTTACTATTGTAAAGATGTCATGTATTTTTCTCTTATCATAAGAGGGAATATCACGATGAAAATAAATTATACTATTGGTCACTTTTGAGGTTCAATTGTGCATTTTATTAATATTGTTAATTATTAATGAGTGTACTCTGAATAAAATTCAGGATGATGATTGTTCAAGCACCAGTGACATCACTGAGATGGACAAACTGGATGAACTCCACTCACTTTTGAGCCAGTAGAGAACCAGCAGGGACTGCTTCTCATCCAGTGAAATATGTCATGATTTCTAAAGACATCTAAGGTTCCTCTGAATAGAGTTTAAGCTCCACTGATATAAACAGGCAGAGAACTACATCCTAAACATATCTAAACATGTGTAAATCAAGATTGCCTTCCTTTGGCTTATTTCCTTTAGCCATCAAAAGGTAATAATTGTCCTGCCACCTCTGAGAGATATGCCAATTCTAAACAATAATAATAATAATAATAGCTACCACTTATTGAGCACTAAGGTGTTAAGGTGGTTTGCAAACATGGCAAATATGGCCATCTCTGTATGCATACTCCTAGTAATACAACTTTTGTGCTTTTTCCCTTAAGAGATGGTATCTCCTTCCCTGCCCCTTGAATCTGGGCTGGTCTTGTGACTTGCTTTAACCAGTAGAATGTGGTCAAAATGACATTTTGGCCAGAGCCTAGACCTAAATAGGCCTATTGCTTCTGGTCTTGCTGTCTTACAGTGCTGCTCAAGACCTCCTTGTAAAGAAGCCCAAACTAGCCTACTGAACATGAGAGGCCAAATGGAAAGAGAAGCTCAATCATCCTAGCTGTTCCAGCCACACCAGCTACAGTCCTGCACGTGGCTGTCTTAGACTATTCAGGCCCAACCAAGCCACCAGCTGACCTTAGCCACATGAGTGAATTGAGATCAGGCCCAAAAAAGAACTGGGTCAACCACAAAATCATGAAAAGGAAATAGTTTTCAAGCTCTTAAATGTTGGGATAGGTTTTTGTTTTTGGCTACTATAGATAACTGATACATTAAGTATTAACTAGGAGATCTAGGTGATTTATAATTCATATCTAGGTGAATTTTCTACTAATCCTATGAGGCCAATACTATTAATGACACATTGCAAATAAAGAACTTGAAGCTCAGTGAATTTATGTAACTTGTCCAAGGTCACACAGCAAAACAACAAATCAAACCCAGTTCTGTCTGGCCGCAAGAATATATTTATATCACTCTTATCATTCTATGATGATGTTTAAATTTGTGGAAGAAAAAAGAGGGGGAGCACAGTGATTCATGCCTTTAATCCTAGCACTTTGGGAGGCCGAGGTGGGAGGATTGCTTGAAGTCAGGAGTTTGAGACCAACCTGAGCAAGAGTGAGACCCCATCTCTATAAAAAATAGAAAAATTAGCTGGGCATGGTAGCGTGTGCCTGTAGTTCAAGCTACTCAGGAGGCTGAGGTGGGAGGATCACATGAGCCCAGGAGTTCGAGGTTGCAGTGAGTTACGATGATGACACTGCACTCTAGCCCGGGCAGCAGAGAGAGAAACCCTGTCTCAGAAAAAAAGAAAAAAGAAAAGAAGAAAATAGGAAGTTATGTGTGTGTGTAGATGGCACTTTTAAAATCCAATCCAGATTAATAGTATTATTTTTCTATATGAAATATAATACTTTAGGTTTTAGAATTTCAAGGAAATAATAGTGTGTACAGGAAAAAAGGAGACAAATTTAAAATGCAAATACTTTATTTGTGAATGAATATACAGGTATATCAATCAATAGCTTACATTCAGATAATATCCAAACAATTCAAAAAACACAATGCAATAATTTTTAAACAATGCATGACACTGAGGTGTAAGATTCTCTACAAAGTTATAAAAATCTATCCTACTGAATTTCTCTGATACCTTCATAAACTTAGAAATCACTAAACATGGTGCTCCCGTAGCCACTCAAGTCACTCTGGCATTTTGTTTCAAGCCAGGTGACCTACTTCAGGATGGTTCCTTTTGCTTGGCTGCACCTGGGTCCACTCAGGCAAATTAATTAATTGAATACCTATAGGTGAGAGGTTACATTCAATGCACTATCTATTGAGCACCTGCTGGCTATCTCAGTGCTCGGTTCTATGGCAGAGACAAATGTGGACCATGGTCTCTAATAAAGCCAATAATGTATGCTAGGACTCGACCACGTTCCCTCCCTTCAGCTTCTCTGGACATCAGATGAAAGATCTGACAACCATTAAGGTAGCAGCTGTGGTCATCCATCCAGAAGGTAATCGCTTTAACTGATAGACCATGCTCATACATGTCCATGAGTCATGATTAAAGGGACTGTTTTGAAGACTTCCCGTGACTATGAGCAAATTGCTCCTTGCCAGCCCTCAGAGATGCCCACCTGATTTCCACCTCCCACACCGTATTTGGGAGATTTTTAAAAGAATAGGTTTCACACACTCACAATAAATCCAAAATTGCAGCAAAATGAACATCTGAATTAAAGATAAATTCCTTAACCCTCAGAGCTGCTGAAAGTCTCCATCAGAGAGTTGTTTACAGCACCTACATGCTCATAGCTTCTCTTTCTAATCCTGATCCAGTTTATTATATGTGCCTAATGATAAAACTGCTACTGATTGCCTTAGCAACATATCTATTTGCTAAAAGGGGAAATAAATTCTGAGATTTATTTTAGATTTTCTGCCAGTTCCCTTATACTGATTTGGTAAATACTTCTGAAAAGCAATAGATATTAATAGCCTAGAAATAGTAGCAGAAGATATTTCATGTGAGTCGACCTTTATGAAGATGTTAGTTTATTTTTTTAATATGAATCAAAGAGTTTTGGTGCCATCAATGTTCTTTAATAGTCTTCATTAAAATATTGTTTCTGAAAAAAATATTATTTCTGCTCTAACACTATATTTAGTCTCCTAGTAATATCCTGAATTTTTGCATATTGGAATTTCCCACATAGGAATGTATATATGGTTAAATAACGATTACTCTGAGGAAGCCTTAACTGTAGATTTGAAAATAAATGATTAGTGCTTCAAGGCAATATAGTATGTAAATCAGATAAAAATGCAAGGTTAAAACACAAGAATTTCTGAATCCTTATTGTAGGTTCACAGCAAAAGGAACTGTAGCCTTATAATTTGGTTATCTGTTATTTACATTTCACTTCAACATTCCTCTGCTTTTGCTTTTTTCTCTGATCAGATTCTGTTGGTAAATGAAAAGCAAAACAAATGGACACGTTTTAAAAACTGAACCCAAATACTAAAAGGTGGCAGATCACAGAACAGCCAAATACCACAAAAGGATTTTTAGCATTTTATTTCCATGCTTCAATTTGCTGGCTAAAAGCTACCTCAGGATTTACCCACAATTTAGGAAGTTAAGTAAGCAGCTTTCCCAAGAAAAGAGAAGAACGTGACAGGGCCTGCACTCTGTTGGAATATAAGCATATCTGGACTACCTTTGGGGGCACAGTGCCAGAGCACCAGAGTCTGCACCCTGTAATTAACTTTTGCAATAGGAGTCTCATCTCCAAAAGGATCCTTTTAAGGAGTTTATGTGTTTACCTTATTTTCAAAGGGATTGTTCTACTGAATCATTAAATTCTGTGAGTATTCAAAAATTTAGAACTTTAT
Source organism: Propithecus coquereli (assembly GCF_000956105.1). NCBI lineage: Eukaryota > Metazoa > Chordata > Mammalia > Primates > Indriidae > Propithecus > Propithecus coquereli. The sequence continues at coordinate 1,085,559 of NW_012140524.1, forward strand.
CTTGGTTTAGTTTGGTTTTTATTTATAAGGAATATCATACAGCTAATTAGTAGACTACCTAGAATAGATAATATCTATGTGACTTGTTGAAAGATAAGTTATCGAAAGAGTTTGAAAGCCTAATTATTACTAACAGTTGTTGAGCACTCATTATATGCCATGTAACGTTCTAAGTGCTTTTATGCATGATTCATTCATTCATCGTATTCCTATTGTCTACTTATTCTAGGTCCTGGTGAACAGCAGTGAACAAAACAAAATCCCTGCTTTTGTGGTGTTTATATTTCACTGGGGAAACAATCAACAATTAAATAAGTAAAACATGAAGTATGTGTGATGAAGATAAGTGCTATGGAGAAAAATTAAGCGGAGAAGGGAGATAGTGAGTGGCTGTGTGTGTGTGTGTGTGTGTGTGTGTGTGGGAAAGGGTCTCATTTCAATGATAGATTGATATATGAGCATGAGACTTGAAGGAAGTGAGGGGATCCAAAACTAGATCTCTGGGGGAAGCTGAATATTTCTTAAATACTACTCATTGTTTAATCTTTACAACAACAACACTATGTGGTAGATACTTTTATTGCTCCCATTTTACAGATAAGAGAATGTAAAGAGGTATAAAAATATAAAGAAACTTGCTTACGGCCACACTAATTACAAAGAGCAAGCTAAGGTTTGCACCTAGATCTTCCTCACTCACAAGTTGTGCTTTTATTCACCTTTCTCTCATCAAATCATGCAATTATCCAATAACAAGATTTCTATGTGTCCAATTACTGGTACCTCCCCAACAGGATAATCAATTACAACACCACACTTAAAAAGAAAAAAATTAATTTGAGAGGAAAAAGGTATTTGAAGTTTGGCTCATTAAAATAAATAAATGAGAGACACACCTCTCCACTACCCTGGTAAGTAATCTAGGTAGAGGCAGACCCGAACTTTAAGTCATGGTTCTCCAGGACAAAAAACAAGGGCTGCCCCAGCTGACCGTGTAGGAGTAGATACTGAAATTGTCTTTCAAAGCGGCAGACCCTGATCTGCCAGGAGAGGCCATGAACAGGGAAAGACCGAGAGGAAGGAGGGACCAGAAATGGAGTTTGTTGTTAGAAGTCTCTATCCTCACTTCACCTTCAGTTCACCCCTCTCTTTTAAATTAAATCTCAGCATTAGGGTTGGTTGTTTGTATCTGGCTACATAAGTGAGCTTTACACAAGGTGTAATTTATCTCAAGATTGGTCCTGCTGGGGTGGGAGGAATTGCTTCCAGGAACCTACCTCCATATGGCTCTCACTGAAGCACTACATTCCACACGGCCTTAGCCATGTGGCCTGCTGACACAGGGTGGCAGAACTGTCACCACTCTGTTGTCCAGGCTTTTAGTCTTTTGATTTCCTCCCCAATCCCTGGATGCTCACGTTAAAAAGGGAGGCCACATGCCTGTGCATGAAGTTTGTGTGTAAGGGCAGAAGGGTATTGGTAGGAAAATGGGAAACAGGGAAGCCGTGTTCTCCAGCCACTCCAGACCTAGGAATAGTAGGGTTTTGCAGCAATGGACTGACTGATTTGAGGGAAAGTGAATATACAAACCCAAGCCATCAAGGGGAAGATTATCTTACTTAATACCAGGGACAGATGTTTTCCTTTCTGCCTCTCAAGTTCAAAGAGGAAAATCGGGACAAGTGGCTTAGGTTGTAAACTTTAAGGTGAAGGATCCTTTCTGTTGAGCTTAGCCCTCAGGTTCTCAGTAGTCAACTGCGTGTGAAATATAATTAATAGCATGATAAATACAAGTTGTGGACGATTCGATTGAAAGTCGGAGGCCCCTTCCATGGGTCCCCCTACAAACAGTCTGTCATAAAGAGGGCTTAATCAACATTAGCAGGACTATTAAAAAAAAGTATCACCTATTAAAATCCAGCTCTTCTCTAGCGCCTCTTACTGGAGTTTCTCTGTGTGGGTGTGTTCGTAAGAGAGGAGTGGGTGAGCAAGCCTGTACTGGGTACAATTTATGTATCTGCAAGAGAAAACAGAAGCTCTCAATGAGGAAGAACATATGTTTCTGGGACTGCATCTGTGCAAAAAGTACACAGTCCTGAAGTTGTACTAAGAAATAAAGCTCTTTTCAAAAGTCTTTTATTTCGCGCATGTCATCTTCTTGGCACATGTCCCTCATACTGCCAAGTATGAAAGCCTGACCTTTCTCACCCTCAGGTCAGAGAAAACCACGAAACGTTTCGAGCAGTCCGACAGAGCCTGACTAACCAGATATACTACTCACTCGGGGATTCCAGAAGCGAACCTCAGTCCAAGAACAGACGTGACTCCGGGGCGCACCTGCCTGGAGGGCAGCCCCTCCCGCAACCGAGCGAAAATCACATCCTTTCCTAGACCTGGGCGGCGGCAGAGCAAACCACCCAAGCGGGGCTCTGCCCTGCCAGCAGTACCCGAGGTGACTCCAACAATATGTGCGACCCCGGGCGGACCGTGCACCTGTCCTCACTTCCCCGTGGGCGGGCCCAGCTCGCCAGGTGTCCGCGCGCGAATTGGGCCCCGCCCCCGCGCCTGGGCCTGAGTGCGCGTGCCCGGCCGGAGCCGCGCCCCCGCTCCCGGGGAGGCCGCGCTCCCCCGGGTCGGGGCCTCTGACCGGCGCGGGGGCGGGGCCGAGGGCGGGGCCTAGGGCGGGGCGGGGCTCGCGCTATCGCCTCCAGCTCCGCAGCGGCTTCGCCCGCAGGTCCCGCGGCAGGCGAGTGGCTCAGTCGCCCCCACCAGCCCCATGGCAGACCCCGGCTCCTCAGCAGAGTGCGGCTACATCCGGACCGTCCTCGGCCAGCAGATCCTGGGACAACTAGACAGCTCCAGCCTGGCTCTGCCCTCCGAGGCCAAGCTGAAGCTGACGGGGAGCAGCGGCCGCAGCAGCCAGGCGGCCAAGAGCCTGCGGATCCAGGAGCAGGTGCAGCAGACCCTGGCCCGGAAGGGCCGGAGCTTCGTGGGTAACGGTGAGTGGAGCCCCGCCCCTCGCCTGCACCGCCCGACCCTGCCCCTGGCCCCTCTCCTGCCCCTCCTTCACCCTCGTCGCCCAGCTCGCTGCGTTCCGGGCGTGTAGGACCTGGTGTTCTGCCCACCTGTTGCTGGTAGTCCCTTTGTGTGACCTGTCGGCACCTCTACACTCAGACCAGCTTTCTTGTGGAAAGCACTCTTTTAGCCGTAACCTCTTACTCAGCTTTGTCATATACGTAATCTATGTATATTAAATACACATATTATCTATGTTAAAGAATTTAGTCCAGAATTTCGCCCCTTCCTTTGCTTACTCCGCCCATGTCCACCCCCACCCCCACCCCCACCGGTAGAAGGGACTTACTCTGGGGGTCCAGAGAGTCTATGATCACTTTGAGATTCCATGCAGAATTTTGGTGTACATGATCATTTTTCTGGGAGAAAGTGCCCTTAGCTTTTATTAGATACTGTAAAGAGTCTATAACCTCCATAAATACTTTGAAAAAAGAAAACCTGAAAGCACTGGCGTTCTTACAACCTGTAAATTGAGTTTATGCTGCCTCGCCCAACTAATTTGGAGCCCTCCACCCAGTCAGTGTACACGAGACGAGGGGTTGATCTAGGAAGTGAACAAATTGGGTAGGAGGCTTTGGTCCAGGGAACAACTACCCGGCTGAGGAGGAGGAATAGGAAGGGGACTTTGGCCAGGCTGGCAGTAGTCCTGCCCGCCTAGCTGCTCCAGGCTCTTGAGCGCTGGCTGCAGTCTCCCATCCCCCAATGCAGGCGTGGGTGCAAAGCTGGTGTCTCCAAAAAATTCAATTCCCAGAGGAAAGAGACTTAAACACACACATGCACACACACGCATATTATATTAGTGATTGATAGAGGAGGTGGAAGGGGAAGATGATGACAAACCAGATGTGAAAATTAGGAAACATGATGTATCCATTTCTCCCCTGTTAAAGTTGAGTGATCAGAACTACACAATAACTCTTGCATTAGTTGTTCAGTATGTGTTTGTGTATGTGTGTGTTTCCATTATGAAAGTACTGTAGGCTGATTAGAGCAAAAAGAAGTGGAAAGAAATTGAACAATTAAATTGGGATATCAGTTTGTTTCCTGCAATGTTGAACTGTTTCTGTAGGAAGTAATTTGGGCAATGTTGACAGTAGAACCCATTAGGAAAATAGAAAAATGCTAACAGGCCAGACCACAGATTTAAAACAGGAGAGTCTAGGAGGCTGTACTGTTTTTAATTTGTGTACAAAAATCCTAAAAGATCAGGCAGTCAATGTTTATATACTTGAAAGGTAAAGAGATGATGTTCAGTGATTGTATCTAATGTAACTGAGTACCTACTGTGTGCCGAAAATTGGGCAATGTCGTTTGCATTCATTATTTACTTATATATATTTTAAAAACTTATGAGCTAGGTATTTTAATCACCATTTTATAAACGAGGAAAGTAAGCAGTTAAGTAACACTTGAGTTCTCACAGATAGTAAGTGGCAGAGCTTACAATCTCCAAAACCTGATAGTATAAACCTCTCATCAGTTTTATCAGTAAGTTTTTTTATTATTAATACAAAGTGGGATTTATTAGACCCTAAGCCTTTCTGTGGCCCTCTCCTGTTCTTCTCTAAGTAAAATTGAGGAAGTTTGGAGAGTGTGGGAAGGTCTAGACAACACAGAACTGTCACAGTACATTGGGAAAAAGACCTTAATTTTTTTTTTTTTTTGAGAGAGTCTCACTCTGTTGCCCTGGGTAGAGTGCCATGGCATCAGCCTAGCTCACGGCAACCTCAAAGTCCTGGGCTCAAGCAGTCCTCCTGCCTCAGCCTCCCAAGAAGCTGGGACTGCAGCTGCACACCACCACACCCTGCTAATTTTTTCTGTTTTAGTAGAGCTGGGTCTCGCTCAGGCTGGTCTTGAACTCCTGAGCTCAAGTGATCCTCCCACCTCAGCCTCCCAGAATGCTAGGATTAAATTTTGAGTTAGGAGTCTGACTAAAGACTCCAGGATGACTAAGGTCATTCTTTGACCAGCAGAATCATTATCCCCTTTCATTCTGTGTACCCATAGGTCCAGTGCTAAATTGAAACCAAACAAGCTTCCTCCGTTTGTGGGATGCACTGGATGCATATTAGATATTTTTTCTTATCCTATGGGAATGGCCAGCCAGGTAGAGCAACCAGACATCAATTCAATAAATGGGGGAAATAGAGAACCATGAACATAAGGAAAAGGATCATTGCTAAGCATCTACTATGTACCTGACCCTGTTCTAGAATCTTCATGTGTTTGCATTTCATTATATCCTTAAAATAAGTAGACCTGAGAATCCATTTCACCTATGAAGTATGGTTCTGCCTGTCAACATTTGTTGAAAGTTTAGTCTCAACCCCACACATGATCTGTCTTCTCTACAACATAGTACATCAACTGCTTGGTGAATTCAACAACTGTCAAATGAGTATGTACTTTGTGCAGGGCACTGTGCAGGTGCTGAATTAAACACACAAACTCTACTTGCTTTAAAGCACGAAATTTAAAGTCTGAAGAAGGAAGCCTACTTCTAGAAAAAGACATTACCAAATAAAAAGTAGTAAGCAACCCAAAAGAAGAACAGTTAACACATTATGGAATTTAGAAGTGTAGGTTGCTCCTAGCTGAAGGAAATGTTGAAAAGCTTCATGGAGGAATTGGGATTTTAGATCTCAAAAATTCAGTAGGATTGACATAGGGAGGTGATTGGAGAAAGAGCATTCTAGGAGGGAACAGAATGAATATTTCATAGTTCACAGAGTTGATATAGTAGAACAAAGGGAACTATCTTGGTGCTTCTGCAATAATACTTAGGGCAACTACTTGAGTGGCTCTTCTAACTAAGGAACAAAGCCTTTGAAATATTTTGATTGCAACTGCAGCTTCCCAGAAAGCTGAAATACACTCTGCAGCCTACACAGAAGTGCAAATCAAGCAGAGAGATAAGGCGGCAAACAACACCTACTTTAAAGCCTCAGCTTTCTGAGACTCAAAAAGGAAATCGGTTTCAAAGGAATGTAATATTAGCATGCCATGGAACAATTACCAGGGGTGGTTCATATAAGTTGTTTAATTAAAGTTCTTTGAATAGGTCTGGGGGTTCATGATGCTTGTATTATTTTTATTATTTCCTTATTACCATCCTGTCTCTAAGGTTGAAACAGACAAGCAATTGTTGAAACAGTTCTTGTCTGGAAAGAATCCTGTATCAACACAAGAAATTCCAGAAAGAAAAGCCCCTGACATTAGCTGCTATTAGTGCCAGAGCCCCAGAGAATTCTGAATTGTTGACAAACCTATAAGGTTGAGGCAGCAGATAATCTGCTGAAAACAGAGATGAGATAAATTTGGCTGTTTTGCTGATAAAATACCTTACAAGGATCTTTAACTCTTTGACTTCTTTCTAATGCCTTAATATAGTTGGGTAGTTGTCATTGTATATCACTCAGTGACTTTTGATGTTATTTTAAACTGTGGTGAACATTTTAAAGTTTGCTGTAACTCTTTGTTGGGGGCAGTCAGAAATACATAGCAGCATTGTAAAGTAAGTCTGTATTATAGCTAATATTTAAAATCCTTTTCTAAAAGTCACAGAAAAGACATTTAAAAATTGCAAGTATTAGCAAAGGGAAAAATTAAGTGTCCATATCCTATTTATTATGCTTGTCGTGAAAGTAAGTACTACTTTACTTGTTACATGGTTTCTCTTGAGTGCCTAAGTAGGAAGAAAGTCATGTTTTAAACTGTCATATGTCCTACTTATAAAGTGCAATGAACAGTCTCTTAATGCAATTTACAACACCTTTGGAAATCTACCATAAAAACTTGGAGCATGCAATTTATCTAGATGATTTCCCTGGTAAAGCTGTTTTGAATATCTGTGATCAGAGTGAATTCTGAAGAGGGGACTGAAAATTGGCTCAGGGTAGCAAAAAAAGGCAGTTACAGGTGCTACTGTAAAAAAAAAAAAAAAAAAGACATTGTTTAAATTCTGTATGAATTCTTTGTTTGCCAAAAAGGAATTCCTTGGAATGAAGCAATTCTAGGAGCAAGGTGACCAGTCATTCAGAAAGTAGGAGGGATCAGAAAAGGAGGGCAAAAAAAGAGTGAGATGGTGGGATGGCAGGGATATGGCCTTGCTGCTCGGTATGTAAGGTGTCAGTAGTTCCATGTCCGTGTAGCGTAGCACGTGGGCCACTTTTTGTTCAGTGTTTAGCAGATTGAGTGTAGTAAGTAAAAAAAAAAAAAAAAAATTTTTTTTTTTTTTTAGAAATACTTCTGATTATAATTAGTCAAATGAAATATAATGTTAACAAAATGGTGATTACAAAAAAATAAACTTCACACCCCTAGAAAGTGTGAGAACACATCTTTTACAGGTGAAGTTTTGAGTGAGGATGTGGTAGGGATGCTTCAGAATCAGTGGAACTGTAAGAAACCACAGAGAGCCAGAGAAACAGTTTGATTGTAAAAGTATATTGTTCTATGCATCACAGATAAGATGCAGGAAATTACCTTAAAGAAAATAAGACTGTTAATGTTATCAATGCGCTGTGCTATTAGTTCCACAATCATGGGAACAGAGGGTAGCTCACTAGAATTAGATATTCTAAATATTTATTGTTCACACTGGCTCATTCTCCTAAAGTGTCATTTTAGATATCAGCTTTAAATTTTTTTCTCATTTCTTAAAATAAGGATATACATACTTACATTATTTTGTCTTCACATAAATTTAACATTGATTTTACACTAAAATTGAATTTCTGGTCTGATCAATAAAAATTATTAAAAGTTTTTATTTTTCTTCTTTTAAAGAACAAGCATATTATTGGCAGCCTATCTATGATAGTAATGAAATAAAACCTGCTAAAACCTCTGGAGTTTACAAATCAGACTTGATTAATAATGGCCAATCATGAGATCATTTGGTTCCATTTCAGGTGATACTCAAGAATTTTAAATTATACAACCTGAGACAAATGTTAGACTCTAGCTATTTTGTGCACGTATATACAAATGTATGAAGACAGATACTGTATTCCTCCCAGGGAAGTAAATAAGCAGTAAAAGTCAGCAAAGCAATTGGGAATAGACAATAAATTAGGAGAAAACTTAATCTTTCTATTAGAGTAAGCCACCTCACTCCCCCGACTCATTAGAGTAAGAATAATAAACTATCAAGTTCTCATATAATAGAAATATTAAAAATCTATCATGTATCTTCTACGTAATGCCGTTAGTGGTGATTAGATATGGTACATAAAAACAGTTGTAATGTTCTTGCAGTAAAGTTCTTAAAGACAAGCTTGGGAGCTCAGTATGTAGACCTAGATGAAAATGCACACTTGGAAAAGAGAACCTTGAGCATTTGAAAACACAGTCCACCATTACCATTAAAATAATCCACATACTTATATTCTTGGAATAATCATCTTTATAGGCTTAACAATATTAGTTAGCCAACATGCTCATAACCAAAGTTCTGCAATTCCTTGATTTCCAGAATTTCCAGAAGAAAACATTTCTCGTTAGAAATTTGATAAATTATTTCCCATGAATTTTAAATCTCACTATTGCATCCATGGGCTGGGGGCGGGGAGAATCCCATTAAGATTATTGGATCTTG
>NW_012140524.1:1094468-1117161 GCF_000956105.1 Propithecus coquereli
GCGGGGAGAATCCCATTAAGATTATTGGATCTTGATTACCTTTTTTCATCGAAAGACAAAAACAAACGAGAACTTTCCTTGAGAGAGAATATGAACTTATTCTAGACCACCAAAACATTACAGATAAATGTACAAGCCATACAGATAATAGAATGGTAATAAATATATATTATCCAAATATAAAATCAACCTTGCCAAAATGAACAAATTCAGCTTCTCTAATAACATAGAAAGTCTACCTATATTCTAGGGGAAGCAACTTTTCTTCCTCTTCATATACCCAGAATGACAGAGGAACAATAGAAAATATTTGAGCAGCTTCCATCCACCGCACGATAACAGCAAATATGCCACTACCATCTTCACATTTTGGCTCCACTCTGGTGAGCCACAGAATAGATGTCTGCCTGCAGAATTCAGTGCAAACTGAATTTGTGTAACTAGGGTATTTCAAATGTTAAGCATTCTGACTAATCAACAATTAACTTGTCAAGTGCTGAAGCTGGCTTATACTAGAAGTGGCAAGGTAAGATACGATTCTTTCTGTCAAAGAGGTAAACATCTCCATGGAAGATAATATAACCTCTTCCTGCTTTCATCTGGCCCCACTCCAGTCCGTTCTCCACAGAGCTACTAGGGAATGAACTTTCTAAAATCTCATTGCATCATTTCCCGATTAAAATTCCTTCAGTTCCTCGATGTTATCTGCAGGAGTAAAATTCTTATTCAGCATGGCATTCCAAGTCCTGCATGATCTGAGGCCTGCAGCTTCTCAGACTTCATCCGTATCTCAGCTACCCCTGCTCTCCAGCAAACACAGGCTGCAGTTTATCTTGCTTGGTTCTCCTCCCTTCCCCCAGCTGCTCCCTTCTCTTTGGCCTGTTAACTCTTACATGCCCCTCAAAACTCAGTTCAGTTGTGTCACCTTATAGGCAGCCTTCCCTCACCCCTCTCCTCTGCCTCATATTGTAGAGGGAGATCTTGAATGCAAGTTAAAGAATTTGATAATTGTGAGTCACAGATGTTTCAGCACCGGAGAAACGTGAAAAGTGCAGAGGTTTTGTGAAAATACATTTGGCGCATTTGGTAGATTTAAAGTAGGGACAGTAGTTTGAATCAATTGGGAGTGGTTAGTCCTGACAAGGAAGAGACTGTGCCCCATGTGGCCTTCTGGATCCTAGAGTGCAGCCTTTTGACTGAATCCAAACTTCACAGAACAAATCCTTTTAATAACAAATCCTTTTAGTAAAGGGATTTGTTCTGTGAAGTTTGGATTCGGTTGAGGGGCTGCACTTGGGGATCTGGAGGGCCACATGTGGCCTCGAGCCCACAGTTCCCCCCTCTGGTTGCTGGGGGAATAAAATGACTTGAGAGTCATTACAAAGAAAACCCGTTGTGAGTTTTTTAAAGCAAAAAGTAATTTGTGAGTTCTATAAATTTATCTTTTTGACATCATTTTGAATATAATGTGATGTTTGTCATTGCCGTTCTAAAGTCTCATAAGTAATCGTTATGGGCTCAGCAAATGAATTGGCAGGAATATCAAAGCAAGGAGACAATGTTACAAATTAATAGATTTGGACACTTCCAGGATATATCTATTTAATACTTCACGAGGCTGCTAAATTACCAGTTTATAATCACAAATTCCAACACCTCAAACAAAATATGACATAGACACCTGTGCTATAAAAGAGCCTTTTAAAATGTATTTTTGTGGTTATCTAGAGCAGTATTTTGAGAATTGTCCCAAAAATGCCATAAACTGGTATATCTAAAGGATAGTTCTCAGACTGTTTAGGGAGCTTCTGGAAAATGAGGACTTCCAGTGGCTGGTATATATTATGTGAGTGATAACAGTGAGTAGTCAGCCACACACTGGCACAAAGAGTGTGTGGCCCACTCTTCTAGGAGAGCTATTCAACTTTGTAAGCACTCATAACTAGTACTTTCCAGCGTATACCTCAACACCGAGTTGTTTCTCCTAGTCGATTATATGAACCGTGTTAACTCATCACAAGGTACAGCACTGCACAACTTTTTGTTAAATTTTCAATAAAATTTTCAATAAATTTCAATAAATTTCTAATAAAGTTTTAAATTTTATTAGACTTTGATCTGCTTTAAAACAGTTCTTCACCATAGTTTTCTAAACCAACAAAGTCTACTGATTTTTCAGCCTAAGCAAATGCTTACCTGGGCTGTATGCAAGATGTAGAATTGTGGTTTTTATAAATATCTGGTGGTTTTTCTTGGAAAGCAGGAATAGAAGATAAAAGAAGTATTTAAAAAAATATATAAATCCAGGCAAATTAATCCTATGTTATATGCCAACATATGCAAAAAAATCCTTCACCAGCCAGGCGCAGTGGCTCATGCCTGTAATCCTAGCACTCTGGGAGGCCGAGGCAAAAGGATTGTTTGAGCTCAGGAGTTCGAAACCAGCCTGAGCAAGAGCGAGACCCCGTCTCTACTAAAAATAGAAAGAAATTGGCCAAACAACTAAAAATAGAAAAAATTAGTTGGGAATGGTGGCACGTGCCTGTAGTCCCACCTACCTGGGAGGCTGAGGCAGGAGGATCGCTTTAGCCCAGGAGTTTGAGGTTGCTGTGAGCTAGGCTGACGCCATGGCACTCTAGCCCAGGCAAGAGAGTGAGACTCTGTCTCAAAACAAACAAACAAAAAAAACCATATCTCATTTTAGCATATTGTTTTTGTAGAGGAGAAAAGATTTCTTTGCTCATCGGTCTCTAGGGTTATGGCTGAGACCCCTATAACAAAAGACAGATTAACAAGAGAAAAGCATACAAATTTATTTAATATAAGTTTTACATGACATGTCAGCCTTCAGAAATGAAGACCCAAAGAAGCAAAGAAAGCTGTCTATTTTTATAGACAGCCATGCAGAAGTATGATTGGACAAAGGGGGCATGATCTAGGGGTAATAAACTGGGGGAACTTAGAATCTGAACCTGTTTGTTCAGATTCTTCCCTGTGTGACATTCTTTTCTTCCAGGTATAGGGAGGACCCTTCTGGAATGAGGGTTTTATGACCTAATTCAAGGGAAAGTCAGCTTGACTTTATATGGTCTGCTTCAGGGGAAAAAGGGTGAGAGCAAGATGAGGGTGAACTTCCTGCTTCTGTTTCCTCAAATGCCAAGGTGCCATATTTGGGGATGGCCTGTCCTGAAACCCGTCACCTTACCATTTTGAGAGTATTTGGATGTATGCTTTCTCAGACAAACGTCTTTCTCAGAAATTTTGTTAGTAGCTGAAATTATGGAAAACAGGCATCTAAGTGATCTGTCGACACACACAAAAAGTAGTGGAGTGGAGGCTCCAGAGCAAGTCTATAGATTTCTTCCATTTAGGGAAGATACTTACCACCTTTTTAGAAGTAAACAAATCCTTTGAAATAGAGTCACACCTTAATTTTCAGTGTAAGAAAATCTGGATTTTCATGTTATATTTATTTAAAGCAGGATGCACCAGTATGTATAATTTATTTTTGTTTGCTTTCTTCTATTTTCTGAAAAGGACATGGCCAAGTTATTTTATATGCTCGACAGCCATATTATTCTCTGAACAGAAAATAATGGCTTTCCTTAAAGAAGTTAGTTTCCATCCTCATTAGTATTTACCTTTTTTTAAAATTCCATCTAGTCTAAAATTTCTGTAAAATCTTAGAACACAGCTGTTAATTCACCTTTAATCCACCATACTGATTTCAAACTCATGACTGCCTAGGCAAATTAATCAGCATCATCTGTTGTTTGAGATTGGCCATTTAACCAGAGAAACCATCGATTGTGCCAGCCTGCAGGTGGAATGTCAGGAGTCGCATCTTGTATGTGTATTCCACAGGAGAGTCTATGGTTTAAAAAAATCAATCTCATTTATTTCCCTGTTTCCATCTGCCTTGTAGTTACTTTGAGAATCATTAATCCGGTCTCAGTTCATTCATCTAAAACTGAAGAAGAAGCTTCCTTATAAGAACTTATGTTGGCAAATGTAAAGGATTAATATTTACAGATTATTTGGAGTTGTCTAGGTAAACATTCTAAAGGAAAGAGAGAATAATTGTTTTTGGTTCTCATATAAAGAACTATGATAATAATCCCTCCAGGGCGGAATCTAGAGCTCAAACCTGACTATTAAATCTCTGCAATTTAAAGCAAGTAATTGAAGTTTCCCTACTTATAAATAGAGATGATACTAGCCGACTCTGCATCATAGAATATTGTAAAGAAATGTAAAATAATTTGAGCTACTTAAAGGAAAGGTATTGAAATGTGAGGAGTTCATAAAAATTCCTTTAAAAAGCCTTAAAACTCACAGCAACAGCTTGAATGTTTAATATGTGAGTTAAACATATTAATTCAACAAGCCTGATTATAAAACTCACTGATTAATTAGCTATTTGATAGGATATACTGTTTCACTGGGTCCTGTCCAAAGATTCTTATATATTTTAAAAATCTTTGCAGGAATGTCAGTGTAAAGATGGAAGTAGTCCCCTGTTAACTGTTCCTGAATATCTACCTACTCCTGGAAGTAGGGCAAAGGTAACATTGCAGGTGATGGTGGGCTACAGGGGCCCCATTTGCAAAAATTTTTTTTGGATTCCTAAAATTGCATGCTTTCATCATCAGCCATTTTATTGTAGAGTAACAGAAATTAATGGTTCCAGCCTCCATCCATATGTGACCATTAGTATTTTCCCATTCTAGATTGTCCCTGACCTTCGTATATTTAGTTTCCATGTGATCTAAAATTTTGAACATGGATACCCCTAAACTAATTTTTAAAAAGATGGTAAATTCGGTTTCTTATGTGTCAGCTAACAATTTTCTGCCTGGCCACAGCCTCTGTAGAGAAGGCTTGTTTTATTGGGGGTGGGGTAGTTTAAGCACTCTCCCCTACCCTTTCCCCTTTCTCCACATTCCCAGGGCTGAGGGCACCCTGGTCCCTAGAACCTTCAGGATTAGAACCTTTTTGTCCCTGTACCTGTCCTGCTAGCCTCCTTTCCCACACCAGCAGGGCCCTCGGTAGACTGGGGATGTGGATTGGGGAAGAGAGAAGGAACAGTGGGTGCAGAGTTGAGGATTAAGGGTTAGCATGTGCCCGAGCCTCAGCCAGGCATTAAGGGTTGAGTCCTAAGTTCTGACCTAACATTTGCTGCAGGGTCATGGCAAAGAATCCTTTCAAGCTGGGTGCTGTGGTGCACATCAGTAGCCCCAGCTACTCAGAAGGATCACCTGAGCCCAGGAGTTGGAATCCAGCCTGCACAATGTACTGAGACCCCCATCTCTACAAAAAGAATTAAAAAAAAAAAAAAAGATTCCTTTCCCTCATTCAAGGTCCAGGTTTCCAAGCATTCTTTGTCAAGGGGCTAAAAATTAAGGTCTGCCTGACCTTTTGCCAACCCTTGTGGAGAAAACAGGAGATGCCTGTCTTATCTCAACTTCCCTTGTCTTTAGGGTGACAGTTACAAGCCTGCCACTGCCTCCCCGAAGTCCTCCTTGAGGCTTGGAAATTGTTTATCAGCCAGATTGTTTGGCTGCAGGAAATAAGGACACATGTACAAACAAAATTTGGAATGGATTCAGACTTTTTAGTTCTCCAGCAACAACAATTTCCATTCTTCCTCCCCCTCAGAATATCCTGTGAATGTATTGTTAGTCTTTTGAAATTTTTACTTTGTAACAATTTGTTGGAAAAGTATGTTATGTTCCGATTGTATTGGAAAGGAACTGCATGTGTTGTTTTATTCTCAGTATCTTTCATGAGTCTCTGAAGTCTAGAAGAGTTAATTATTCTTTTACCCTCAGATTTCTAAAAGAAACATGACAGAAAAAGGAATTTTGGTTAGGATTAGGGAACTAGAAATTACCTAGGTTTTGGAGATCTTTGATTATTTTGATTAGCTTTTTTTTTTTTGATGAGGCAGTAAAAGATTACAAAAGGGGGAAAAAGCTAAGAGAAGGATAAAGGAGGCAGAAGAGGGACGAAGTGCTGTTTTCCATGGCCCTCCCCTCAAAGAGATGTATTTTAAGATGTATGAGACATGCATTGACTGAGAGTCTCTGTGGGCTCCACGGAGCTGAGTGCTAAGGGTTGCCTCCTGGCAGTGGCAGTGTTTTCGGGAGAGTGGGCTGGCTACTAGACCCCCAAACAAAGGACGAGCCAGATAATTCCACAAAAGCAGTCATTTGTAGAATAGGGGTTGATTTCCTCTCCTGCCTAACTCTCAGATTGCCAAATACCTCAACCCCAGCCTTGGCCGTAAGTGGATTCATGTTTTCTTTGACTGCACTGATCCACCTTGTTGTTTACACAAGCCGTCTTATCTAGTAATGTTGAGTCACCATTATATTTATTGCCTACACCTACTTATTACAAAAAGCTTCTGCGTTCCTGCCCCAGGAACAGAGTTCTCTGACTTGAGAAACTGAACTTTATAGTACAGACCACTTAAACAAAAGAGTGATTCCCAAATTCCTCAGCATGGTGACAGCCAGACATTTTTGGATTTTTGTGAATCCCCTCTCCCTTTATTTTTTTTTTTTTATTTTTGTTTTTTAATTCAACTTTCATTTTGAAAAACTTGTAGAGAATGTTTTGGTAACCTTTGGTCATTTGCCATATCCAAGGGCGGTGGTAAACCAGCATTTAAAAACATTAATATAAATTTAATACTTGTTATTGGCCTTAATTACTTAAATTTAAAAGTTCAATGTACAGTTGTTATACAGTCTGTATGTACTGATTGGCCCACTTATATTCTGAGTTGTTTTCACATTTGCTTGATTGCAGGAAATCTTCACCGAACCAGTAGTGTTCCTGAGTATGTCTACAACCTACACTTGGTTGAAAATGATTTTGTTGGAGGACGTTCCCCTGTTACTAAAACCTATGACGTGCTAAAGGTAGGATATCAAAGAATGTCACCCTAGTTATCAGATTACTGTGAAAACATTTACAGACTTCCTTAGATTGTTTTTTAATGTTTACCTTTCCCACTTATTATTATTTCCTAAGTGAATTTTGAGAAAATTGATTTTGTAAAGGCACCATGGAAAACCAGGGACTTTAAACACAGTCCCTAGTGCCACATCCTAGTTCAAATAAATATGACTGAAGTCAACCAAGTCTTGTTTGAAAAGTGACTACTCAGAAAGGTGCCACCTTCTTATCTGATTCAGAGAAATGGACACCTTGTGTAACAGTCCTCAACAAAGATGAAAACTGATTTATGCCTCATTGAAACTTTATTTCTCTCCTATGCAGGCTGGCACAACTGCCGCCTATGAAAGTCGCTGGGGGAGAGGAAAGGCACAGTACAGTTCACAGAAGTCGGTGGAAGAAAGATCCTTGAGGCAGCCTCTAAGGAGACTTGAGATTTCTCCGGATAGCAGCCCGGAGAGGGCTCATTACTCGCTCAGCGATTACCATTACAGCCAGAGGAGCCAGGCCGGGCCAGCCCTGCGTCACCAAGAGAGCCGGCGGGCCACCCTGCTCATGCCACCGAGATACGCTCGCTCAGAGATCGTGGGGTTCAGCAACAGTGGTGCCACAAACAGGCAGCGCTACTATGACACTTACCACAGACAGTACCAGTATGGATCAGTTAGTGACACGGTTTTTGACAGCGTCCCTGCCAATCCAATGGTGCTCACATACCCCAGGCCGGGGACCAGTCACAGCCTGGGAAATCTCTTGGAGAAGGAGAACTATCTGACGCCAGGGCCTGCCGCCGGGCAGGTGAGGCCACTGGTGCCCCTGCAGCCCGTCACTCAGAACAGGGCCGCCAGATCCTCCTGGCATCAGAGCTCCTTCCACAGCACCCGCACGCTCAGGGAAGCTGGGCCCAGTGTCGCTGTGGATTCCAGCGGGAGGAGAGCGCACATGACCGTGGCCCAGGCAGCGGCAGGGGGAAGTGGGAATATGCTCTCAGCGGAGAGAAGCACTTTCGCCGACTCCCAACTCGGGTGAGTCCCTTTCTGAATCTGCAGCTCAGTCAGTGCCAGCACATTCTGTTCCCACAGCCCTGACAGCGTAAGCTGGCACTTCTGGGGATGGAGAGAAAGGTTTCCAGAGATAAGTGATTAAAATAATGACTTCTCAGGCAGCTGCCTAATTGACGGATCAGCCTATTTATCTCGGGGACAGGGGCCAAGCTACCTGCTCACATGGCAGCTCTGTGGGGAAATGTGACATTGAGTCCATCTGTTCCAGATTAGATGCTGGCTGAAGGGATCCCACTGCTGTATGAAAATCTGCTCTGAACAAGAGCAAACTCCAAAGTAGACCAAGAATGTGCATTTTCTTAATCATTCCTTGAAATAAAGAAAAGAAAAGGTAAAAATGCTTATTCTTAGTGCTAAGCATGGACGTCAGATGCTGTTTTGGTAACTACTACCATAAAAAGACTGAGAACTATGAAAAGGCAGCGATTTCTAGGAGTCTTTCCTTCCTTTGATACCTGGTACCTTTACTTTTTGATTTCCACCATTGGTGATTTGGAGGGTATTTTTTGGCAATATTGAATGATAAAAATGATTTTTAAAGCATTCCTTTCCCTTTCCTGTTTACTTTATGGCTTAATTTAAATTAGTTTTGGAACTTAACCTTTATTCAAGTTTAATACTAGAGTGCAAATTTTGTAAACTGAGTAGGTTACTAAGAGAAAGGTTGAGAAATGGATGAATGATTAAATCAATAACTCTTGAAATGATGATCTAGTGTCATTAGGATAAAATGTTAAATATGTCATCGTTGTTTGGTTGCTAAAGTTGCTTAATGGTACTTGTTACCTCTAATCATCCCTTTAAGTGAAATTGTGCAGCGTACCCATTGACCAGGCAGGCACTGGTGATAAGCTACTTCTCAAGATGTTAGGGCTAATCTAATCTTGAATATAATCTTGAAGCAGGAAATATTTTTTATAAAGTAAAATTCAGCATGAGACTTCTAATTTTTCTTGTAGTAAGATCTTTGGCAATATGAACACACTTATAAAGAGGAAAAAATGTATCAGGTAAGTATTTATGGAGGAAAGAGCTGATAAAGGCTTGTAAATGGATAATTTAAAATTTATGGAATGCCTACTATAGTCTAGGATTTGTGATAGGCACAGTTTTAGCAAAATGATTTTAACAGTAACAAAACTGTCATCCCACCTCCTCCAACAACTGGATGTTTTCTCTTCCTCCATCTCTGTTGCCCCCATGCTTTTTTTTTTCTTTTTGGAAACAGGGTCTGACTCTATCACCTGGCTAGAGTGCAATGGTATCAGCATAGCTCACTGCAGCCTTACACTCGTGGGCTCAAGTGATCCTCCTGCCTCAGCCTCCCAAGTAGCTGGGACTACAGGCCTGCACCACCATGCCTGGATAATTTTTCTTTTTTTTTTTTCAGAGACAGGGTTTCACTCTTGCTCAGGCTGGTCTCGAACTCCTGACCTCAAGCAATCCTCCCACGTCAGACTCCCAAAGTGCTAGGATTGCAGGCATGAGCCACTATACCTGGCCGCCCCCATGCTTCTTAAACGACCCAGTCACTTCCCAGTCTCTCATTAGCCCACTGCAGTAGTGCTTTCACCACACTTTAGAATTATCCTAAGTGTAAGGGAATTTGGACTTACCAAGCATCTGACACTTGCAGGAGCTTTCCATATCTTTATGTTTGCTTGGCCTTCAGAGGTGTAGCCGAATTCTAACATCAGGGGAACCTGCCTGGGGCAGGGCTATGTTGTTAGTAGCAGGAATGCTGGTTACCAGGAGATTGTACACACAAAAAAACTACTGTTTTCTATTTTTATTTTTTACTTTTTTTGTAATGTCTCATTATAAGACATAGTAATATCAAATACCATTATCTCACCAATGGTATTTTACACTGCTTCTTCTTACATTATTTTCATTTACATGGACATCAATTTAACATATTATTTAATAACTAAAGTTAAAAGATTCATTCTGGAGTTTACGTTCAGGGGACAATGAGGCAAGGGAACAAATGTTCTTCCTTATCCTCCAGCCCTAGCCCCAACCCCATCTCTCAGGCCACATTCATGCAGGCTTCACGAAGTGTTTTCTAAAGTGAGTGGGAAAGGAAGCAGGAAGGAAGGAGGAGGGAGAAGGAAGTAAAGGAGGAAAGGTGAAGAGAGAGAGAAAGGGATGGAGGAGAGGAACACTGCAGGAGAACAGAGGAGGAAAGGAATAGCACTAGCTGGGCATGGTGCACAGAGGTTTCACAGAAGTCGTGATATTTGAACTGAGTCTTGAAGAATGGGTAAGAATTAGGTAGAATGATAAGCTTCCTAGAAAAATACAAGGAAATGGCTTGTGAAGAAGGGGCAGTGTTTATGAAGGATTAAAAGTCCCATGTGATTGGAGGGTGGTGCAGATAATCTGGGAAGGGGAAGAAAAGGGGTTGAGGATATCAGGAAATGGAACCAGACTCGGGTCAGAAAGTATGTGTGTTATGGAGTTGAATTTTTTTTTTTTTTTTTTGAGACAGAGTCTTGCTCTGTTGCCTGGGCTAGAGTGCCGTGGCATCAGCCTAGTTCACAGCAACCTTGAATTCCTGGGTTCAAGCGATCCTCCTGCCTCAGCCTGCCAAGTAGCTGGGACTACAGGCATGCGCCACCATACGTGGCTAATTTTTTCTATTTTTGGTAGAGACGGAGTCTCGCTTTTGTTCAGGCTGGTCTCCAACTCCTGAGCTCAAGGGATCTTCCCGCCTCGGCCTCCCAGAGTGCTAGGATTACAGGCATAAGCTACCATGCCCAGCCTTGGTTATTGTGTATTTTCAATGCTTTGCTGCATATTTGTCTTTTTCAGTAAGGATTATTTGCTTCATTCATTTGTTCATTCATTTTGAGATAGGATCTTGCTCCATTAACCAGGCTACAGTGCAGTGGTGTCATCATAGCTCTCTGCAACCTCAAACTCCTGGGCTTAAGAGATCCTCCTGCCTCAGCCTCCCAAAGTAGCTGGGACTATAGGTGCATGCCATGATGCCCAGCTAATTTTTCTATTTTTAGAAGATATGGGGTCTCGCTCTTGCTCAGGCTGGTCTCGAACTCCTGAGTTCAAGCAATCCTCCTGCCTCGGCCTCCCAGTGTTAGGATTACAGGTGTGAGCCACTGTGCCCAGCCTGGAGTTGGGTTTTATAGACAGTAACAAAACAAAATTTATGCCCAGACAGCTATAGCAAACCTTACTGAGGAAGTAAGTTTTCATTTAGTTTAGAATTGTTTTTAGTGATAAAGTGAAGTAGCTTTGGGTCATCTGAGAGTGAATGCAGTGCTTCTTTGTGAATCACATTCAGGAAAATAAAGGATTAGAGTAATGGAATTATTTGTGGGTGTTAGACAGGAAATTCAAATTTTCCTGAGTCATTTATGGCTTATAAGGTGGATTAATGGCTGAATCATTTTTTAAAGCTGCGTGAAACAGAAGGCTATTCTTATATTATGAACAATCTTTCATCAGTTAAAACACCTATAGTGATGGTTGGTAATGACTTAACTTTGCCATTGAGCTTGAGACTTGGAGAGTTTTGATTTCTCTCTAAGGCATCAGAGTCCATGCATACAAAGTATTCCCATCTCTTTTGAAAGATATGTTTACAATATATAAACGAAAATGACTCAAATTCTAGTTTTAATGGTTAATAGCCTGCATTTTTTTTTACCAGTTAAAATTAACTCCTGAGGCACATTTTAAAATATGAGATCATTATATAATTCACAGTATAGATGACAGAAGTGTTCTGCTTCCTTTTTAATGCCCTTATACTCATGAGCTAACACTTCTATGTTTGAACAAGTGTTTCAGAAGCAGTAGGTATTAGTTTTTAGTCATGAGGTCCATTACTCCTTATCCCCTCACCTGCGTCACACCCACCCACACGCAAACACACCCTTCACAACACGGCTCACACTCACATCTGTACACATATGCATATATTAGTGGGTTTGCCTGATAGAAAAGAGAATTTAATTTACTCGCTGTGCTTGCTAGCAAATATAAAACACCTTCCCAGGATGTCTTCAGTGTCTCCATTAACTGGAATGAGTCAAATGTAACCCTCTTTGAGCCAAAGAAGCGTCTAGATTACTTTTTGACCATGGTCTTAAGACATTGCCATCCTGATTAGGCTTCTCTGAGGCAGTGCCTACAGGAGCCCCAATGTGCTAGCATCCACCTTGACAAAAGACTGCCTAACTCAGTCACCTTCCACGCAGAAATAAAAGGGGAGGAAAAAACACAGTTCAATGAGGCATTTGGGAGTTATCATTTTTTACAAGTGGCAATTTTATTTGTCCTCTATAAATTATCCTCTCTGTGTCAAACTGCATCAGACTTCATCATCACTTGCAATTAATAAAGGACAAAAAAAGTCTGCTATTAGGATAGACAAAGGGAATGTCATTATAGCGACAAAGCAAATGGTAACAGAATATATTTGTTTTACTTAAGAAAAAACATATTTATAATTGCATTTAATTATTATTTTTCCTAATGTATTCTATCACACCAGCATGACTTACTTTAACAAAACAAAACTCAGTTTTCCTGACTTTCACTGTTTATATACTATTACATGTATTAAATAAGAACATTTTAGAATGCTTATATTTTTAACGCATTTTCAGGTGAGATAACAGATTCTGAGCAGCTTTGAGAAAAATCTAATGACTTTTGAGAGATGTTTCCTCTATAGGTGTGACATTATCAGGGTAGAAATAATTTTTAGTTTCTGTGAACAAATTTCTTTTAAATTCCATCTAAAAAGTTTTACTGTCCTTTTAAAGACACTTTTTAAGGTGTAATTATTATACTATACACATTTATCTTAAAAAAAGAGTTCAGTACTTTTCTTTGGTATATGTTATGATTCTGTTTTATTCAGTGACATCTTCAGAGGCTAGTCTGATCAGAGCTGGAGTATTTCTGCCACTGTCTTCCTGTACCTTCTGACCTCAGGTGCTGATTTTTTTTTTTGGCTGAAGAAAAGCCAAAGCTCAGATGTTCTAGGTGCTCCCCAAGGTTAGCTGCGTCATCTCTGGAGGATCAAGTTGGTAGGCAGGAGGGAGCAGGTTTGGCATCTTGCTGAATCTGTGACTGTTTGTCCAGGAATGCAGACATGGAGATGACCCTGGAGCGAGCAGTAAATATGCTTGATGCAGACCACACGCCACCATCCAGGATTTGTGCTGCAGCGACTTTCATCCAGCATGAGTGCTTCCAGAAATCTGAAGCTCGGAAAAGGGTGAGTGTCTTCTGAAGTCCAATGTAAAACCCAGTATAGTTTCACATCTGTTGTGGTGACCCTGCATTCTGAAACCAATGATTTGAATATTTGAAAAACCTTCGTTGAATTAGCTGGGCGTAGTGGTGCACGTCTGTAGTCCCAGCTACTCAGGAGGCTGAGGCAGGAGGATCGCTTGAGCCCAGGAGTTGGAGGTTGCTATGAGCTAGGCCGACACCACGGCACTGTAGCCTGGGCAGCAAGCAGAGTGAGACTCTATCTCAAAAAAAAAAAAAAAAAAAAGTCTTCATTGACTTTTTTCATTTAAAAGGAAATATACACTCATTTCCAAAAATATTTCCTGCAATTCAGAAATTTAGAAAGTAAGTCACTACACACACTTCCCCCTTCATTGCCTGTCCCCCAACTCTCCATTTAGAACCATCCCAGAGGCAATTGTTGTCAAGTCTACGTACTTTGAGATTTTTGTGAAAGAGAGCAAGTTAGTTTTAGGCCATTATTTTCTATGTTTAAAAAAAAATATGAAATATAGCAATGTTTTAGAACTTTTTTCCATAAATTATTTCATTAACACGTAGTAACAATTGTTCAGTGAATAGTTTTGTACATACATCTTTTGACACTTCCCCAAGTGTTCCTATAGGACAGATCCGTAGAGATGGAATCAATGGGTTACTTTACGTTTGTTTTTAAAAATGATACATTTGGTGTGGGTGTAGTGGGGAATCATAGTTCCAAAAGGTGTTCAGTGAAAAGTAAGTCTCTCCCACCCCACACTCTAGCCAATACCTTCCCTCTCCCCCCCCAGTCAATTTTGGAGTATCTTTCTGCACATAGAAGTAATTGTTGGAAGAGTTGGTTAAGTGTCGTTTTTTTTTTTGGAGACAGAGTCTCGCTCTGTTGCCTGGGCTAGAGCTCTGTGGTGTCAGCCCAGCTCACAGCAACCTCAAACTCCTGGGTTTAAGCAATCCTTCCGCCTCAGCCTCGCAGAATGCTAGGATTACAGGTGTGAGCCACCACACCCAGCCTGTCCTTTTTTGTTTAAAACAAAATCACAATGGTAGTGTATTGCTTATAGTACTTTATTTTTTAATATTGTGTCTTGGAAATCATCAGTATATATTAGCCCTATCTCATTCTTTAAGACTGTTGCATAGATTTCTATTATCTAAATGTACCAGCTTTGTTGGTTCAGTTTTTAACAACTTTATTGAGGGAAAATTTGACAGTTTTGACATACGTTTTGATACCGCAAAACCATTAACATAATGACCAAACCCATTACCTCCAGAGTTTTCTTGTACCCCATGGTAATCTGTATGTGCACCTCTCCCCAGTCTACTTTCGTCCTCCTAACACCACCAGTGATCTGCTTTCTGTCACTATACATTAGATTGAATTTTCTAGATTTTTTTTTTTTTCCAGAGACAAAGTCTCGCTCTGCTGCGCAGGCTGGAGTGCAGATCATAGCCCACTGCAGCCTTGAACTCCTAGGCTCCTGTCACAGCTAGAGTAGCTGAGACTATAGGCACACACTGCCATACCAGCTAATTTTTTATTTTTTGTAGAGATGGGGTCTAGGCTGTTCTCAAACGCCTGGCCTCAAGCAATTCTCCTGCCTTGGCCTCCTAAAGTGCTGGGATCACATGTGCGAGCCATCACACCCAGCTGAATTTTCTAGAATTTTATGTATGTGGAATCATATAGTATATATGCCTTTTGTGTCTGGTCTCTTTTGCTCAGGTTAACTCTTTTGAGATTCATCCATGTTGTATGTATCAAAAGTTTTGGCTCTTACAAATAAAACAAGTCAACATTTGTGTACAAGTCTTTGTGTAGACATATGCTTTCATTTTTTCTGGGTAAATACCTAGGAGTGGAATACCTGGATGGTATGGTAGGTGTACATTTGACTTTTTAAGAAACTGCAAAACCGTTTTATGCATTAGCTATGCCATTTTATGTCCCCACCAGCAATTTGTGAGAGTTCCAGTCCTACATCCTAACACTTGATATAGTCAGCCGTAATTTTAGCCTGTAAGTTTGTAGCAATATTTCATTGTGGTTTTAATTTGCATTTCCTCAATGACTAATGAAAGTTGAACATCTTTTTATGTGCTTATTTGCCATCTATTTGTTGTCTTTGATGAAATGTGTGTTCAATTCTTTCGCCCATTTTTCATTTCATTTTTTGTTTTTTATTATTGAATTGTGAAAGTTCTTTATGTATTCTGGATTCAAGCCCTTTTTCACACATATGATTTAGAAATATTTTCTTCCACTTGTGCTTTGTCTTTTTATTCTCTTAATAGTTTTTCATTTTAATGGAGTCTTAATTTATTACTTTTTTTTCTTTATGAATGATGTTTTCCATGGTGTATCCAAGAAATCTTTCCCAACTCCAGGTTTAGAAGATAATCTCCTATATTTTCTTCTAGAAGTTTTATAAGTGTTATAGTTGGCCTATGGTCCATTTGGGGTTAATTTTTTATATATTATGAGATGTGGACTGAAGTTTTGTGGGGTTTTTTTGTGTATGTAAATTCCATTGTTCAGGTTCCATTTGTTAAACAGACTTTACTTTCACTACTCAATTGTCTTTGTACCTTTGTTGAAAAGGAATTGATTGTGTATGTGTGAGTCTATTTCTGGACTGCTTATTCCATTGATCTATTTGTCTATTTTTATGCAAATAACACACTGTCTTGATTACTATAGTTTTATAATAAGTCCTGCAATTAGGTAATATTAGTCCTCCTATTTTATTCTTTTGCAAAGTTGTTTTGGCTCTTCTATGATTTTTGCAGTTACATTTGAATTTTAGAATCAGCCTGTCAATTTCCAAAATAAAAAGGAATTGTTTGAGTGAGATTGCATTGACTCTATAGGTCAACATAGAGAAAGTTGACATCTTACCAATGTCGAGTCTTCTGACCCATGACCATGGTATAGCTCACCATTTATTTAGGTCTTCTTTGATTTCTCTCAGCAATATTTGTAGTTTTTACTCTTGAGGTTTTTTATGTCTTTTGTCAGATTTATCCCTGTTTATATTTCTAGATGCTTTTATAAATGGTACTTTTTTAATTTCAATTTTTAATTGTTCATTGCTAGTATATAGAAAGACAATTGATTTTTCTATATTGATCTTGTATCCTAAGATATTACTAAATTCACTTATTAGTTCTAGTAGCACTTTTGAAGATTCCATTAGATTTTCTGCCATCTGTGAATAAAGACATTTGGTTTCTTCCTTCCAAATCTGGATGCCTTATCATTTTCTTTTTCTTTTCTTTTTTTTCTTTTTGTACTGACTAGCACCTCCCCTACAATCTTGAAAAGAAGTGGTGAGGGTGGGCATGTTATCCTGTTCCTGATCATAAGGGGAAAGTATTTAGTCTTTCTTTCACCATTAAAATGGTGCTACCTGTAGATTTTTTATAAATGACCGTATCAAGTTGAAGAATTTCCCTTCTACTTTTAATTTAATGGAGTTTTTTTAAAAATCAGGAATGGATGTGGATTTTTGTCAATTGCTTTTTATGCATTGAAACGTTTCTGTGGTTTTCTACTTTAATTTTGCTATTGTAATAAATAACCTTGATTGATTTTAAAATACTGTCCTATTCTTGGGATAAACCTCACTTGATTATGATGTACTGTCACATTTTCATTTTTGAATTACATTTGCAAAATTTTGTTAAGAAATTTTGCAACTGTATTTGTAAAAGATACAATCTGTGATTTTCTTTTTCTGTAATGTCTTTGTATGATTTGGGGATGAGGGTAATACTAGCCTCATAGAATGAATTGGGAAGTATTCCCTTCTCTTCAATTTTCTGAAAGAGTTTGGTTAGAATTAGTATTATTTCTTCCTTAAATGTTTGGTAGAATTCACCATTGAAGCCATGTGTATCTGAAGTTTACTTTTGTGAGAAAATTCTTAACTACAAATTCAATTTCTTTAATTGATACAGGGCTATTTGGGCTAACAATTTCTTGGTTAGTGAGCTTTGGTAGTTTGTGTCTTTCAAGAGATTTGTCTATTTCATCTAAGTTGTTCCAGTGCTCTTCATTTCTTTGTCGAGATGCCGTCATTTACCATTTCCCTTTCCCTTAAGAATTTTTTTTAACATTTATTTTAGTGCAGAATTGCTGGTGATGAACTATTTCAGCTTTTGCATGTCTGAAACAGAATTTCATCTTTGCTTTTGAAAGGTATTTTCACTGGTTATAGAATTCTAGGTCGACAATTTTTAAATATCAGTACTTGAAAGTGTTGCTCCACTGTCTCACACTTTCATTGTTTCAGACAAGAAATCTCCTGCCATTTTTATCTTTGTTCCTCTGTACATAATGTGCCTTTTCCTCCCACTTCTGCCTTTAAGATTTTGTTTATCACTAGTGTTGAGTAATTTGGTCACATGTGCCTTAGTGTAGTTTTTCTTGTTTCTTGTGCTTGGGGATTCATTGAGCTTCTTAGATTTGTGAATTTCTACTTTTCATCAAATTTAGAAATTTTTCAACCATTAGTTCTTCACATATTTTTATTCTGTTCCACCTTTGGAAACTACGGTTACACACATCTTAGACTGCTTGAGATCTTTTTTTTTTTTTTTAAGTCTTTTTTCTCTGTTTCTTTTTGGATAAGTTCAATTGCTATGCTTTAAATTTGCTAATCTTTTCTTCAGCAATGTTTAATATATCATTAATCTCATTCAGTGTATTTTTTAATTTCATACATTATAGTTTTCATTATTAAAAGTTAGATTTGAGTATTTTTTCATATCTTCTGTGTTTCTACTTAACAAGTTCCATTTTTGCTCAAGATTTTTGAACATATGGAAAACAGTTAAAATTGCTGTCTTAACGTCCTGGTCTACTAATTCTAATATCTGTATCTATTCTAGGTAGTTTTTGATTGATTGGTGTTTCTCCACATCATGGGTGATATTTTTCTTCTTCTTTGAAAGTTTTTATTGGATCCCAGGCATTGTGAATTTTATCTTGTCGTAGACTGGATATTTTTATACTTCTGTAAATATTATTGTGCTTTGCCCTGGGATGCAGTTAAGTTACTTGGAAACAGTTTGATCCTTTCAAATCCTACTTCTAAAATTTGTTAGGTGGAACCAGAGCAGCAAGTATTCCAAAGTTAATTAGACCCTACTTTTTAAAGCAAGACACTTCTGAGAACTCTACCCTAATGTACTATGAATTTTGAGCTTTTCCTGGCTCTTCAGGCTGACTGGTGAGAATAGTCACTATTCTTGGACCTGTGTGAACGTGAGGAGCTGTTCCCTTAAATCCTTTTGGGTGGTTATTTCCTGGGCCTCAGGCAGTTTCCTTACACACATGCACTAATTAATACTCTACTGAATATTAGAGGGAGACCCTCTGCAGATCTCAGGTGTTCTCTTTCTATGCAGCTCTTCTCTTTGGTACTCTTTTCTGCAAACACTAGCCCCTTTGATCTCTCAGACTCTTGAGTTCTGTGTCCTCAACTCTGCCTATTGAATTCCACTTAGATTTTTCTCTCTCTGCCCCATAGCCTGGGAACTCTCTCAAGGCAGTGATCAGAGGCTGTAGCAGGACTCACCTTGCTTGTTTTCTATCTCTAAGGGATCACTATCCATCATTTACTCATATCCAGTTCTTGAAATCATTGTATGTTTTGTTCAGTTTTTTAATTGTTTCCGGCAGTAGGTAAGTTGACTGCTTATTACTGTTGAGTCATTTTTAATTTTAATAAATAACTTCCTGATAAACCCTCCCCAAAATTGTTCAAATTTACACTCCTAATATCAAAGTGCCCATTTCTATGTGCCATTACTACCACAAGATATTATTCTTTTGTTTTTGTTTTTCTGATAAGCAAAAAATGGCATCTCATGATAGTAGAAATTTTCTTATATTCTGAAATCAAGGCCATTAGTTTAGTTTAATCAAACAGAGTTACAGAGAAAAATCTTTTTAAAAATTATATAAATATACTTATAGACACTTTTATAAAGTTTTTCATTATCTTTCATGCATAAACTATGCCCATTAGGTATCATCTGCCATTTTAGTTTTTTTAAAGTAGAGTGAGAACTTAATGGCACTAATTGATTGGATTAAATGATTCTAGATTTTACATGTTCCCTAGTCTCTTACATTAATTTCATCCACAGCTAATTAGAGTGTTTTTAAGCTTTTTAAGGTTACAAAGTTTTTTCCAAAGCATTCAGATTAATTTCCAGAGAAATACAAACTCTTTCCATACTTATATTTTATCCATTTACAGAATAGGTAAATAAATTACATAATTATAACAACAAATGCAGTTGACATAAATGCATTGGGAAACCAACCTAAGTTACTGTTGGTAAACATGTAACTCAACTAGTAGAAATAGGAGTGCAGAGGCCCACATGGAATAACCTACCAGCTTTAATGGTGTTCTGGGAATCAAGTAGGTTTCACAGAGGGTAAAGAGAATGCGGTTGGTTAACCCTGCAGATCAGTTAAGTAGAAGTCAAACAAAAGAGTTTGTACTGGTTTTTTTCACCTCTATTTCTTCAATCAGTCATGAAGTGGAGCATCTTTTGGTGTATTTTTTGACCTTGTATTTCTTCAGTTAATTGTCATTTTTTTATCCATTGTGTATTTTTTCTACTAAGATGTGTGTCTCTTAATGATTTGTAGGAGTTCTTTACTTATTATGTGTATTAATCCATTGTTACATGTGTGGCAAATACGTAACAATGCTTTATTTTTGTTGTTGTTCTTTAACTTTGCTTATGGTGTCTTTCATCATGAAGGATTTAAAAATTCTTACAAAGTCAAATTTGTCTATTTTTCTTCATGGTATCTGTATTTGAAGTGTTGCTTTAAAGACCTGTCCCCACATCTAGATTGCTTTTGATTTCAAAAATTGTATATTTACTGAGTATTTCTCAATGATCCTTTGCCTATATGTTTGTTCCATGGGAAGAATAAGTAAGGATTTTTAAAGATATTTGCTAATAATGAACCTTCTTTTATACATATAGGTGAAGTGAACTGGGCTAAAAATTGGTCCTTCAGAGCTAGTCAGATAAATGTTTAAATCTTATTTTTTTCCCCAGTTTTCAAAAACTTGGTGTTATTATGTGTACTTGCATTTTGTAATATGGAATTACTTGAATCTTTCTTTTGTTACCTGAATTGGGCTAGATTTCCACTATATCTTAAATTACTAATTTGATTACAAATATCATTTTGCTTACACATAGAATTGAAGCTGTGCTTGCCGACTTTTATTCAGAGATAAGTTAGACAAAGACTGGTTTTGAGAATAATGAAACATGAAAATTATATACAAAGCTAAAAACAGATATGCTTTGTAGAGAATCTAAGAATTATAATGTTGTAACCCAAGAACATTCACAGAGTTCTACTTATATTAAGCATGGTGCTATAGTTTTTGAATTTATATATGAAAGACAATTATAATCTAGATATAAAGATCAAAATTTTAAATCATAAAGCCAGTGGCAAATTTTCAGTTCTCATTTTATTTGATTAGAACTCTTAGTGTTTGACACTGTTGATCCCTCCCTCCTTTTTCAACACTTTCTTCTTTTGGCCCACAGTCTCCTGGTTCTTTGTCCATCTCTCTGGCTCCTCCAAGTTTCCTCTGTGAACAATTTATCCTCTACCTGTCCTTTAAACATTCACATTCCTTAGATGCTTTCCCCAGGACTTTTCTTATGTGACACCATCTCCTGACCTGCCTCATCCACTCCCCTGGTTTCATTTGTGATCTAGATACTGATGACTCCCAATCTCCAGCCCACATCTCTCCCCTGAGTTCTAAACCACGTGCCCATCAATTTCCTGGATGTCTCCACTGAACTTAACATGAGCTTATCCAAAAACAAACACATTGTCTTCTTTTATTCTCTACTCCCCAACCTTTCTTTTAAACTTGTTCTTCCTGCTGGGTTGGGAGGCAGGACGCTGATGGTTTGAGCACAGACTTTCAAAAGTCACTTAGAGCTGAGTTTGAATCTGAGCACCCTAATTACATGAGTGCCCTTGGGCAAGATATTTTACCTCTCTCAGTCTCAGCTTTCTTACCTATAAAGTGGAAATGGTAGTTCTGCAAAGAGTTGTAAGAATGCAATCAGATAATTGTACAGCACCTGCCCCAAGGTAATAACTCAGAGCATATTATTTCCTCTGTCAGCAAATGATAGTTCACCCAGGTAGTTTGATGCCAAAACTTGAACAGAGTCTTTGGACTTTCTTTTTTCCTTATCTCTCATATTCACTCAGTCCTCTATTAATGTTACTCCTAAAAGTATCTTGTATCTACCCATATCTTTCCCTCCCTACTCAGTGCCACTATCCTGGTCCTGTCACCATCATCTGTTAATATAGCCATCCCCTGATTTAATATCCCTGACTCCATTCTTATCCATTCCTAATACAATCTCTTCACAACCCCCAGGGAGAACTTTTCAATAACTGCCCCTCTTGCCTGCAGGATAAAAGACAAGTCCCTTAATTTAGTCTATAATACCCTTCTTAAAATGGTCTCATTTCTGAGTATGCTTCATGTCTCATTACCAAAGTAATGACTGCCATAAATGTCTTGCAGAATCTTACATAAAAATAATTCAGGCTGGGCATGGTGACGCGCCTGTAGTCCCAGCTACTTGGGAGGCTAAGGCAAGAGAATCGCTTGAGCCCAGGAGTTTGAATCCAGCCTGGGCAACAACATCACAAGAACCCATCTCTAAAAAACAAACTAAATTTGTTATAAGAAATTTGAGAAATTAACACAAAAAGAAAATGCACCCATAATTGATAATCCCACCATTGTCAGCATTTTGGTATTGTTCTCTAACGTGTGTGTGTGTGTGTGTGTGTGTGTGTGTATAAAGAAATAGGGGTTTCGCTCTGTTGCCCAAGCTGGAGTGCAGTGGCACAATCATAGCTTACTGCAGCCTTGAACTCATGGTCCAGCGGTCCTCCTGCCCTCAGCCTCCTTTGTAGCTGGGACTACAGGTACATGCCACTGCACCCAGCTAATTTTTTTTTTCAGAGATGGGGTCTCACTATGTTGCCCAGGCTGGTCTTGAACTCCTGGTCTCAAGCAACCCTCTCACCTCAGCCTCCAAAAGTGCTGGGATTATAGTTGTAAGCCACTACACCTGGCATTGTTCTCTAATTTTTTTTTCTTTTTTTTTGAGGCAGAGTCTCTGTTGCCCAGGCTAGAGTGGCATGGTGTTTAGCCTAGCTCACAGCAACCTCAAACTCCTGGGCTTAAGAGATCCTCCTGCCTCAGCCTCCCAAGTAGCTAGGACTACAGGTGTGCACCACCATGCCTGGCTAATATTTTCTATTTTTTTAATTGCCTGGCTAATTTCTTTCTATTTTT
>NW_012140524.1:1117502-1125279 GCF_000956105.1 Propithecus coquereli
TCTCGCTCTTGCTCAGGCTGGTTTCGAACTCCTGAGCTCAAACAATCCTCCCGCCTCGGCCTCCCAGAGTGCTAGGATTATAGGCGTGAGCCACTGCGCCCGGCTGTTCTCTAATTTTTAATGCATACATTGACATATGTGCAATGAAATTGAATATGCAGCTTTGTGGGGATTTTTTTAATTTTGATTTTTAAAAGCATGCAGAAATATAGGCTTGTTGTTTAAAAATATAGAAAATGGCAGGTCCTATTCATGTCTCATAACTTTACCACTTCTCCCAAATCCCCTAACCTCATTCCCTTTATGCCTGTGTTTATGAGGAGAAATGCATAGATATTTCACTCCATTTTTCCAAAAACAAATCAGATAATTTTCTCATAACATTAACAATATTTTGTCAATTTCAGCTTAATGGTAGCATGTTAATGGTGATAATAGTAGCTACCATGTGTTGAGTAACTGCTGTGTGCCTGGTATGTAATTGCTAATCTTACACAATAATTCCCATTCGACTGATGAGGGAACGGTATGACTAATAAAATGTCTGTGCATTCAAACACTGCTCTGCCTCTTCCATGGATACCTCAACATGTGGATATGTGACAATTAACCATCCACGAATTTTTCCCCATTGTTAGATATTTATGGTTTCTTATTTTTCACTATTATACATGATAGTTACTATTTTTATATGTTAGTCTGTGTCTGCATTTCAAATTGTTTCCTAAGAAAGGTTACTAGAAATGAATATTTTAAAAGTTTTGACACATAGTGCCACTTGCCTTCCTGAAAGGTTATGCCAATTTACAGGGAGTGATTAATTCTAATGGGAGGGAAAGGAGAAAGGGAGTGACATTTCACAGAGGAGTTGACATTTGAGCTGGATCACACAGGATGCATAGGCTTTGTCAGAAGAGAGGCAGAACCTTCCAGATAGGGGGCGGGAGTGAGAGCAAAGGCTCCATGGCATGAGAGAACCTTTGCATCAACAGAGTTAAGTTTGTTCCCTGTGCCTATTTGCAACCAGAAATCCTCATCATTTCCTTATTTTATAGTTAGCAGGGAAGAGAATCAGAATAAATCCAGAGAGAAAGTTAGAATTATAATATGTGATTCTGCCCTTGCATATATTTATAAACCATCTCAAATGAAAGCTTTTTTGAAGTTCTGAGATAGTCATATTAATGTTTTGTGTTTTTTTTTTTCCTTTCCCCAAAGTGGGGAAAAATCTCCTGAGGATTCAGTATGACTGGGAAACCCATCAAACCTCTCTGGTCCCACCTGCTTTCCTGAATTTTAAAGGACAGCACATTTGACATTGGTCATCACTTACAGTTTTCTAGTTAAATGCAAAGAGGAGTGTCTTCAATTTCTTACATGGAACAGGATTTTTAGCCATTTGCTTGATAAAATGGATAAAAGTAACTAAAGTCTATTTTTAAATTTAGGACAAGTGCCAGCACTAGGGAGTCAAGTTATACAGTAAGGAGAGCTATAGCCAGATTTCAGCCTTTATCTGGCGCTGGTGTGTCTGCAGTTCCCTCTTCCTGGACTGCAGCAAGTGCTGAAAGCCAGGGCATAAAAGGGACAGGGTAAGAGAACGGGCAGAGCCAGGGAGGCTTCCTCATGCCACTTCACGCTAATCCTATCATCGCAGCTCAAAATGCAGTATGGCCAGTGAGCCATCTCACATCGGATTCTGAAGGAGGCAACTTATAAATTATGTTACAAATTAAGTTAATATAATATTTCTAAAGCTGCCCAAGTGCTCCAGGACAAATAGGATTCTCTTTTTGCATCTGACATGTATATTGCTACTATGAAGATTTGGTCTAGTGGGAATTCATGAAGTTTATAAAGTATGAATTTAAGCACCTTAAAACCTAACTATGAAATAAAAATTGAGGGAATTAGGGAAATGTGAATGACTGGTTGTTTTAAAATAAATGGTGGGGTTTTTTTGCTTTTAAGGAAGGTTAATACAGTTTGAATGTTCCTTATCTGCAATGCTTGGGTCCAAAAGTGTTTTGAATTTCAGGTTTTTCCAGATTTTGGACTTTTTTCAGATTTTGGAATATTTGCATTATACCGGTTGAGCATGCTCAACCTGAAAATCTGAAATGCTCCCTTGGAGCAGCATGTTAGCACTCAAAAAACTTTGGATTTTAGAGCATTTCAGATTTCAGATTTTCAGATTAGGGATACTCAACCTTTAATGGGAATAGATGATCTGTTGAACCACATTTAATTGACAGCTAAGAAATCTTTATCGTTGCCATTGTCATACAAGTACATTCGAATGGCTTTAGACATAGTCCAGCAAAATTGCTGTGGCCAGTCTCCCATCTGTCTCCTGTTCTGCAAGTGTCTCCTCAGAAGGGAGCCAGTGTGTGGAAGTGTCACTCCTCAGTACTACCAGTGAAGCTGTAACGGTATCAAAAGAGTATTTTATTCCTAAGATTCTTGCAAGCTATTAGATGATGTATATAAAACTGTTAACCCTATGCTGGCACTTCTTAATGACAGAAGTCGGAGGAGGAAGAGTTGTTATTTTTGCATTATTATTATTATTATTATTGTGGGTTGTTGTTATCGTTATTTTTATTATTTAGGTTATTTTACAACCTTGACTTTTATTCCTGCCTTGCTAGTCTTCTCCCCAGTCCTAACAAAGAAAGATGTAATATTGGAAGTCTCTGTTCTCGATTCCATTTGTCTGTCTGTGAAAGGGAAGCTGAGCTTGATACACAGAAAATATGCACAGTGTCCCCGGGCCAGGTGTGCAGCTCTCCCCTGAGCATACACTGCTGCCAGTTAGGGAGTCCTTCATAACCGATGGACTTCATTTGAGAGGGAAGCTCGTGCCCTCCATGAAAAGCTGTTTCCTCAAAATGTCTACATTCAGATGGTGAAAATAACTGAGATCTTTATCAAAAGTTCTTGCCAACTTAAAAATCTCAAAATCAGATGCAAATGGAAGCCTATAAGAAGGAAATGGCTCAGTTCACAACTTAAGATTTCATTTCCCCAACCATGTGTCTACCTCTTAATTTATGGAGTTCACATTTGCAGCCTAAAACACAAGATCACCTTGTTCAGATTGGCATTATTTGGCCTTTTCTTACATAACCATGAGTTTAGGAATCTAAACCATCTATTTTTTTTCCCCATTCCTAATTCTACCCTTCCTGTAATAGCATGCTCTTTCTTGCATATTTGAATAGAAGAAATATTTTTAAAATAGCACATTAAAAAGTGCAAAATTGGCTGGGCAAGGTGGCTCACGCCTATAATCCTGGCACTCTGGGAGTCCAAGGTGGGAGGATCTCTTGAGCTCAGGAGTTTGAGAACAGCCTGAGCAAGAGCGTGACCCTGTCTCTACTAAAAATAAGAAAAAATTAGCTGGGCATAGTGGTGCACGCCTATAGTCCCATCTACTTGAGAGGCTGAGGCAAGAGGACTGCTTGAGCCCAGGAGTTTGAGGTTGCTGTGAGCGGATGCCACTGCACTCTAGGCCGGGTGACAGAGCGAAACTCTCTCAAAAAAAAAAATTGCAAAATTACGTTATTTACTTAAATTAAGATCCTTGCATAATTTATATAAATCTACTTAAATACTCAAAGCAATTTATTATAAAAATAGCTTCATTTATGATTAGTTTGCATTGCTACTGAGGTTGCTGTGGTAAAGGAGTTTTTATTTCTACTATTGATGAAGGTGATTTCTATAATATTTATTTTATATTGACTATAAAGTTTTGTCCTACAAAAAACTTATGTATTAAATAACTTGGAATCTCCCATAAAGCTTTCCTTATTCCCCAGATTCCCAGTTCTCTTCATTTTTATTGTTCCAGGCTTTTATCACTTAACTCTATTTAGCTGGCACCTATGCACCCTTTATCACTTAATTTTCCCGTTCAATTATTTCATAGGTTTAAGTCTTAACTTCCCAAATTTATTGTATGCTTCTTGATGACAGCTAGTGCCTTATAGTAGGGGTATATTCTACACTGTGAGTCTCAATTGTGTCACACGCAGTTGTTGACTGAGAAGAGTTATAATCAGCACAGTGAACTGCATCTGTTCTTATTACGTTGAATGTCCTAATGCCACATCAAAATTAATAAATATCTGAAATATGCATCTACTTCTTCCCTAGGTGAATCAGCTTCGTGGCATCCCCAAGCTTCTGCAGCTCCTGAAAGTTCAGAATGAAGATGTTCAGCGAGCTGTATGTGGGGCCTTGAGAAATTTGGTATTTGAAGACAATGACAACAAGTTGGAGGTGGCTGAACTAAATGGGGTGCCTCGGCTGCTCCAGGTGCTGAAGCAAACCAGAGACTTGGAGACTAAAAAACAAATAACAGGTAGTGCATACTGAATGTCAGAGCGCATACCCCGGTGCACCCAGCCAGATGTTATGTCATCTGCTTTTCTTAAGTGTTCTGGGACAAATGATTGATGGGCTCATTGTTATCCAAGAGATGGCTTTAAAGGAACATTGTTACCTGCTGCTGGCTTAGACCCCAGATTTGAACCATGTTTGAATTTCTTTTTCAAAGGGGAAAATATTCTGGGGCTTTTGCTTAATATTTTTAACTAGAAACTATGCACCTTTGACTAAATATCTTTAAAACAACTCCTTGACAAGACTAACTGTTTGCAAATTCTACATAAATTCACTCACTAGTAGCCTGCTTTGTAGTTTGAGAACATGTGAGGTTTCAATGTCATGCCTGGTGTCCAAAACATTCTTAAGAAAACAGACAAAAACCACACCCAATTCTTTTTATTATTTACTCAACAACCAGCTTGCTGGATCTGTGCAAAGAAAGTGAAATGGAGAGTCAAATAGTTAGTTTCCCAATGTAGAGGATTAATTTGGTCAAATTAGTTAAAATATCAGAAACTATTTTTCTCAATATTTTCACCACCTGGACTCCTCTCAGTACCACCTACCTAGCTCACCTACCCCTTAATCCCAAAAGAAAAGAGTGGCTAGATATATATTTTTAGTTCTCTGCTTCATATTTCTGTTCAAATACTGATTTGAACAAATATATCTTCTCTGCCCATGAACTGGAAAGATGAAATAAACAAGTAGAATTAAAGCAACAATTTTAGTAGTATGTCCTCAAAGCTTGAAGAAAGGGGACTAGTTTCTTTTAAATGAGTAGCACATAGTATTGTAGTATAGGAGAAACTCTCCCTTCCTTACTGTCAGCTCTCTGCTCATGTTCTCTGGACGCAGGACAAAGAGTACAGGAACCATTACTGAGCACAATCATCATGAAACTTTTATTAAATATTGTCAGTATCTCAAGTGATACACATACATTTTTAAATTTAATTATCACAAAAATCTTAGGTTTCTGGGTACTATAGGGTATTAAATCGGAATTTTACAGGTAAGGAAACCAAGGCTCAGAGGAGTTAGCACTTTTCAATATTACATATAAAAGTTTTTTTAAAAAAAATAACGATAATAGTTGACTGTGTTCTGGTAAATACTTTACAAAGAGTATTGTTTAGAATTGAATGTATTTTGCATTTCTGCATTCCTCACTTTGTTATACAATAGTTTTCATTTTTTTCTATGAAAATTTTGTTATATCATCTCTACCCATTTATACCTTAAAATATCACATTTTACATTTGGGTACATTTTAATTTTATGAAACTATATGAAGGGTTGTATCATGCTAGCCTTCTGCCAGCATGCTGCCATGTCCCATGAGAGATTTCCTTTCATATGCTTGACTTATATTAGAATACCTGCAAAAATTAAGAGTGATTGCATTCATTCAACCAACTTTTGCAGAGCAACTTTCAGGTGTCAGGCACTGAGAAGCACAGCCTAGGGAAGGTGTGGATTTTGTTCTTCCATCTACTGAAAACATGAAAGGTTATGTGATGGTTGGCATTAGAAGAAAAGACCAAACCCCACTCTTCGAACCTAACATTTCTTCATTACGAGGTAGTAATGAACCGCAAGAGAGAATCAAACAGATTGTCTTGTTTTATAGCCAGGAAAGACTTCATGAAGGAGGTATGTTTCATAGTGGGCCTTAAAAGAGAGATGGCCTTGGATTGGTGTTTTGAAAGGAACAATGAAAGTTATTCCTGGCAAAGTGAGCATCACTAACAAGCAAAGAGGCAGAGAGAAGCTGCTGGTCATTTAGAGGAGATGTGGAAAATACAGTGGTTAGAGTTGGGTGCATGGTGGTTAGAAAGCTTCAGAGGGTGTGTGTGGGAGGGTGTCAAGGGAATAATCCATTGAACCACACTGTCTCTTCTGTTGCATAGGCAACAGGAGACTAAACTCAGGGGACATTCTGTGAGATTGATGCCATAGAAACCATCTGGGCATCATTAGATAATCTATAGAGCTGATAAATGGAAATTGATTGTATAATACCCAGGATTTCTAGTGCAAGCCAAACATCCCTACTGGAAGGTGTTCATTACATGCCAACTAAACTGAACTGACACTTGAACATGTGATATAAATCCCTTTAAATTACTCCCTTTAACTCTGCTAATAGAAGAACTAAAGTGCTTTCTGGGTTTCAAAATTAAATTGTTGACCTAATATAGACATATTTATATCTTTGCTTAGAAACACAAAGCAAGTAAGCATATATGTGAATCTTTTCTTATTGGTCTATTTCTTAGACTCTTTTGGAGCCATATTATGTGTTAATCACTAAGCTAGGGCTTTCTGTTTTTCATCTCTGTTTCTCCTGACAACTCCATAAGGAGTGGAAGTGGGAGCATAACTGACCATTTACATATGATCAGTGTAAGGCTCACAGGGGTAAGTAAATTGTCCAAGGTTACACAACCAGTAAAGAACAAAGTCCAGGTTGGAACCCAGTTTTATCTGGGCATTTTGCTATATCATCCCACCCACTCCTGTTGGGGCACATGGTGACTCATTTGTGTACATCTTTGGGAAGAGGCTTGTCTTTGGGAGTCTGATCAGGGAGCTCTGCCTCACTCCGTTTTTGACCCTTCCTCTCTCTCTCCTTGCCTCTGCCTTGATTCAAGCCATCTTCATCTCTGTGTTCTACTCATTCCTGCAGTAGTGAGTAGAGGCCTCTTACCTAGCTTCTGTGATTCAGCATTGCACATTGCCAGTCCATCCTCTACTCTACTTCTAGTGATTTCTTTATAATAAGAACTGTCCTAGTATGCTCCCTGTTATCTGTAAGATAAAGTCCGTACCCTGTAATATCCCACACAAAGATGTTATGATGTGAGCCCGATGACCACTGACAACACAGTCTCCTCTCATACCCTTCTAGCCCAGGTTCTGAAATCCTGAAGACCTGCCAGTTTGCCCGTGTCTGTTTTCTGTCTTGGTATCTTTGTCTCTGCTATTATTTTGGACTGGAATCCTTTTCCACACCTAAACTGTTTGGTGAACCTGCTCATTCTTCAATAGCTGGCTCAGCTTCACTTCTCTGAATCCAGCATTTCCAATGCTGTCGTCCTCTCTCCCCCATCAGTAGAATTTTGAAGGAAGGGGCTTCTCTAAACTACTTTTTTTTTTATGAGACAGAGTCTCACTGTGTTGCCGAGGCTAGAGTGCCGTGGTGTCAGCCTAGCTCACAGCAACCTCAAACTCCTGGGCTCAAGCAATCCTGCCTCAGCCTTCTGAGTAGCTGGGACTACAGGCATGTGCCACCATGCCCAGCTGATTTTTTCTATATATTTTTAGTTGTCCGATTAATTTCTTTCTATTTTTAGTAGAGATGGGGTCTCGCTCTTGC
>NW_012140524.1:1127501-1128185 GCF_000956105.1 Propithecus coquereli
TAACATCTATTGGATGTTGGGCAGGGGGGAGGGGAGGGGGGGAGGAGAGAGGAGGAAACAGGTATATGCATACACAAAGAGTGCAATGCGCACCACCCGAAGAATGGACATATTTGAAACTCGGACTGAGGCGGGGAGCAGGGACAAGGGCAACATACGTAACCTAAACATCTGTACCCTCATAATATGCTGAAATAAAAAAAGAAAAAGAGTCAGGGTGTGATTGTCAGTGAAATTTGTTTAAAATGCGTATTGACCTCTGCATATTTTATGGAAACACTTAATTGGATTGCTGCACTTTAATAAAATATTTAAAGTGTTTTACTATAAAACATTATCCATCTTCTTTGAGCAATTGTATATTATTTTATTTAGCATTCACAATGTGTAACAAGATATCCTGGGTTTATGAATAACTTGGAATAAATGACCTTTTCAATAATCTGATATTCTAGGTAAGGTTTGCAAAATTTAGGTGAAAGAGGGAGTATATCTATGGAAGGAAGTTGTAAAAACACATTCCTCCTGCTCTGCGATCACTTTGAAAAACAAAGTTAATGGAGATAAACTTTACTCTCAGGACTGCTTTGGCTGTGTCCCACATATTTTGGTAACTTGTGTCACCTTTGTCATTTAGTTCAAAGAATCTTTTGATTTCCATTTTTATTTCATCATTTATGAAGG